>NC_051135.1:9717290-10084339 GCF_014839805.1 Manduca sexta
TTTCAGACTTTGTCCAAACCCTGTGAGAATCGAAAATGTATTTTCTATGACACGAAGTGGTGAAGCTCAAATATTTTATTAGAACATTGATGGGAAGTAACTCTCTTTGGTGAATATTATATTTAAATTTTGGACTATATTTTTCAACCATCACGTATACCTACTAGTCACTGCCGTTCTGGGGTAAAAAAATAATAATGAAACTCTGCTGCTTGAAGGTTTCGTAGTAATTTTTACTCCTATACTTTTATATTAAGCTGAATAGTTTGTTTGGATGCGCTAATTTTATAAACTACTGATTCGAATTATTTTTTTTAGTTTCGTTTTGTTCATTTTCGATAGTCCATTTATCGAGTAAAGCTATAGGTTATATAACATCATGCTATGATCAATAGGAGCGGAGCATCAACGAAAACTTTTGCAAAAGCGAGGAAAATTTATTCCTTTTGAGAGCTTACGTCGCTTGTACTTTGTAAACGTTACGCAACAACCATGACGTATAACGGAATTGTTCTTCTGAAAACGATCTAAAAATATATGTTAAATCAAAGTCCCCCCCGCATCTGTTTGCCTGACATAGACTACTCTATATCCCGAGAAAATATATCGGGAATTTTGTCCCAAAAATTTTTGCACGCAAACGAAGCCGCGAGCAAAGGCTAGTCTATAATCTACTACCGATTTAAACCTGTATAGACATACAGGTACATAGACATGTATACTAGACATTCAGTAAGCAGGATCGTCTCAATGCCTATCCTGATCAATTTTATAAGAGATGGAGTAATCAAGCTAATGGGTCATCTGATGGTGAATGCTCACCACCGCCTCTCATCATCTATAAAAACAAAGAACGTATTGATCCTAACAGAGCACGGTCCCGTCTCGGCACTGTCCCTATACGTTTACGGATAAACAAACCTTAAAGCACTGACATTATAATAATTTAATTATGACTAGTGACCCGTCAAGTTCCAGAATTTTCCACTGACTAATCATGAACCGACGATGTTGAATTTAATTTAAAAAGTATATACAGAGGTAAAGGTCAGTATTTTTCTAAAATTTAAAAAGTATGGGGAATAGAAATATCTTGTTTCTAGAGGTTTCGTATTATAAACTTGTGAAATGTTGAGTCAAAGTTCGATTTCTCGAATGAGAAAAAATCGTTGGAGTTTATCAATTTCAAAAATTACGATAGTCAAATTAAACTAATGTTCGTGGTCACGGGGGGACGAAGACTGCAAAGTCGTCGAAATGTCGGGAGAAAATTAAGGTTTAAAAACCGCGATAAAATCCGTAAAATAGTTTAATTTTAATATCGCGTAAACCTATTAAATCATTATTACGATAATTGCTCGATATTGAAATTTGTGACCAGTATAGCGATGGACTCGAATAAAATAATTCTGCGTAAACTTTCAGAGATAAAGGCAGGAGCTTATACTCTATGGTAAAAGTCATTAACATTGTTGAAGTTGGTATGAACAGCTGATGAGGGTATCCGCATATTACTGAAATGTTTCGGTGTAAGATCTTTATCACTTGTTTATAATGAAAAGGATCAAAACAAAATGCAAAACCGACAATAAAATTTATGGAATTAAAAGAATTGAATCAAAATAATAAAAATGTAAGTATTTTCATTGTAGGCAGCAACTTCGACAGGTCCGCCTGGAAATTTTTGGGAAAGGCCTATGTTCAGCAGTAGAATTTATGTGGCTGATAATGATGATGAGGCAGCAACTTGGCTGTTCTCCTATCTTTACAGGCGTCCATGGGTGACGTAGATCACTACCCTCGCGGTTCACTCATCTGGCTTCACAGACAATAGAAAATTATGAATATAACCTTGGAATCAAAATTGACTCTTGATTGATGACCGATATATGCCATCACTTGGTTATATGAATTAGGAATATCTCAATATAATTCCATATCACTTTGAGGAATCTCATAAAATTATTATCCGTGAAAGTGTCGGGTAGACAATGACAACCCTGTAACTGGCTTCGACGTGTTTCTAGCGAAACAATATAGCGTCTACGTCACCTAATGGTCAGCAATTTACATAACTATCACCATGTATGTTTCAAGGTTGTACCTTAAATATTTTTTTATAGGTACACGAAAAAGTGACCTCGCTGCACCTGATGGTAAGTGGAATGGGGTCCAATAGAATGTCGACTGACAAGAGATGATTACTCCTCGACAGTCGACGCAATTATGGCCTGTTGGAACTGGATATATACAGGCTGATCCCAAAACGTGACACACTTAAGTGGACCAATATTACGGGTTTTAACACCTTGTTTACGGTGGTCGCTATCGAAGGATATAAGATATATTTACCACCAGCACCAACAAATAAATAATGTCCTTCAACCCTTTAAATGCACTTAATTTACCCACTCTTTTAGCTTAAACATCATTGACCGTATTTATTGATAGAATCAGATCTGTTTTGGACAGCCACTCAAAATAGATTTACAATTATAACAATGCAAATGTTTTTGGCATTAAAGCTTTGATTCCATGTGTCATGAAATATAGATAACAATTCGATGAATGGAATTCGCGGTTAATATAACGAAGTGTTTCGGTTGAACATCATTTTGAAGAGTAATAACATTTACAATAATAGTATGGCATTTTATGAATACATCGCATATTTCGATAGTAGCAATTTTCATTACGCTAAATCGATTTATGGCTAATTTAGAATGCAAAATTATTATTTCTTTATCTTTTATAAACTTACAAAATATCTTTTTATTGCTATAAAATGAAAAATTCTTGAATTAGAAAGAAAGAAAGAAAGAAAACATTTATTTCTAACAAACAAAATTACATAATATAGGTAATTACAAATTTAATACACATATCGCTTAATAGGAAAGCTCTAGTATAATAAAATTTATCTTATTTTACACTTGTAACGTTTCTCCTGTAAAGTTGTCATTTTCAAGTTAGCGTAGTGTTAATTGCAGCTGTCGATTTGTGGTACAATATGACGTACAGGCTATTTCCAATAAATCTGGAAACCTTTAGGAGCGGTCTACGGTCTATGTCTATGGGTAACAGTAGTCAACTTCCAAAAGTTGAACATAATGAAAGGGGCGAGTATCCATATTCCAAATTATGTCGGCTAACACAGTTAAAATATTCGAATAGAAAAACCTAAATTTATTTGCCCGACCGAGTCCAACATTGTAAATCCGTTCGCAGATCACATTCCAAGGACCCTGCTACCTATAAAGCTGAAATTTTACCTAAAAACCAAATCAAAATAGCGATAATATCTCAGTTTGCAACAATAGTATTCAAAATTCGAAAAATATATATAACGTTTACCAAATATTCCAACTATTTATTTACTACTCAAACTAATTAACGCAAAAGCAACCTTAATGTATGTTACTCCTAGAACTGTACCAATTGTAGAGAATTCATTGGATTAATCGCTTGTCGCGGGGAACACCATTCCATCTCCGGAGCCATGGTGCCTGATTGCAGTAATTATTCCACCACCACAAGACACGATTCGGAACTCCTATTCATTACGTACGAACACTTTGTAGTACTATTGTAGCATGTGTGAACTTGGTTATGAACGACGACGCGAGCAAGCAGTTGTCTTCGAAGCGACAAGACCAAGAACAAGCTCATCAACATCGGAATTTTGAATTATATAACTGAGCAACACCACACTGCACTCTTCACAATAATAAATAAACTACATCTTATAAGAACTAATATTATGATAAGTTGAATTTCCAAATAAACGGATAAATTCCTACATCGTTGACACTTTCATAGTTTCCACCTACTATGATCATTTTGATGTATAGGTACTTAATAAGTCATCTGTATTGGGCACGAATTAATTTATAACAACATTGTTGGTAAGCGATACGACCGCCCATAAACAGTAGAAACACCATGTAAAAACTTGAATTACAAGGTATTGTTTGGTATTTCATTGCGGTCGCAATCCTGAGATATGAGATGTTAAGTATTATTATGTCCAGTTCTTATACCGGCTACTATGTTCTTCAAACCGGAACACAATATTGACTACTCACTGCTGTGTGGCGGCAGAAATAGACACTGCAGTAGTACCAGGCACATACGAGAAAATATAGCAAATTAATAAAGATCTTTATTAAAACTGACACAGCTAACCAAATGACCCGTTTTAATATCATAATCTCCACTTATAATTCCAAACCCATTAAAAGAAAAGTTAGAGGTCTTTTTGTTTCCACCCCTTCCGTCCAAACTTCGAGCAAGAAATGTTTCAAAAATACATTGTAACAGCAAGTTAATTAAAACTTTTTTATTGCCCCGAGTCCTTTAGCGAGTGCATATCAAAGTGTTTTATTAAATGATGTTTTATACGAAATATTTAAAAAATTAACAAAGTGAAAAATAAAATTACATGAAATATCTTTTTGATGCTATTATTCGGAGTTTTTAATTACATCAAATACGATATTTTTCCTTAAGAAGCAGAGGTACAACTTACTTCTCTACCAAGTAAGGATGTACCATCATTCATCCTAAACAGAATCATAAAAGCATATATAATGAAGTAAGTTGTAAAATTGTCGAAGCTGAAAAATATTACACTTAATGGAGGACACATTAGATCGATCCACCGTCGACACTAAATAGTTAACGAAAAAGTGATTAAAAACCAATTTGTGTTACACGAAATGGGTATCTTTTTGCTAATATTTTACTGGACAGAAGTTGAGACAAGTTGTATTTTGCAATTTAACTTGAGTTTCTGTGGTATTACTTGTAAATGCAAAATACTTTACATTTTTGAAGACTCAAGAATTCCAGGTTATTTAAGACAGCTTTAAGTTAAGTAATATTCTGGAATTTAGGGAAATTGGGAACTTAATTGAAAGAATTTTGGGAAATGTGCTAGTAGCTTGTCTGACAGTAATCACGACTGTCCATGAACCGTAGAAGTATTCCTCCAATATTTAAGTTACTATGGAGTAGGTATGTGTTGAAGGTTTCATATATTATATCAGTTTAGCTGGCGGATATGGTAAATGTCAATTGATTCAGAGGTGTGCGCCCTAGGGATTTGAACCTGCAGACAGTCATTTGTCTCGGCAGTCCGTTCCACAACCAACTAGGCTATCGCCGCTTTCCTCGATCCTTACCTAGATGAAAGTATTTATTTCCAGACTAGAGAGAAATTTCCAGTACCAAAAGATTGTTACATTCCGAACTGCAAGCTCTTATTTGTTACGTGTAGATCTGAGTACGCACCGCACGACTGTTTGCAAACTAAACTAATTCAGTTAAGACTAGTACTGTGTTAAGGAATTCCTTGTATTGGACGTAAGCAATGAACGGCATAGTTACTTTGACGCCGCAGTTGGAGTGTTATGACGTTTACTATTCATGAGATAAATATTATAAATAAACTAGGTTTTGCTCGCGGATTTGCTCGCTTGAAAAACTACTTTTTTATACGTACACGGCGAAGTGACCTCACTGCACTAATGGTAATGGAGTGAGATCCATTAGAATGTCGACTGATGAGAGATGATTACCCCTCGATAGTCGACGCAATTATGCCGGCCTGTTGACTCCGGATATATACAGAATGATCCCAGAACACGACACTTACGTGGGCAACTATGGCAGGTTTTAACACCTTGTATACAGTAGTCGCTTTTCGCGTGGATATAAAATATATCCTGTCACCAGCAAACAAAATCACTAAATCATTGTAGCGATCCATTCCTCTGTACGAAGCCTGCGCCATCTTTTATAAAATCAGATGAAAAATTTCAAGCATTTCTCACGAAAGCGGATTCCCTGGACAAAGTACTCTTGGAGATAGTCAATCTACCAAATTTAATCCAAATCTGTTCAGCTGTTTCTGTTTACTTCTAACATATAAACATCCAATCGTTGAGAACTTTCACTTTAAATTTAATAAATATGATACACAAATATTGAAAGAATACTATCAGACAGAGTAATATATAGTTATATTAAAATGAAACTATTTTACGAATTTTATCACGGTCTTTTATACTATAATTTTCCCCCGATATTTCGAAGACTATCAAAAGATGCCTTTATGGTCACAATGTCTAACATTCGCGTAAATATAAGAAATAATAGTTATATTATTTTACCCTAACATACCTTACAAACCCTAACAGCAAATACATTAATTTTAAAACGAAAAAACGGCTAATACCTTGTTATACTGGATACCTGTGGTTAAAACTTATAAAAACTGCCATCGCACCCACTCCCCGCTGACACATCAATCTTCTGGCAAACTTGTAAAAAGCCATGCAATAAATCCGTGGAACTAAATGCGATGAGTATTTGTAAACTTATTATACGCCACAAAGATATATGTTACTGCTCGATCATCTTTTTACGTTCAGGAGTTAGGAAATTGTTGGATATTGGGGTATGATTGGGCTAAGTAATGTCACAGGGGATTTTATATTAACGGCAAAATTAAGAATAATCTTGGATATAAGTGGAAAGTCTATATAACTCATGAGGTAAACGTTCCACTGTATAATATCAGTCCTATATTAAATACTGCCCCACTGCTGGGCAAGGGCCTCCTCTACTGAGAGGGATTAGGCGTTACTCCACCACATTGGCCTAGCTCAAAATTCCTATAGAGAACTTCTCAGGTATGGAGGTAAACTCACGATGTTATCCTTCACTTTCCAAACTTCCCGCTGTAAATGGCTACAAATACCTAAAACCGTGTGTTTTCTGTTCATTATCAGCTCGGAGTCTGGAATTTGGGTCCGATATGGCGATAGGCTCGCCCCCTACCACTCCATAAGACGGTTGCACAACTGCCTACCCCTTCGGGAATATGGCGTAATATATAGGTACTTAAAATGGTACTATAGTTGAAATTTGAAGTCAAGTAAGAACATAGCCATAACAGGAATTGTTCCAGCTTTTACTGAATGTTATTGCACACCGGCTGGCCCCAAAACGTGACTTATCGAAATGAACTGTACGATTCTCTCCATTCAAATATATTTTGTACAGCATGTCGGGTAAAGTGAAGATACCTAACCATGAATCAATTGTTCTCTTTTAAAATACTAGTTATCTATATAATATCAATTTAACACAAGGTTGATATTATTATTTTTTAATGATTTTAGTTTCCTCCCCTGAAAAAGAAAGAAAAAACTAAAATATTAAAACCGCGATAAAATCTGAAAAATAGTTTAATTTCAATGTTATTATTATGTACAAATTTATACGAGCGGGCCTAATGCCGGCATTCTCTATCAAACCTAAGATGGCTCATATAATCGTGGTGGGTTTATCAAAATTAAAATACTACAGTTAACTTAAACCAGTGGTACTAAGATTGCAATTTGAACCCGCAAGCTTATTAGAAAGCTAATTCGCTGAACACTCCAATCTCATACCACCGACACTTGGTCAATTAACTAAGCCCGTTGAGTATCAAATACTAGTAATTAAGTTAACATTACTTGAAGTCCACGACTTGATGAACTAAATGAAATAAATTACAATGCATTATCATAACTGAATGATATTAGGTACTATAATGATTTTTTATGTTTACGCGAATGTTAGTTTTTTATGTTTACGTTTCGAAGACTTTGCTGCCTTCGTGGTCACGGGGGGGGGGGGGGGGGGACTGACTGAGACGTCGGGAGAAAACTAAAATATAAAAATCCGCGATAGAATCCGAAAATTAGTTTAATTTCAATGATATTACTAGTTTTTCGCCCACGTGAAAAAGTTTTTCGGAACAAAAGTTCCGCTTTATATTTCACGGGATAAAAAATAGTGTCCTTCCAAGAATATCTAATTATCTCCATACCAAATTTTATCGAAATCGGTACAGTCGTTCAGCCGTGTAAGGGTAGCTGACAGAATTACTTTTGCATTTTTAATTTACTAGCTTTTGCTCGCGGCTTCGCCTGCGTGAAGAAGTTTTCCGGAATAAACGTCCCGCAGTATATTTTGCGGGGATAGAAACTAACCTATAAGCTTCCCAGGGTGAACTATCTCCATACGAAAATTCATAAAATCCGTTCAATAGATTTTGAGAAAATCACTATTTTAGTCATAGTGGCTTCCACATAAAAGGTAGATACTGTCGCGAACTTTTAGTTAGAATTATTTAAGACAAACAATTCTACGGTACATCTTCTTTGTCTAACTCCAACGGTTTAGGCAGCGTACGCCAAGATATATATTTTTTTTCTACTTACTTGATGTGTATCTTGATGTGTTATATTATTACCAAATTACACAAAACCATTAAAATTGTAGCCTATGTGTTATTCTGATGTATATTACTGTAAGGTTCCATCCAAATCAGTTGTGTACTTATTTCATGAAAGAGGAACAAACATCCATACATCCATCCTCACAAACTTTCGCATCTATATTATTAGTAGGAAGTGTCGATGTTCGATGATTCTCATGAGATAGGTTAATAAAAGCTAAACAAAATAGTTTATGACAACCATTTGCTGATTCCCTTATTGACGCAAAATTAGGATGGAAGGATAATGACCTAAATAGATTATATTCAAATTTGAGTTAAAACTAATGACATAATAAGAATGCCATTAATCATTTACAATGAAACATCAAATTTTCATCTATATATATAAAAATCAATTGCTGTTCGTTAGTCTCGCTAAAACTCGAGAACGGCTGAACCGATTTGGCTAATTTTGGTTTTGAATTATTTGTGGAAGTCCAGGGATGGATTAAACGGTGACGAACATAAATAATAAATAACGGAAAATACTAAAAACGACAATATAAGTTTTCAATACAAAATGTTCCTACCTGTCAAACATTTCATGTCTTTTCTCTTTTAGAAATAAAGAACTGTAACATATATATAGATGTATTCAGAAATAAGTCTGTTTCATAGTTGTAATATGAGGTCCGATTTCTTTGGTTTATTTTGTTCAAATACAAAACATTTCAGAAATAAATAAAGTGTAAAAGTGTCAGTGGGTTCTTAAAAATAGAAAATAAATAAATAAATTTCAAGACTATTATTAAAATCTATCATCAATTTGTCAATGCGTGACTACTTTATTTATTGTTATTGTCGCAAAATGCCACGGAGAAGATGACTTAGATCGTCGAAGTTAATCAAATGTGCGACAAGCTACCGCATGCGTAAACCGTACTCTCGACTAGCGAGAGACAGATAATGATAACATACGTATTGTATGGCAAAATTGCGTTCCACGATAAATAATAATAATAAATGTATGTAGGTGATACGAAGTTCACCGGGTCATCTAGTTTATTTATAAAGTCTTACTTATAAACTTGTTTTAGCGTTAAGAGGTGGTTAAGAATTGCTTAAATAGCTGTCAAAAACATCACCGATTTCCTAGTTAGTTATTAAGAGGCAAGATGGCGGGTTCTGACTTACAGCTGATCGAGTAAATTTGTGTTTTAGCTAAGAATAGCTTTGCGAAATTTTTATAACACTGATTGTGTTCTTAGCATGGAAAAGTATATGCACTACTTCTGGTTAGGTATACTTTAGTCAAAATATACAAATCCCTTTTGACATATCGTAAATAAATGAAACCGCATAGTCTCCTATATTTCTGCTAAAATTTTGCCAACAATTATCCATTAATAACGAATGTTTTAACCGTAAATTCTAGTTTTACTTTCTAGAATTTATAATTTTGTTGTTTAGTGGGAATGTGGAGTATGCGTGAGTATATTTCTGACTAAAATGATGCTGCTACGACGAATTCTCTTAGTGTAGTAGTAGTGGCATTAAAGCACTTTACGCGCTTAAAATTACTTTGAATTGATATTTAATTGTAACTTACACTTTTTTATTTTAAATCTACGATTCGAGTGACTTAATGTGAAGTGGTATTTTCTAGAAGATAACTTTGTGATTTTATTAAGTGACGCAATGTCAAAATGACCCTAGAGGATCACTGCAGCCACCTCACAGTAGACTACACAATTGTTCTGAATATAGGTAATCCGAGAACGAGCTTCTTATTTCAAATGTTTACTGTTAAACCAAACCACTAAGAGAGGTGTATAGGCAATTAGAAATATATAAACAGGATCATTATATCCTTGTTTAAATTACAAACATATCAGGTTTTTTATGTTCACAGCAAAGTCACCCTACTGCACCTGATGGTAAGACTTTCCCGCCTTCACACCCACCACTACAACTCCTGTAAGCCAGGATCAGCAGTCGCACGCACAGGATCAGCAGTGACACACATTTTATGACACCGAGAAGCTCGGCGAGTGTCAGGGAACACTAACCTGTCTATAATGTCCTGATGGTAAGTGGAGTAGGGTATAGATGGAATTTCGACTGAGGAGAGATTACCCCTCGTCAGTCGACACAATTTATCGGCCTGAAACCGAGTATACATTGAAATAAAAGTATTTACGAATTTTATCGCGGTTAAGTATTTATATTATTATTTTCTTCCGATGTTTCGAAGACTTAACAGCGTTCATCCAACGTTTCTAAGATTTTGCAGCCTTTATGGTCACGGAGCAGACTGAGATGTTAGTCATCTGTAAGTGAAAGTTACAATATCTACCTACATTTTACAATTATATTTATTTTTTAAGTTCCGATCTACGCAGAAGGAGCTCATAGTATTACTAAATATACAGGTGATCCAGAACGTGACACACTTATATAAGTCACTATAACGGGTTTTACACCATATGTATGGAGATTGCTAACCAGGCGGACACAATAAACCACCAGCTTAACATGACACCTCAGACGTCGTCGTTCCCCGATTTTTCCTAAGTCACAAAGACTTCATCTGACTGTTACAAAATTTAAAAATATAGTAAATTATCCGAATTACACCCATAAAATAATAAATATCATATATGAAAACAAAATGCTTTCAGTCCAAAGCTCGCGAAAGAGCTTTTCTAACAGCAATTTGAACCGGTATCATTAAGACGGTTTGTCAAAATATTGCATATAAATGGTAATTCTAAAATATTACATCTTACATGTTACCATTGCCTACATATGTACCCAGATAGGCCAACGAATAGTAGTCGTAAATCTTTTAAAATGTGCTCGGCTGACCAATGTTTGTTGGAAACAAAAACCATTCCGAACATATGCCAAAGAATCTATATTAAGTTTGTTTTGTGCCAAAATGCTGTAATAGTTCCCACTTTGGACTACTTCCAGAATCAAATCTAATTAACTGTAGTTTCATAATTAAAGATATTATCCTTATTTCTTTAAGTTTTCTTTTCATTTATTAGGTATGTAGTTATATACTAAATTGTAGTTAGATAATAGACTAAGTTCGTTTAATGTTATTTATCCAAAACGAAATTTTCTTTTCATTAATCCAAATTAACCTTTAAAGTTATATATTTCTAATGACCATTTTGAAAATGAGTTATTTTTTCTTTCATTCAAAATAATCTTTAAAATTATTCATTTCTTAATAATTATTTTAAAAATAAATTTTATCTATTTTCATGAGTAAACTTATTCTTATTTGGCTTTTAATTGATTGCATGTAAGTACAATAAACTTGAAAATCATTTAATTTTAAATTTATTACCAAAATCAAACCATTTTGGTGACAGACAAATCAAATATTTTAATGATAAACTTACAATTTCCTTATCACACTTGACACCGTTCAAGATAAACGCTTAATATCTATAATAAATAAAATAAACGAAAACAAATCTACTCTAAATAAAAAGAAATCACTTTTGAATTTTGAAATAATTAAGTTAAATATTACACATTAAAAAAGCAATTTCCAATAAACGATCTCACGTTCCGCAACTAATGAGAATAAATACAAAAAATAAGCGCCGGTCAAAACAAATTATTCTCAGAACGTACCAATCAATTAATTCCGTTATAAGACAAAACAGGATAAAATTTATGGGTGGAAGCACGACAAATTAAATTTTCCCTTTCGCATAAATCCATTACGGAACTGATTTTAAAACGTTTCCAATATAATTTTCATAAAAACTCACCTTCAAGTAAAGTCAGGAATAAAACTGCAAATATAACACTTTGTCCTAACATTTTTCTGACACTATAACACTATTAGCACTAAACACGTTCTATATTTAAAAATTCATTTATAACAGGCCGAAAAACATAAAAGTCGCAACATTTTTAAAAAATAATTTGAAACGTTAAAATCCAAATCGAATTTGGAATTCCGCGCCAAATTTTCATTGAGCCGCCAAAACGTCTATTCCCCGAGCGAGCGAGCAGGTTACTGAAAGAGGCTCCACCTGATCAAGCCAGATTCGACCTTAACCACATGCTGGATAAATTCGCTAGTATAATTTGTATACTTAATGTTGTGGTTTTCTTTTGTTTTAAATATGGTTAGCCTGTGTTTATACGTGGCTAGTATAAAACGTTGTTCTTACTGCGATACATTTGGTTGGATTTAAATGACAATTGTCTGTCCGATATCCAGTTAAAGCTTAAAGCGTACCTACCACGGATTCTTGTATTGTGTAGTCCTTTTGTGTTCAGCACATGAGTATTGTACGTTTAAGAGACGTTCGGAATTTATTTTTAAATTTGTTAAACTCTTCATGCGTTGTTTCGTGGATAAAGGCATCACAAGACAGAGTTCGTATTATAGCAATGTTTTTCAAAGAAGTTCCTTTGGTATTGAAATAATATTTTGTAGAATATAAGATTAAAAAAGTACGGTAAGATTTTTTCCTTTTTTGAAATCATAGCGTTCCAAATTTAAAACAAAATAATTGAATGCTTTCATAGAATGATATCTGTCTTGTTCTATCTGTCTGTCCCACCCCACCTTACCCTACCTACCTACAAAAATATTTGTGTACAACACATTTACGGACACAGTTGTCTATCAGGCCTTCTTTTTAGAAAAAGATAAGAAATAACTCCTCAAAGGGCCAATGCTTCGTTAGTTTCGACATGACGTGTGTAGCTATAAGGAAAAAATAAAACAAGAAAGAAGGTTCTGGCCATTTATAGCATGGAAAATTATAAGAGTAGCGGTACCTTTTTTATCGAATTAGGAACATCATATAAACATTTAATTGTACGTCAGATCCTATTGGCTATCTGTCCGACACGATTAACGTCGTCCGACCAATATATCTGATTAATTAATAAATAGTATTTTTTTTTAATATTAATGATGATCCAAGTCCTCCAGAACAAATAAGTAAGTATTAAAGACTAAATTGGGTACTTTCATACTTTTCTAGGTATTACCCGCGGTTTCGTCCACATTAAAAGCCTTTCTCACTACAAGAATCCCTGAAGCACTACGACGCTAGTGGCATTCATTTAAAAAATTAGATTAAAAAAGACAAATTTTTCCCTTGGGAGCAAAATACCTAGATAAAAAGCCTATGGTTTAATCGAAGACATAGTCTACCCGTGTGCCAAATTCCCTCTAAATCCTTTCAGTTGTTACTGTCCTTACTTCTTACAAACATGCAGACATGTTCATAAAATTTCGCATTTATATTTTGGTAAGACTTGGTAGGATTTTTCCGTATTGGGAAAAACTCTTTATATAGACAAATTTAAGTGTGGAGTTTGTTGTCCTTCCCACGTAGATACAACGAATCGAATTCGCGATTTATTTTCGTAGTGTGATATTTATAAATTCCATTTACCACGCAACTATTTTTACCTTATATTTTTATATATTTTGCATTAATTTTAGTTACCTTTCTGAACAATACGAGTTCTTGTAGTTTTATTATTTATTTATTTATTTATAACAAACTGATAAGCGCCTATATCTTGTTAATCACTAATTATTTTTTAAATTCGCAATGTAGCTGTCAAGTCTGTTCTTGAATATATTGATATTTTGAGCTGACTACATCTTCAGGTAACTTGTTCCATGCTCCAACCATTCTATTACTTAGAAAGTGTTCGTGAGGGTTGTTTAGAGATCTGGTAGTGGCCTATTTAAGGTGGTGACCCCTGTAGCGGATATTTGTATTTTGCTTAAATATTTTATGGAATTCTGCAATGTCATAGTTTAAAAGAACTTAAAGGCCATTTTTCTCACGCTAATGCAGCTTCATTCGTGGCACGTATTTTTGCTACACCGGGCACGACACTATGTATTCCTGGGGACATTAAGCTGTCTATAAGCGGTAACAAATTAATGAACAAACAGATAAGGATTTATAATAAAACTATTTTACGTATTTTATCGCGGTTTTATATTTAAAATTTCTCCCGACGTTTCGAATACTATGCAGTATTCGTAGTCACGGAGCGGACTGAGGTGTTGGTCATCGAAAAGTTATAGTTACAATATCTACCTACATTTTACAATTATACATTTCTTTTAACTGTTCGTGGTTCGATCTACTCAGAATGAGCTAATGATAGGGATAAATGGAAATAATTTGTTAGTATTTGGTTTCCGCCATTTTGTCTCTCATCTGATGCAACATATTGTCTCCGAGACACCTTTATCATACATAAATGTTATCTATCTTCTTTATAAACTAACTTTTGCCCGCGGCTTTGCCCGTATGAAAAAGTTTATACTAGATAAAAAGTAGGCTATGTCGCTCCCAAGGTCTCAAACTATCTAGTAGTTTTGAGTTTATTGTTTCAAACAGAGGTGACGGGGGAGTTTTGTTTTATAATATGTAAGGAATGAAAGTTTGCGAAGATTTTGATATTCCTTAAAAGTAAACTCAATCGCTAAAGATTTGAATAAAATCAGATATACTATGTCTAGAATTACCATATAGACTACTTTTATCCCAAAAAAGTATAAAAACAGTGGGACTTCTAGGAAAGGTCTCTCATGTAGGCGATACCGACACCAACACCTAGTAACAAATTTGAATAAGAATAACCAATAATGACATATCGAGCTTTTTATACCGACACCAACACCTAGTAACAAATTTGAATAAGAATAACCAATAATGACATATCGAGCTTTTTATACCGACACCAACACCTAGTAACAAATTTGAATAAGAATAACCAATAATGACATATCGAGCTTTTTATACCGACACCAACACCTAGTAACAAATTTGAATAAGAATAACCAATAATGACATATCGAGCTTTTTCAAGGACATTCGTAATTGACAATACGCACTCTGCTAAAACGACTCTATTTTTGTGGTATATTTTCAGTATTTTTATAGAATAGCTATTTTTGTAACTATATACTGCAAATATACCATAAATATTTTTGAATGAATATAAAAAATCGGTTCTAGTAAAAATAGTGTGAAATTTTGTTTACATTGTTCTGCCTAACAATAAAAAACAAGATATAAATTTTCCAAAAATGACACTTCTTATAAGAATTAACAATGAAGTCCATTGTCCACACTAGGCTAGGCCTGTATTGCGGACATTATAAACTAAGTTTAAAAGAACAAACCATATACCATCTTAATTGGAATAGTAATACTTAAATTCCAATAAAATGAAAAAAGAAAAAAAAAAATTATGTTCCAATAAATTACACTTCTTAAAACAATTAGCAAAGATGTCCACAAAAAAGTTTGATATTAAAATAAAGTTGTAGATATGCCATTAGATAAATCTCTAGGCTCGTATTTGAAACTACTAGGACGATTTCATACAAGCGTTAACAACAAATATAAAAATAAAAATAACCAAATAGATTTTACGACTTATTACATTAGCGAAGACGTAATTGAGACCCCACTCACGCCCTTTATCTTCGAAGTTATAGGCGCAATTGGTACACCCACTTTGCGCCGTGTATTCCGTCCTTTGATGTGATAGGGAGCAAGCTTATCGCCATATCAAGCACAAATTCAAAACTCCGGGCTGATACTGAGTAAAAAACCTATCACAGAAAAATTTGTAAAACTGCCTATCGCCATATCAGGCACAGATTCCGGTCTCATGCTGAGTATAAAAACCCAATATCACAAGAAATTTCGTAAAACTATTTCGTTACATATTTTATTGTGAAATACTTCTGCCTTTTTGTTGAAGGCAAAGTGATCCCATTGCACCTGGTGGTAATTGTGTCCAATAGAATGTCGACTAACGAAATTTGATTACCCCTCGACAGTCGACACTTATGCCGGCCTGTTGGAACCGGATATACACACACTGATCCCGGAACGAAACACTCTTACATTGGCCTCTATTGCAGGTTTTAACTACTTATGTACAGTGGTCGCTATTCGGGCGTATATCAAATATATCCTAGCAGCAAAAATGGTTTAAGTACATTCTTTCACATGACATGTCATTGTCAAAACGTGTATACGGAAGACTCGATAATTTGTACCCCTGATATATATATTTGCCAAGTACAGACGAATAATCACGAACACGAATGAGTAAACAGCTTATTCAGGTGTATTCGTTACCCATAGTCATATTTACTCAGCAAGTTATTTGACGAAATAGTCCACAATCGTCTAAATAAGGCATTAAGGTATGACGTATTTATACGTTTTGATTAACCATTGGATCAAACGGCGATAGATGGAGGTGGAACGGACTGCCGAGACGAATGTCAGCAGGTTCAACTCACAAGGGCACATATCTCTGACTATTAAAATTATGTGTGTATTCTTTGTGATTTATCACTTGCCTTGACAGTGAAGGAAAACAGCGTGAGGAAACCTGCATACCTGAGATGTTTTCTAAAGGAATTTTGAGGGTGTGTGAAATCTACCAATCCGCCAGCGTGGTGGACTAAGGCCTAATCCCTCTCAGTAGTAGAGGAGACCCGTGCCAAGCAGTGGGCAAGTATATAATACAGAGCTGATATTATTATATTATTATTAAACCATTATAATACCCGCACGAAAATCATAATAAGACTTTCATTGTACAACAAAGTTCGTCAGATCTTAGAATAATAAATAACAGATACCTACTGTCTTTTGTTAAGGATTTATTTATAAACAGACTTTTCTAAGAACTTTTATTTGAAATTCCAGATTAGTCACCATTGGCAGAATATAGATTTCAACAGATAATTTTTATGGAGTTTGAATTTTATTCAGACACAATTACTGACAAAATAAACTAAGGGAAAGTGACAATTGTATTCGCAACTTCTTATAATGTTGAAACATCTCTTCTGTTTACAGTTTATTTGAGGGCTTAACTTTTGTATTTGAGCGCCTTTTTTATACGAGCACAGCAAAGTGATCCAACTGCACCTGATGGTAAGTTACACAGACACCGTGCCACAAAAGTAGCTGGACAAATTCAAAATTACAAATCGCCTTAAAATTTTGTGTCCTCATCAACTCTCATATTATAAACTTGTAAGGGTTTTCTGTATTTTAGATAAAAAAATATGTATATTTCGATTGAGTTTATTGTGTAGCAGTATTTTGAAGTTTTGAATTAGTTCAGCTAGTTTCGTGGTTGACTGTACATAAGGTTTAAGTTGCGTGGAATTGCACATATCACTGCTACCTTACAGAGTTATTTACATCATTATATATTTCGTCAGTACTTATATATCTTCCAACTCATTAGCAAAACATGTCAAATCCACGCGACAGAATTTCAACCGCCATCGCTTTGAATTCGAGAAACCATGATTAAAATATCACTTGATCTACTTTTTGCTGGACGCAGTGCAACTAGCTTTTGCTTGCGGTTGGGTTTGTGTTAACGAAATTATATATCCCATGTTTTATTGCAAGGTGAACTCTACCTCTGTACTTATTTTATTCAAAATTGGTTCTAGTGTCGTTGGAAAATGGTTTCATACATGTTCAGTTTTTCAGTAGATAAAGTTGGAACTCTAAAAAACTGATAGTAATGTTGGTTCTTCAAAAGAATGCATTATAAAAAGCTACATTGTCCTGAAATTTTATAACCTACTCTTTATGCGGGGTTTGGAATTTTATTAGATCAGAATTAAAATAGTGAAAAAAAATAATGTGTAGTAAGGATAGTGAACCTATGAAAGCGCTTACCCGAATGTTGAAAGTGTAGCGATGGAACGTTCTCGAAAGATCTCGATGTTTCCAGTACGTCGTGGAAAATGGATAACGCACCTTAATTAACAAGAGAGTTCTGCCCATTCCAGATCTTTCGAGAATGTTCCACGGAGATCGCTGGTACATGCGGCCGGGTATATAAATATAAAAGGACGCGTGGCTGCCGCGAGTTACTCTTATTTGGGACGCGATCAAGAGCGATAAGCGAACTACGAGCGATAACTATAAGCGATACCCAAGCGACCACTGAAATTAGTGTAGGGGCGTAGTGCAGTGAGATTGTAAATAAGCGTATTTGAGTGTTTTAGTATTATGGTGTTTAATTTACGTATTGCATTGCTTGTGTTAATTTTTTCATTAGTGTTTTAGTGGGAATAAATGCTAATTGATGTTTTTATATTAGAATCAGTGTTGTCTTATTTTAATCCCGAACCCTAGCACGTAAAAATAATATAGAAGTTGCTTTGAAAGGAAATAATATGCATGAATTGCATGTTTTCTTCCACAACGGAGATGTAAATTTTTCCTCTTCTTAGACTTGGCTCCGGTCCGGTATTCCTTTGTATTTTCGATGTAAATACATTCTTAAAACTAAATATTTACTGGTATTTGTGTGTGTTTCTTCCCGCGTTGCGGCACTTAGGTATTTATCATCTGAACGGGTAGAGAAAAATTCGAATAGCAAATACTGTCCTTAAACGAACTGCTAAATTAAATAAGAATACTATGTTCCTCATATATCGTGTAGTATACGGCTATAATGATTTTAGTTCTACTTGCTATGCTTCTAATTCTATTTAGTACTAGAAAGAATCAGTGCCCAGCAATGAGAGAATGTCTGGCACATTCTGTTATTATTATTACGTACTAAAACCACTAGTTCAAGGTGGCGGTTTAAAGTATATGGTACAAGGATGCTATCATTAATATATGAGCATTTACATATTTTTTGTGAGGATATTTATGACTAGACCTATAGACCTATAAATATATAGAGTAACCAACGCATGAGCATCCAATTTTTATATGACAACCTTTCCAATGTCCGCTCTATATAATCTTAATTCTTTGATTGATACCTACTGTGGGATTCATAAGATTTGACCGCGCAAGTACTTATGTACTTGGTTTATACCAGGCTGCATTAAATCAACGTAATAACAATGCTAAATTAAATTCCGCAAACTTTCAAATTTCACTTAAATTCTGTAGAACTTATAAAAGTAGATTTTCGGTTTATCGTAGTCCCTTCAAATTCTACATCTTTGTGCAACTTCATTTTTTTTTATTGATATTGTCAAATTGTAATTGGAGTGAGTTATGCCAAATTTTACCAACTATATTAAACAACATAAATAACGTAACAATCAAACAATTAAATAAAACCGCATAAACAATACCTACACATTGTAGCCAACGTAACAACTGGACATAATAAGACTTAAAATCTCATGTCTCAGGATGGCGAGAACTCAGCGCAGTGGAATACCAAACAATACTTTGAAATTCAATGTATTATGTTGCTTCTACTGTTTATGGGCGGTCGTATCGTTTACTGTTAAGCGATCGGCAAGCTCGTCTCGTCATTCAAAGCAATAAAAAAAAACAAGTATTACGATTATATTACTGGTAATTGTTATATTAGTTCTTAACATTTTTTTCTCAATGACATCGTTAACTTCCGCAACAACTAGTCAATTTGTTATAAAACCCGCCATAGTAGCCACGTAAGAGTGTCACGTTCCGGAACCAGCTTTTATATACGCTTCCATCGGCCGGCATAATTGTGTCGACTGTCCAGGTGTAATCATCTCTCATCAGTCGACATTCTAATGGACCCCACTCCACTTACCATCAGGTGAAGTTGGGTAATTTTCTGTGCCCGTATACAAAAAAAAACCCTTATGAAAAGAAGATTTTATTTTTATATTTTATTTTTAAAATAGACTGATAGTACCAATATTCCGAGCGTTGTTACCGTTTTTAATAAAAAGAATTGTTTATAGTTGAAATAGGCCTTCGGTCTTATTTAGCTTTTAAATTTAAACATAGACCTTGCGATGGTTTAGTCTATAGTTAGTAACTGTCCCTAATTAATGAACTAATAAACTTATGTACAGGTTTTTGCTAATGCCAATGATAAAAATACTCTATTACAATAAAGGTACGATCTATTTAGTCTATCCGTTGTTATGTACCTAAAATTACGTTATTATTCCATCTCTATTGTTCGAAATGGTCTCCAAACTATCCCGCACGCAATTAAGGAGAATTATGAACATTATATGGGTATTGTCGAAAATAGCTGTATTCTTTTTCTTACTCGTTCTTATTTCTAAATGTTATTTAGTTTCGCCTTAAAGGGATCCGAATAGCAAATACTCTTCAAAGTGCAGTTCAGCTTCGTTAAAAGAGGTACATGTAGCAACGCTTTGACAAGTTGGCCTTTAGAGAAACCTTTGAAGTAACCACTTCACTTACGCCCTTTCACGGACATTTGCATTGATAAACGCGAAGTTTGACAATCAAATGACCAAAGAAATTGTGTTAGGAATATGTTTTACAGGGTCATTTTAACATTGCATACCAAAGAAATCGTGTAATGTCATCAGGTTATTTAGAAATTACGTTAATAAATGAAACCACATACTCGCCTTTACTTTTGTTAAGATGCCAAATATAATCCATGAATAACGAATATTTTACCAAAAATCCTGATTTGCTTTTGTTATTTTTTATCAATTTGTAGTTTAGTGCTAACATGGGGTATGCGGTAGTGTATTTCTAACTGTAAGTGTGGTATTGCCGCTATAACAAATTCTCTTAAAACAGTTGTAGCAGTATAGAGCTTGTAAAGTTAAAATTACATTTTATTCATATTTATTTTGTACGAAACTTACACTATCTTATTTTACACCTACAGTTGTAATAACTTATTTTAAAATATTATTTTCAAGAAGAAAAGTTTGTCATTGCATTTAGAAAGGCAATATCAAAATAACCCCGTATTTTATTTATTAAAGAATGAAAATAAAAAGACAAGAATCAATTCAGAACTAAATTACTTCACTTCAGTAATTTTTGTTAGTCTATTTTTTTCTTTAAATAACGAACCGAGCTTGCCGTTCGCCTGATGGGAAGCGATATGCCCAGAAACAGTAGAAACACCATCCAACACATTGAATTACAAAGTATTGTTTGGCACTGCGCTCGCCATCCTGAGACATGAGATGTTAAGCCTCATTATGTCCAGTAGTTACACTGGCTACAATGTTCTTCAAGCCGAAACACAACGGTGACTACACATTGCTGTTTGGTGGCAGAAATACATTGCGGTGGTACCTACTCAGGCAGACTCTCACATATGCGAGACCATTATTGGTAATAATAATAATAATATCAGCCCTGTATTATATACTTGCCCACTGCTGAGCACGGGCCTCCTCTACTACTGAGAGGGATTAGGTCTTAGTCCACCACGCTGGCCTAGTGCGGATTGGTAGACTTCACACACCTTCGAAATTCCCATAGAGAACTTCTCAGATGTGCAGGTTTCCTCACGATGTTTTCCTTCACCCTTAAAGCGAACGATAAATTCACAAAGAATACACGCATGATTTTTTAGAAAAGTCAGAGGTGCGTGCCCTTGGTATTTGAACCTGCGGACATTCGTCTCGGCAGTCCGTTCCACACCCAACTAGGCTATTGCCGCTTGCCTGCTTGCATTGGTAATATCTTTTTATTTTTAAAACACTATAGAATATAAATACGTATTGTAAGGTATCGCATTTATAAATATCAATGCTCGCTCACTGATGTATGCGATTATTCTGTCAATTTAAACTCAACAGCGATTACGATCGTCACGGGCTTTTGCCGCAGTCCTTGATAAATATTCCCCTTTTATCCCTAAGGATTTGGGCCATTCACCGCTCCCTTTATGTGGAGTGATTTTGGTACGTTATACATTAACATTTTTGAACGTTTATTGAGGTTGGAGATAAGTGAGGCTCTTATGGTTATAACCATTTTTAGGACGATATAGTTTTTTTTTTTGTTAAATAAACTTTTGTAGTAATTAGAATTGGTTGATTTTAGATAAAACTAAGTTTTGCTCGCGGTTTCGGCAGCGTGAAGATGTTTTGCAGGATAAAAGTCCCGCTATATATTTTCCCGGGATAGAAAGCCTATAACCATCCCAGGGTCTTAAACTATCTCCATACCAAATTTCATAAAAATACGTTTAGAAGTTGAAAAAATCGATAACATACAGACAGACAGAAAAGGGGACTTTTTTAATACGTATAGATAAAATCATTGCAATGATTTCATACAGTAAATATTTTTCGATTGAATAATTTTAATCTGCAATACGTCTCTTTATGTAGTAATACATAAGTTTTCATTATAAGAGACTGCTTTGGTTACATAGTTGAATTACATGTGCGATACGACTACCGCTATGAGGTCTCGAGTTGCAATCCCGGGTCGAGAAAAGTTATATATTAATGATTTCTTATGTTTACGCGAATGTTAGACATTGAAATTAAACAAATTTTCCGGATTCTATCGCGGTTTTTTGTTTTTTATTTTTCTCCCGACGTTTCGAAGACTTTGCAGCCTTCATGGTCACGGGGGGGACTGAGGTGTTGTTCATCCGCAAAGTCAAAGTTACAACATCTACCTACATTTTACAATTATACAACTTTTTTTTTAAATTTAGCTGTTGGTGGTCCGTCAAGTTATATATTGTTTTTCTGCTCATAACTCGGGGTTAATAATTTGTGCCCGATATGGCGATGGTCTCGCCCCCACCACATCATGGAACATAATATATAGCAAACAGTGGGTGAATTAGTTTCGCCTCTGCCTACCCCTGCGGTTAAAAGGCATGAGTGTGTTAATCATGCTTGCCTCCGTTAATGTTTTTTGTACAAAATATTTCGAAACCATTATCTGTGCAAACAATTTCTGCAACAATATAATTCCAAACATTTAACGGGCAACAATCAATTACCCAGTAAATGGATACTCACAGAAATATCATTTATCGTTCTCATTAGTGGTTCTAGAAAATAGATGTTGAGATTCCCAGTTATATATTTTCAATATATTGCTACATTCGCGCGTGTTTTGGCCGCATCAAAATCGCAATGGTTGTCTTCGATATTTGAACGAGAGTTTTTTTCAACGCTACCAAATCGCCGTGTTTGGTATGACAAAATCCCCTCATCCTTTACATCGAGGGCTGAAGATATGTTGAACATGGGTGTTCGAGATGTATAAATAATGTGGGTTATTGGCCAATTCATTTCAATAGGTCCTAAACGTACTCTAAGGTGGTCATCAATCAATCGCCGTCCACTGCTAAATGTAGGCCTCCCAAAATGAGCGCCGACTATCCAGGTCTTGAGCAACCCGCATCCATCCGCTACCCATCACCGCTTTCAAATCGTCTAAGGAGATGTTATCGCGAAATTCACCCCGAAAGGAATAACCGAGACATTCGCGTAAGAGGAACACTCATACGTACAATTCGAAATTGAAAGTCTAGTCCCATATTAAAAATGAAAATACAAATTAGGTACTCTTGGTCTCAAACCTAACGTTGCAAAACGGACGGGAGACGATTTTACGACCTCTTTGGCATAACTCCCACTGCGTCATGAAGCTGTAAACCGCAACATCGCATTAATTATAAACTTCGCACCAATCGAAATGAATAGATTAAAGATACACGATTCCTGTAACCCGAATTGCAATTGATCATTCCTCAATTTTAAAGTACTTAATCGGATTTCGTCCAGAATTTAACGTGGGAATAAAACACTGCTAAAGGAAATTGCGGATTTGGTCCGACCGACATTATACGCCATGGAACCGCTGTCTTATACGACTCACTTTACATACAAAGTTATAGTAAGTTAGATAAAGAAACACTAAGAAGACGATGACATTAACTGTGTTGTAAAATAACGAAAAACAGCCCTAAATGAATATAAGCCTAGGCAAAGAGAGAATCTTTCTCCTTCACCATTATATTTGAACCACTTTTTAAATACGGGCACGATCAAGTGACGTCACTGCATCTGATGGTAAGTAGAGTGGGGTCCAATAGAATGTGACGAGAGATGATTCTTGATAATGACCCCTCGACAATTGACACAATTTTGCCGGCCTGTTGGAACCGAATATACAGAGGCTGATCCCGGAACGCAACACACTTACGTGGGCCACTATGACGGGTTTTAACACTTTGCGTACGGTGGTCACTATCCGGGCGGCTATAAAATATATCTTACTACCAGCAAAAACTACGAACATTATAAGAGCTCATAAATATTTCCAACTGCTCTATAATTTTCGATTTCATTTCGTTGAAGACTAAAGACTGATTAGTGTTCCCTGAGATTCGCCGAGCTTCACTGCTCGGTGTCATAAAATACGTGCTGCTAATCCTGGATCACAGGAATTGCAGTAGTGGGTGAAGGTTAATTAGTATCAAAGATCTGATAATGTCACACACTCATCACGCATTTATCCTGGAAGGGGTATGCAGAGCTGCAACCAGGGCACCCACTTTTCGCCAAGTGTGTTCCGTCCCATAATGTGATAGAGGGCGAGCCTATCGCCATATCGGACACAAATTCCAGACTCCGGGCTGATACTGAGCAGCAAAACGCAAATATCACTTTGCCCAACACAGGATTCGAACCCAGGACCTCAGAGCTTTGCCGTGCATGCAGTACAACTACGCCACCGAGTCAGTCTGATAATGTCACTTTACCATAATAAATATTATGAAATGACGCATCCTTAGCTCATGATATCTTTTGTCATTAACTTCTCTTCTGAAAAGGCCGTCCACTCTCGGCTAAACCACGCACCCTAAACAAACATCGTTACTTTCTCAGCCACTTTGTCAATTACGATAATCAAATTGAATTATATTATTTATATCTTAATTCGGCTTGTTTATGTTGCTCGGTTCGACCCTATCTTTTAATCCGATAATTAAATAGAAGTTTGTCTCAAAACATCGTATCGCTTACCATCAGACGAACGGCAAGCTCGTCTCGTCATTCAAAGCAATAAAAAAAAAGAAACAGATAACGTACTTTCATATTAAAGTATTGATAAAGATTTAATAGAAACTACCCTTTTTCGAGCACGGAAAGTGACTGATAGTAAGTGAGATAGACAGTAGCGTATAATGCCATAGCGAGGCCCTATATCTATATATGTTGGGGGCTCTTCAGGACAGTGCGAACTTTTGGGCGCTTAGGTTAATGTAGGTATGGGCCAAGAAGGGCCCCAAAGCTCGAGGGCCCCGTATCACTAACACGGTTGATACAGCGGTAGCTATGCCCATGGAGGTAGAATTGATATAGACTGTCGCCTGAAATGATTTATTTTTTGTACTTAGGCGTCCGTGCAGACAAAGCTGGTGTAATCCTGCAAGTGGGATACTGGAATCCCCCGATTTGGTGACTGCAGGAACCTAGTAGAGAAGTGGGGAAAGGATGGGAACTGACTAAAATAAGTTGAGGAGAGGAAAGTAAATGTTTACGATCTCTTGTAAGCCTCAATGTGAAGATGTTTTATTTCAGATAATAATTATTATTTGATTTATTAGCAAAAATGTTTCCTAATTGCTGTTTATTTAATAATAAGACATTATCATATTGGGACTAGTAAATATACTACATTTTTAAGGCGTGAATATGTTCTTTCAAATCCTACTGATATGTCGTAATTTTAGATAAATATAGATTCGATAATTATCGATATATGTATGCACTATGTACTAGATTTGGCGTTCCGAACAGTTACTGTGTTCAACTGAATTGAACTGTCATCCATTCAAACTGATTTTAGTATGGTGTCAATATTGATGCTTGTGGTGGTGTACGGAGTGCGCTCATAATTTAAAAACTCGAGTCTAAGTGCAAACCTGGATGTGAATAAAAAATATTAGTCAAATAAGTAAAATTATTTGTTGTTCAATTGAATAAATAAGTTATAACAGTGACGTTTTGGTTGCTATTTTAGTTCAGATGTTGAGCAAATAGTTTGTATGGACGTTCGTATCTATAACATTATATCAGCCAATATCCCAATTCAGTCGTAGACCGCAGTTCAACACACCTTTCAATAAAGCATCCGAACATTCATCATGCTGGATCGCTACAAAAATAAGATCTTATTTACCACTCTTGGATAGAAAAACCAAAGAGCGGTAATCAAATATTGGCACAGAATACCCAATGTTACTTAATGCTAAGCGTCAGATAAATGTGTGGAAACGGACAAATGTCACTTTCTCTGCATAAAAAATGGTAGCGCGATTTAGACTTTCAACAAATTATATAGTCATTTACGTACAAATAAACACGTTATATATAAATCACCCTGAAAAATATAATATATGTAGGACCTGAGACATAATTAATTTATTGTTTTATTGTTTATTTACTTTCTACGCTTGTTATGAACTATAATGTGTTTTTTGATGCGTACGTGACGCCATCTCTTAGCATGAGATGTAAGTTTAGAAGTGTAGAGCGGAACTAAATTGTAAAACATGCAATCTTAAATGATTTGTTGGTTTGAAATTAAGACTAATTCTACGGAGTTATAACACACAATTTGAATCGTGAAGAAAACTTCTATACTTGATAATTGTTGAAGAGAAATTCGAGAGTATGTAAGTACTACATACACCAGCTCGTAGCTGTCAGTGTCATGGACTGAACCCTGAACCTCTTAGGCAGTGATTTAGTATATTATTAGATCGGATTATTATAATTATTTAAATAGTAATAATGTAAAAAAACGAGTGTAAATATTTCTAAAAAAAACAAACATGACACGTCTTTATACGTAAAAGGTAGGCAGAGGTGCAACCAGGGCGCCTGTCGCTACGTCCCGTTCCATGATGTGATAGAGGGAGCGGGTCAGTGGCCATTTCGGGCGAAAATTCCAAATCCAGAACCAATACCGAGTAGTTAATATTTCTATTAGTTAATAATGATCTATCACCCGCTATGACAGCCT
Organism: Manduca sexta; assembly: GCF_014839805.1. Lineage (NCBI taxonomy): Eukaryota > Metazoa > Arthropoda > Insecta > Lepidoptera > Sphingidae > Manduca > Manduca sexta. The sequence goes on from NC_051135.1 coordinate 9,744,393, forward strand.
TATTGGCTTAGCTGTAACGGTTGAAGTACGAATACCACACTAAGGTCCTGGGTTCGAATCCCTAAACGGCCCAAAAATAATTGTGGTTGGGTTTTTCGTTTTAAAAATTACCCAGTCGCAGCTCGGAGTCAAGAAGTTGGTTGTGATAACCTCCCTCAAAAAGCACATAAAGTCGTTGTTCTAGCGCCTAGTCTGTGTCATGTCATGTCAGATAGCCATCTCCCCGGACTATGGGAGTTAAGAAACAGAGTGCACATGTGCATTGCACACACTTGTGCACTATAATATCTCTTGCTTATCTGGCTGATCTCCGTTGAGATTGGCCGCCGTGGCCAAAATTCAGCTAGGAAGAATTCATTAATTAATACACTATCTCTTTAAAATATATCTATCAGCTAAAATATAAATATCAGCGACGATAGCCTAGTTGGTTGTGGAACGGATTGCCAAGACGAATGTTCGCAGGTTCAAATCCCAAGGGCACACACCTCTGACTTTTCTAAAATCATGTGTGTATTCTTTGTGAATTTATCGTTCGCTTTAACGGTGAAGGAAAACATCGTGAGGAAACCTGCACATCTGAGAAGTTTTCTATAGGAATTTGGAAGGTGTGTGAAGTCTACCAATCCGCACTAGGCTAGCGTGGTGGACTTAGGCCTAATCCCTCTCAGTAGTAGAGAAGGTCAGTGCTCAGCAGTGGGCAAGTATATAATACAGGGCTAATATTATTATTATTAAAATATAATAATGGCCACTAACCATGTCAGTATTTCATCCGAATCAGTCACTCCAATTACAAATTGAACTAATTGTTCCGATTACAATATGAACCCATAGAAATTGCTGTGGTATTGGAATTCAACACTAGTCGGTCTGTTTCCCCGTTAATATACAATTACATTTCCATTTTGTTGAGTGTTTTGTAATTACAATTATTTTTGGTTGTAGATTATATTTTCTATCCGCCCGTACACAAGGTGCTAAAATGTTCGTCAATCAGCCACAAAAGTAGCAGATAATAAATAAATAGTTATATAATAATACAAATCCTACTAATATTATAAATGCGAAAGTTAGTGAGGATGGATGTATGTATGTTTGTTCCTCTTTCACGAAAAAACTACTAAACGGAATAATAGCGTAAACAAATTTGTAATCTAATAAATCAAATTATGTTTCAAAGTTGCGTAAACTAATTCCATAACTTTAACGTTTTCGATCAGATAAAATATTTACATTTTACTGCACCTACATTTTGAACTCTATCAACCAATAAACTAACAATTTTATCGAGTTAATTTGAGTGCTCTCAATACGCACTAATATTATAAATTGTTCGTAAGTTTGTCTGAGTGGAGTATTCTCTGAACCTACTAAGGGGATTCTAAAATTACTCCCATTAATAAAAGATACGTTCGCCTTGTAATAATAATAATATCAGCCCTGTATTATATACTGTCCCACTACTGGACACGGGCCTCCTCTCCTATTGAAAGGGATTAGGCCTTAGTCCACCACGCTGGCCTAGTGCGGATTGATAGACTTCACACACCTTCGAAATTCCTATAGAGAACTTCTCCGATGTGCAGGTTTCCTCACGATGTTTTCCTTCACCTTTAAAGCAAACGATAATTCACAAAGAATACACACATGATTTTAGAGAAGTCAGAGGTGTGTGCCGTTGGATTTGAACCTGCAGACATTCATCTTCGCAGTCCGTTCCACACCCAACTAGGCTTGAGTAACATAAACTATATTTTGCTTTTCATTTAACACAGTTTCCATAAAAATCATATTGGACCAATGAGAACGAAGTTTTTTTTAACAAGCTTACAAATAACCTTATTTTATGATTCTCGGGTGACTGCCTTGGTGGCGTAGTTATACTGCGGTACGGCAGTGCTCCGAGGTCCTGGGTTTGAATACCAGGTCGAGCAGTGTTATTTGGGGTTTTCTGCTCAGTATCAGACCGGAATCTTGAATTTGTGTCCGATATGGCGACATGCTCGCCCCCTATCACATCATGGGACGGAACATACTTGGAGAAAAGTTGGTGCCCTAATAGTTTCTACATACCTCCTCGGGAATTCATGAGTAATGTGTGTGTAATTCTCTGGTTCAGGTCGAATATTAAGATTGTAATCGTTTATTAGAAACAGCTATTAGTTGCTTTTGTTAAAGAAAAACACGAGCGGAACCAGAGTAAACACTAGTTAGGTATATTTCATTAATCAAAGTATGGTCCGCAGTTGCATTCATTTTTCTTCCATTTAACAAATTGTTAGACAATGGATAAATGTTAATCCTATTTTTTACGATGTTTTTTATTGTTTACTGATTTGATGTTTTTAATCCGCACAACATTCATATTATCTAATACGATTAATCTTTAGATATAAATTCACAACTTGTCTAATTGTAGTAAAAGCAGTGGAAACGTTGTGTTCTGGTTTTTAAGAATATTATAGTCAGTGTACTCTACATTATGAGACTCAACATCCATCTCAGTGTGATAAGCGCTGGCAATACCATGCAGTGTCATGAGATTCGAAGATCGAATATTGTTACTGTTTGCAAAAGACTATCCCACCTACATACCTGTCACTGAAACTAATATAACGATTGACAGTATTGACCAATCTCCGCTTCAGGGAACACTAATATTTTGTCTTAATCCACAACGAAATTAATAGGATAGGGAGAAGTTGGAAATATAAACAACTATTATATAATATTATATATTGCTTTTTTCATTAGTAGTGTATATGGGCAGTTGTGTCGCTGACCGTCGGGCGAACGGCTTGCTGCTCACATCATTCATTTGTATGCTCTCAATTATGCACTGTGCTTATAAACAATCAGTTACCAACTTTTATACATATCAAAAGTATTGCTTATAAAAAATACTAATACACACAAATATCCTTTATCCCTGAGAGTTTAAACAATGGTGGTATCAGGCAAAAATTTTAAACTGGACTGATACTGGGTAAAAATATCGAATGTCGCTTTGACTTACCCGGGATTCGAACATCAGACCTGAGAGTTGTTTTGTACTATGCACATCACCACTACCGTCTGCCTCAATGCCGTTATTAAAAAAATATAAATAAATAAAAAAATATAAACCAAATAAAATCCCTTTAAAGCACAGTGAACAATAATTTTCCTGTATTTTATCTTCAAATTCGATTCTAACAATATTTTTACAAAACTTCCCGTATCACAATGTAACGCGAACAATTCTTTCATCCTTAAAATGATGAGTCCGGACACAATAGAGAAGACACAGTGTTCTCTGTGTCTCCACAGCGAAATGCAAGAACCACTAATGACTTCAAACCATTCTTGATAAAACTACGCGACACATCATTGTCATAGTTGGAAAACAAACAGCTACCCTTTTAATACCTTTACGTATCATTTTCAACCTTGTCCTGTCGCGATAGGGTTGTTTATTGATCGGTTTGGCTCAAAACAATTTTGTTAATTCTTTTTTGTCGTGCATTAAAATCTAGCATTTCGCGTCGTAAGCCTCGTGTATTTGATGTTTTCTTTTAAATGAAAAATATAATTTCATTAACGTCGGCTCGAAACATGTTTGTTTACGTATGACGAGGTTGCCGTTCGGTAATATTTACTTTAATTATGTTTATGTAATGAATTATGTGGAGTACTGGTGGTAGGTCTCTCATATGTGAGAGTCCGCCTGGGTAGGTACCACCGCAAGGTCTTTTTCTGCCGCTAAGCAGTAGTGTGTACTCAATGTTGTATTCCGGTTTGAAGGATATTGTAACCAGTGTAACTACTGGACAATAAGACTTAACATCTTATGTCTCAGGATGGCGAGCGCAGTATACCAAACAATACTTTGTAATTTAAGGTGTTCGATGGTGTTTGTAATGTTTATGGCAATCGATTAATCGGTATCGCTTACCCCCAAGCGAACGGCGAGCTCGTCTTGTCATCCAAAGCAATGAAGAAAAAATAATCTTAGATTGAATATTTCAGAGGTTGTAGTTAGGCTGAAGTTGAGATTATGATTGTGAGATTTACATATATTTTACAATACTGTTGTGTTTATCTTACGTTGGAATATAATAGATGATTATAAAATGGTATCGCCTATTTTGTAATAAATTGACTTAAAACATGGCAGCCACAAAGCGGCATTAGCCTAGTTGGGTGTGGAACTGCCTACCGAGACGAATGTCCGGTTCAAATCACAAGGGAACACACCTCAGCCTTTTCTAAAATTATGTGTGTATTTTTTGTAAATTATCGCTTGCCTTAACGGTGAAAGAAAACATCGTGAGGAAACCTGCATATGTGAGAAGTTCTCTATAGGAATTGTGAGGGTGTGTGAAGTCTACCAATTCGCACTAGGTCAGGATGGTGGATTAAGGCCTAATCCCTCTCAGTAGTATAATATAGTACAACGTCTCTACTTACCTTCATAGTTACAAGCTAGAATATTATTATGTAGGTAAGGTATGCCATGTAATAATGAAATTCACAATATTATTTAAATTCTTTATTACCCGAACAACGTTAATTATAATTAGGTTTATTTGTTGAAAATGATACGGGCAGACCTATACAGGAATAGTTAAAATAAACAATAAAATTGTTCATCGTAATGAATTCACGGAAAATGTCAGTCAGTATTATTATAGGAAAATATTGAAACCTACACTAATATATACAGTTGAAGAGTTTGTTTATTTCAACGCGGTAATCACAGGAACTACTTAAACGATTTTGAAAGTTTTTCCCTAATAGGAAGCTACATTACTCCCGATGGCTATAGGCTACTTTTATAGTGAATACTCTTATAGCGAAGCCGCGAGCAAAAGCTAGTAATACATAAAACTAAATGACGTGTTAACCGTTTGCTTGCTTCATCATAAACACCAAGACTGCATCTAAACAATGTCAAAACTTAGAAATTTAGAAACGAAGATACACGACATTGGCTCATTACCATTGGCTGTGGTATTCACACTACTTCAATGTGATGGTACAACATAGATTTACAGCCATAATACAGTAAGAATCTGGCTAAGTTATTAAGTAAGATTGGCCGCCTACTTGGCCTGACTATCCTTCGAAATATCGACATAATATTTAAAATATAATGTCCAGAAATTCGATGTGTCCTTAAACCCAGAATTACTTTTGTTTATCCCTAGTTATCCTTCGAAGACACTAATCTATATACTGGGTCAATTTGACATTGCGTTACTAAATGAGACCACATACTCGTCTTCACCTTTGCTGACATTGTGCCAAAAATCATCCATTAAAAACGAATATTATTACCAAAAATCCTGGTTTTAGTTTTCAAATTTTGTAGTTTATTGCGAATATGGCGTGTGCGTGAGTGTATTTCTGACTGAGAGTATGATGTTGCCGCTGCAGCGAATTCTCTTAGAGTAGTAGTGGCATTAGAGCGCGTAAAATTAAAATTACTCATTTAATATTTTTTTTGTTCGAAACTTACACTTTTTTATTTTACATTTACGGCTCAAGTAATTTATTGTAAAGTGTTATTTCCAAGTAGATAAGTATATAGTTTCATTTAGTAACGCAATGTCAAAATGTCCCTGTATAAGAGCACTTAATTCTTAAAACTGGATATTTCTTAAATCCAATCGCGTTACCACTCTTTGAATCGAGTAAATTGATCTGTCCATATCCATTATCTTCTTTGAGCATAAAATAAATTGCTAACCTCAAGCGAAACAAACATTTTTAAGTTAAATTAGTTTTTAATTAGTTTGTTCCATTAAAATTATTTAGTTTGGAACATTTGGAATGCATTTGTGGTGCATTTTATTGAGTTTACAAAGGACATTAATTATAAACCTGATCGTAGGTGAGGCATAAAGGGTCAATATAACAATAATAATAATATCAGCCCTGTATTATTTACTGTCCTACTGCTGTGCACGGGCCTCCTCTACTACTGAGAGGGATTAGGCCTTAGTCCACCACACTGGCCTAGTGCGGGTTGGTAGACTTGACACACCCTCGAAAATTCCTAATAGAGAATTTCTCAGGTATGCAGGTTTCCTCACGATGTTTTCCTTCACCGTTAAAGCAAGCGATAATTCACAAAGCATACACACATATTCTTTTAGGAAAGTCATAGGTATGTGCTCTTGGGATTTGAACCTGCGGACATTCGTCTCGCCAGTCCGTTCCACAACCAATTAGGCTATCGCCGCTTTTAAAGAGAGAAAGAGGGTCAGTGCACCTTATATATAACACAAGTGTCTCGTCTAATGCTGGCTGCCAATAATAGTTGCAACACCCTCCCAAGGCAAGTCTTGTGTGCTCCGTCTCCACACCGCATGCACGACCATGCACGGGGGACATTTGTCGCGGCTCTAGGCACACAGTTAAGTGTGTATACCTTATGAATGCCAATTTACATTGAGGCCTATAAGGGCTCGTGAACATTTTCTGGCCCTTTTCCCTCCTTACATCCTAAGATGGTTCCCTGTCCTCTCCCCACACTTCTTTCCTAGCTGGCCCTTGACACACAGTTATTTGTGTATACCTCATAGTTGCCAATTCACATTGAGGCCTATAAGGGCTCGTGAACATTTCCTGGCCTTCTTCCCTCCTTCCATCCTAAGATGGTTCCCTGTCCTTTCCCCACACTTCTTTCCTAGCTGGCCCCTGACACACAGTTATTTGTGTATACCTCATAGTTGCCAATTCACATTGAGGCCTATAAGGGCTCGTGAACATTTCCTGGTCTTCTCCCCTCCTCCCATTCTAAGATGGTTCCTTGTCCTTCCTCCACACTTCCTTCCCAGCTATCCCTCTCATTCCAACGTAGGGACCGCTGTGGTTTCTAAGCCAGGGGATCGCCTGCTTGTTGCAACATACAGAACTGCGCAGTACTAAACAACGTTCAGCATTTTGATATGTTAGACATTAATTCTAATGGCACAGTCAGAACTATAATTATTTAGAAAAGGCAATCGAAATTTTGTGTGATTCAAAATACTCACATAGTTTTTGTAATTATTGAAATAGGTACCAATTCATTGAGCGCCTTTTACGTTGAATATTTTGCAGATCAAAATAGTTTACTAAATTGAGACATTATTATCTAAATAACATGAAATAAGCGAATTTAGGCAATGCAGTAATTTTCTAGCTGCATGCAGCATTCGTGATCTGACAGCAACCAGTCAACGGTGTTGGTAAACATTGTCGCGGACGGGTTACGCATTGCCTCCTCAAATATAGCTTGCATTGTTTATTCTAGTTACTGCAGCACGAATTATGCATGCGTGCTGTTGTGAGTTTTTTTCTAGATTTTTCGGTAGCCTGCAAGTTCTGAACTCGACAGCTGCAGACCGCTTTAATATTGGTATATGCTGCCAATAATCTCAAAATACGTTTCCTTTGGCTAACTGCTGCTAATTTGAAAAATACATAGTATTCATTGATAGTAATTATAAAAAAAACAGCGTAGGCTACGCTCTTGAAGCTGTTTAGCCTTCGCTAGTATATAGAAATTATGAAACTTGGCTGATGAAACCATTATAATATCAAGTATATAAAATAATTATATAAAATCCATGTAATATATGGAACAATTCTCACTGCTGGGCACAGGTTTCCTCTACTATTGAGAGGGCTTAGGCTTTAGTCCATCACGCTGGCCTAGTGCGGATTGGTAGACTTCACATACCCTCAAAATTTCTGCAGAGAACTTCTGGTTTACCGGTGGCCTTACGACGGTTCCTTCACCGTTGAAGCAAGCGATAATTAAACACATAATTTTAGAAAAGTCGGAGGTGTGTGCCCTTGGGTTTTGAACCTGAGGACATTCGTTTCGGCAGTCCGTTCCACACCCAACTAGCTTATCGCCACTTATAAGCAGCAGTACCTTATACAAAATGAGGAATGTTGATTCTGTTTATGAGTTTACTGAATTTCTTTTAAGCGAGCAACTTATCTCATTGTTCTAATCAAAAATAATAGAAAAGTAATCCAACTCTAAACTCAATGGCGTAGTTGTATTACGTTAAGACTGCAGTGCTGAGGTCTCGGGTTCGATTCCCAGGTCGGGCAAAGTGATATTGGGCTTTACTACTCATTGCGGAGTCTAGAATAGGTGCCCGGTATGGCGATAGGCTCGCCCATCACATCATGGAACGGAATACGGCGGAAAATGAGTGCTTCAATTACGTCTCTGCCTAACCCTTCGGAGATAAAAAGCATGTGTATATGTGTGTGTGCACTACAAACAGTCTGCTACACCTCAGTACTAACGCAAAAATCTAGGATTACAATAAAACTGTATCAGGAATCGAATCTCAATATCACCCAAAGGATCAGTCAATATCTAAAGAGTCTACATAAATTGTTGAATCGCTCTCAAGATACCGATTTCGAAGGTACGGCGATAGATACGCGTACGACCTACATCGCGGGTGGGTAGGTATAGATTTATGTGGCCCTTGATTCCTTTTGATCTTTTCGAATGTACTTTATTGCCAGTACCACCGATGCTTCCTAAAATATATAAGGAATTATCATAAGTTTTGTATTTAGTTGTGTGGTTGTTCTCCTATATTCGACGGCTTTGGTTCGCCTTTAATTGACCTAATTTTTTTTATAGTAAACTATCTTACTTAAACAAGAAAAGTGTTGAATCTTTATGAAGTATTTACATTTCACATTTCAGTTTATTTCATACGAGTTATGCCATTCGTTTAATTCGTTACAGTAGAGCTGTCTGAAGATAACAGTGTCAATGCAGTCGAAAATACAGCCCACAGTAACCGCCAACATGAAAGTCATATTTCCAGTCAAATTGAGTATTTTTTCCTTTTACCTTTGAATGTGCGACTGACGGGGAGCTATTTTTCATATTATTTTTTTTAATTAATTATGAGGCTAGCTAGATACACGCATGATGGTAGGTATGGTACCTGTATCCTATTCCATCTATTAATGTAGGTACCTATATGCTTATAGTAGTTGCGAGCTCGAAATTTTCCCAATAGGGTACCGGACTCATTTTTGTTCTTTACTATTATCAAATATTTACGTTATATAAATTATAACACAGAGGAAATTATTAAAATCCGATAAAAATCAACAAGTTATAAGTCTCTGAATTTTAGTGGAAGGAGTGAGTAATAAGAAACAGAAAAGAGGCGCAATACCCACATTTGACGTCATCAGGGATTACAATGCATGCGAAAGAAAGAGATGAAGCGATATCCCCGCAACGCGCCCACTTTTGCAAATTGCAATATTTGAAACATAAATTACTGGCTCATTTTTAAAATAAAAAAATATGTAGTTTTCTCAGGAATGCTTCTTTTTCGTATTAATAATCTTAACAAATAAAATAATGTACAAAATCAAACATAGGACGGTCCCCTATTGGGACAGTTTTATACACTACACGTAAATTACAAATAATTTAGTTCATATCAGTTTAAATATATTAACTCATTCACACGTTTTGTCAATGTTTGAAATGTGCAAGTGTGCGCACACTTTTATTCGTTTGATTAATTGTTCTCAGATCAAGTATGGTGGTATCCGGCGGTTTCTAGAGAATTCCACAACGATACTTCCTGCCTGTCGTAAGAGGCGACTAAATAGGCATTAGAGCAAGTCACGGAGCAGGCAGTGGGAAGCTGCTCACTCGTCTACTCCAATTGAGCGACTCCGAGGAGGGCGACAATGCGTGTGTTCGGTTTCCTGCTGTTGTAAGCGTCATGTAAAGTTTGGGGACATCTTAATCCCCCCGTACAGAGAGAGGACGCAATGCGGCATGCGTGTTGACATTGAGCCGTAAGACCGGTGAAACCAAATAACCATTCCACTCACCCACTAGTGGTGGAAGCAACAAGGCATTTTTTCTACAAAAAAAAAAGGTATGGTATATATATAGTATTTGAAAATCATCCATAAATACTACATATTACTAAATTAAATTATTATTAAATACTACTACATATCATAAAAATCTTTTAAGTAATAAATGAACTACTTGGAAACATTTTTAAATCCAACCAACTCCTAAAATTACACAAATTTTCAAACGTAAAAGCATGGACAAACATACAAGTATGTCTAGAAAAGTACCAAATGAGCATATCAGACGATAAGTAAATGTCGCTATTTATTATTCAAAGTGATATACTTGTAGGTTGCAGTCACAGTACATGCTAATTGCTATGAATCAAAAATAAAATAATTAGTTACGATTTCAGTAATCTGACTTAACTGATGAATTACTTTACTATAACGGGCAAGAGCATGAAAAAAAATATCTAGAACTTACCTACTTATAACTAAGTAAGGATTTATCATACATAGATATTTTTTCATGTTTGCACTGATATCAAATCGCTCTCAATATTACTATGCGAATTACTATATATTAATTACGCAAATCTATCACAGACATACAGAACGATTATAAATAATACTGTGGTACATGATTTGACAATTCTTCTATACTACTATCATAAAGCGGAAAAGTTTGTAGTTTTGTAGCGGCTAATGCCTGGAACTACCGAAAAAAAATCGAAAATTCTTTTTTTTTTCACAGCTACATTACTCCTGAGTGACATAGGCTACTTTTTATTCCAGGAAAATATTTATCCCGGAAAAACTTTTCCACACGATTGAGCCTCAGGCAAAAGCCAGCAATATAATATAAAACCTTAAAACAGTTATGACTATCTGTGATAAATTCTTTGCTATAAAACAAAGCTTCAGATATCGCTTTCAGTTGTACAGTAACCTTAACACATTATATAAATATGAGTGCGTATGTTGACTACATTCGTACGAGCACATTACCTGGACGACAACCGCGCCCTTCTCATTTGGAACACGACACAGATTTACATTTTACTGACGTAATAGAAATTAGGGATGGAAATATTTTTAAACCTTTACTTTTTCGGCGTAATTTACGAAGACATCTAGTAATAAGACGGTACGTTCGATGAATTTGTTTAGATAATTGAATATGATAAAATGAATTTAAATAATAAACACAACCTTGTGATTAACTGGCGATCTCAATCGCTTTTTCGATCGACATATCTCAAAAATAGACCAATCGGAAGTCTTTTTTGACATGCTCACACATGAGTTGTTTTGTTTGGTTCATTCTCGGAATCGGATCGAGAATTGAGATTGGGATCGTTTATTGAAAACGGCTGTAAAACTCAATTCTAAATAAAACTGGCAATGATATTATAACTTATTTATCTATCCTGGTACCGTAGCAAAGACGCCATCTTACAATCGTTAACGCTAATAGAACATAAAAAATAATGATTTCTTATGTTTACGCGACTGTTTACGGATTTTATCGCGGTTTTAATGTTTTACTTTTCTCGCGACGTTTCGAAGACTTTGCAGCCTTCTTGGTCACGGGGGGGACTGAGGTGTTGTTCATCCGCAAAGTCAGAGTTACAATATCTACCTACATTTTACAAATATACTAATATTTAATTTAAATAAAAATATCAATATAGAAGTAACATAACCTAGCAATAAGTCAATTATGATGCTTGGTGTAAACAAATGAAAACTATTTGTTAAGTTTTATTACTAAATAGTTAATTTGTTACTTTTAATACTAATGACAACATTCAAAGATAATGCGTCATTCAAAAAGTGGTCCTTTCATTTGTAATAATTTTTAAATTAATTGTTAGCACTCAAAGTCAGCAAGGTGTAAAAATATAAGCAAATTTACTTGTAGATGTATGTGCCTGTTGTACAAAATAAAATAAAATAAGTCTGTTGTCCGATATTATGGATACCTAATCCTGCTAAAAATATAGTAATATAACAACTCTACTTAATTTACGTGTGCCAATATATTGCTTCATCTAATATCTTCAAATCCTTTTAATTCTTCCAAATTGTCACATTTGAATAAAGATTTAATATAAATAAAGTAATGATATAATTTCCCACCACTTTTAATTTGTGAAATATCTTTACAATAAAGTCGATGAACATTATGTTTTAGATAAATAAATATTGAAAACCTAAGCAGACTATAAAAAGAAAACTATAAATAACAAAATATTCCTATCTTAAATAAATACGGCACAGTTCGAGTTATTTTCGTTCGTTCCATTCTTTATTGGGATTGGTTGAAGCTGGGATTTCTTTCACATATTTATTTTTAACAGAATAAAATGATCCTATACAATATTAAATTTAAAATATGTATCAGTAACATAATATATTACGTATTGAATAAATATTTTGTTTTCACAAATACTATAACTACAATGGAACTAATAAATATAGATAGACCGACTTATTCGTAGACACATGACAGGAATAAAAATTAAATTCACAGGTCGATATATTTTTATAATTTCAGTCCATATAACATTAGATCTTATATAGATTTTCTTTTTCTTTTTAGGTCCGTTAAACTAGTCTATAACACTAAATACAAACTCTAAATTTAGAACGTAAATAGTTAAGAAAGTAACCAGGTGCTCGACTTTCTAGAAGTAAACACTACATGCTTAAAAGTAAAATAAGAAATAAGTTACACTGTGTTTAAGACATAAAAAACCACATACATCGTTAAAACTTACACTACTCTAGCTAAAATTATATGGTAAAATTTATCTAAGTTCTTCAAATATAACATATTAAATTCTCATATAAACTGAAGTACTAGAGAAATTAACTCACCCATTGAAACAGCGCGCACTATACTAACGTACTTGCTCGATAACCAGTGGTTAAAATAACTGGGAACGGCATTAATTGGACATGAACGCGACGTCCCACAGGCCCAGCAGGTGGACTAGCTGATGCTAACTTAATTTGGGACAAAACGATAATTTGGGAAATTATTGAAGATCTGATTTGTGGGGATAAATTGTGTATTTGAAATTGAGGGTCAATACTCAATAAGGAATTTTAGGTTTTAAGGTTTTATTGTGCTCATTATATTGTAATTACAATGAGATATTATTGAATATTTAATGTGATCAAGAACGGATAGGATTTTGCCTTGACAAGTGCTAAAAAACAGACATTAGATATTTAGCTTTATGCTCAGTATCGCTGGATACAATGTCCTTTAAACAATATTATATAACAGACAAAATTATTGTAAGTATAAACTCTTGTAAATTAGATTTTTCTACTTCTTCTTATTTAATTCTAATATGAGGTTGATATCTCACAAATGTATTTTTCTAAATAAACGCTAGCGTCTTTCAAGAGGCAATATGAATCGCTACAATGTTCCAGAAACTTTTGTAGCGGAAAAGACTCCTCATGTGGGCGAAGCCGCGAATGACACCAAGTACCTACTTACCATAAACTTCGTTCAAATTAGCCAGTATGTAACCGCTGGGTACAGGCGTCTTTTCTACCCCACCACTCATTCCATTCTAATGGGAGCCTCATCCACTGCTTTTCTACTTACCTTGCGATTTCATCTGACCATCTGCCTGCAGGTTTGTCTCTGTGACTGTTCTTCAGGTACCATGCAGTGACATAAATATTAAATAAACCTGTTCCATTGACAACTCTATCTTTCAACTGAATCATAAATCCATGTTTAAAAAACAACTAAACCAACGTATCCGCATACAAATATAATAAAAAATAAAAACTGGCTATTTAATAATTCCACGACTCGTTGGCTTGTTTCGCATCGCGTGGCCACCCACTTACTTTGATGACGTAAATAATTTAACGTTTAACGTTATAACCCCAAGTGTGGGGATAATGTATCACCAGCTATATTTTTAATAAAGTTTGCAGTTTACATCGTATCATCGCTCTGGCTTTAAATGCGTATTTCAAGAAACTGGAGTCAATCTTTTGGTCTGGGTATTCAAATATGATGTGTGAAATCATTTTGATACACGCTTATATAATATATATTGAGTTAAGTCATTACTTGTTTCCATTGATCTGGTAGCCTGAATAATCAGGTTCGGGCCTCGATCTCTTGGGTTGTTTTTTGCGAAAAATTTATCCGAAATCATTTAAGCTACCGGAAACTAGAATTTGAGTCAGATCTGACGATAGGATCGCTTACTATTACTATAAATGCTTGTCATACTGCCTATCTCTACTTCAGCCCACTTCTGGCTAAGGTGTGCTGCATTTTAACTTATCAGAGGATTCATATGCAACTCTGTGGTATGGATTTTTTAAAATAAGTCTTCTTTCGTTTATATCATTTACCAGTAGACATCCACAATGATAAAGAATTGAAAAATACGTTGATTGTTTTTCTGATACCTACAAAACTAGAACACGGTAGGTTAGCACTCAAATTTTAATTTGACATGAGAGAGGCTTAGACAGAAGTAGTATGGGAACTAGGTAATCAGGACCCTAAAAGCATTAATAAATAAATTTATGACGGGCGCCACGAGACAATTATACGACGCTCGTCCTGCCAGTATTCAAAAACTGTTTTATCGCAACATCTTCACAAATTACTGCATTATTATAATTTATACAATATTCCTCAGTTAATTCAGTACTAAAATATTCAGTATAGACAGATATACCGCCGCTTATTACTCGCACCACAAACACCACCACGAACTGGGCGCGGAAAGCACGAATACCGACGAGATATTTCAATTAACTAAATTCAAGGACGATCCAACAATATTATCATAAAAATAGCCCAATTTCTAATGGGTTTATTACTATAATAGGGGTTATCATAGTGTGCGTGATAAGTGTGGGTAGAAAGGTGACCTGTGGAAATAAGTTATAATGTTATTTTTTTTATATAACTGGTGGTAGGTATTTCTGCCTTATCAGTAGTGTGTAGTCACAGTTGTGCTCCAGTCTGGAGGACATTGTAGCCAGTATAACTTCTGGACATAATGAGACTTAACATCTCATGTCTCAAGATGGCGAGCGCAGTGGATGATGTGTCTTCTGTTTATCAGGCGGTCGTATCACTTACCATCAGGCGATCGACAATCTCGTCTCGTCATTCAAAGCAATAAAATAATAAATGAAAATATGGCCACGGCAAAGTGACTCCAATGCACGTAACTAATGTGGGGTCAAGATAAAATATCGTCTGGTGATTATCTCCCGTAAGTTGCCACTAGTATACTTAAAACCATAATAATATTGAAATTACACATAAACAGATAAAAATTTTAAAAGTTGAATAAGATTGATGGTAACACCACGCTACAGACAAAATAGCTATAATACGTTTGCGCGGTGAATGGGTCTATACAACGGCCTAGTACAACTGTTTTACAAAAAACTATGTGAAGCGACACATTGCTGTTGCGTTTATATAGAAATTTCTGGAAGCCTAAATAAATTTGTCATCCGTTTCCTCTTCTTTCAAGCCAATGGATGACTCTCCTCTCTTCTGGTGTTGGAGGTAATATGAGCAGTGAAAATTACTTAGTTTCAGATGACCCAGTTTGTTGGCTCATACAAGAAAAAAGTGATTTACCTTTTAACCCACAATGTCTCTCTTCATGTTACCTAAGTCCATATCTACATATCTTAAAATGAATCCCTATTTCCCTTGGTCACGCCATCACGCGTGAACGGCTGGACCGATTTCACAATCTTTTTTTTTTTTTTTGTGTTTGATATTGTCCGTAGAAGGTATGAAAGAAAAAATTCAAAAAAATTGCGCGGAAAATTAGAAAACATAAGACAACTTAACGAAAATATTAATTTTATATAACTGTTAATTGTTTGAAATAACTGTCAGCGATTGACAGAATGCGCGCTGCAAATTCATAGTTAAGACGGGACAACGTCTGTCGGGTCAGCTAGTTTAATTATAAATGCAAAATTTCTCTACTCTCTTTGTTTGTCTCTTTGTCTGTCTGACTGTTACGCTTTAACAGAAGAACCATTTATCCATTTCGATATATTGAATGGAGATAGTTCGAGACCTTGGGAAGGACCTGGGTTATTGTCCTGGGAAAATAGCGGACATTTATACCGGAAAAAACTTGTTCAAGCACGCGGAACCGCAAGCAAAACGTAGTATTTATATAAAACTCATATCCTACGCTTCTCTCACACAAGCTCTAACCGAAATAACTATAATTATCATATTTTACTCTTACTTTGTAACTGGATAGAATGAAATCCGTATTTCTACGTAATGTCTAATTATTATCTTCAAGTGAAATCGAATTTAATTTTGTATGAAATTTACCAGAAAAGCAATTAACCTTTAAGCCAAGCATCCGCGCAGACACTCTTGATTTTAAACCGATACGCGACTCAAAATGGCGGCAATGAACTGTCAATTTTAATTATATAAATACTAATGGTTGTGAAGATGTTTAATTTCAACTAAGCCACATTGTATCCAGCGTAATAACTGGGCATCATGAGGCTTAATATGTAATGCCTCTGGGTGACGAGTGCAGTGGAGTATTTTTTTTTTTATTTCTTTGTATGACGAGACGAGCTTGCCGTTCGCGCGAAGGTAAGCGATACGACCACCCATAAACAGTTGAAACACCTTCCAACACCATAGATTACAAAGTATTCTTTGGTATTCCAATGCGCTCGCTATCCGAAGACATGTGATGTTAAGTCTTATTATGTCAACCGGAACACAACAGTGACTATACACTGCTGCTTGGCGGCAGAAATAGACATTGCGGTGGTACCTACCCTCGCGGACACTCATATATGAGAGACCTACCACCAATGAAAGTGCCACGCAGTTCTTTGTAATTCTAAGTTTTGTATTGTATTGCTACTATTTCTGGGCGGTCGTATCACTTACCATCAGACAAGCGGCAAGTTCGTCTCACCATTCTCTAGCAAAAAACTCAGGATATTTTATTTAAAGCAAACGTGTACGTAGATTAATGGATATTTCCAACATATAAAAACCTAAAATAAAAGCGGCGATAGCCTAGTTGGTTGTGGAACGGTCTGCCGAGACGAATGTCCACAGGTTCAAATCCCAAGGGCACACACCTCTGATTTTTCTAAAAAATTATGTGTGTATTCTTTGTGAATTATCGCTTGCTTTAACGGTGAAGGAAAACATCGTGAGGAAACCTGCATACCTGAGAAGTTCTCTATAGGAATTTCGAGGGTGTGTGAAGTCTACCAATCCGCACTAGGCCAGCGTGGTGGACTAAGGCCTAATCCCTCTCAGTAGTAGAGAAGGCCCGTGCTCAGCAGTGGGCAAGTATATAATACACGGCTGATATTATTATTATTATTATAAAAACCTAAAATACCCAGAATCATAGACGCGCAGCCGAAAATACAGGAAAGGGATAAAGATTACGTAAAATCTTACTCACCGTACAAATCGCCGTTAGTTGCTTTACGTTGGTTTTCTGCGAGTACCTCAAAGGTACCGGAAAATGCTGTCGACAAATATATGTACAGGGCGACTATATCGCTTTAAAAAGCATATACAGGATAGACTTTTGAGACGGGGCAGTAGGGCAGTTAATTTTACCGTTGAAGCTAAAAGAAAGGTTCTTGGAGATTGAATATAGCTTCGAATATAATATCGATAATTACAAATTTTGGAAAATATACAGTCAATAAGTAATATAATGCTCACTGCTGGGCACATGCCTTCGCTACTACTTCCAGAGAGGGTTCAGCCTTAGTCCACCACGCTGTCCTAATAGGTGTTGGTAAACTTTACATACTATGTTACGAAATTTTGGAGTCTCCTAAAAAGCTTTTTTGTAATTACACTGTATAAGGTACCCTTACTGCAACGTCTTCAGGCTATAGGTATTCATTTTAGATGTATGTAATATTAGAAGAGAGTAGTCGACAAACAGTCAACATAATCATAGATGATGGCACACTAATAAACTTATGACAAAAAAGCAAACTAAAACTATTTTATTTATGTCTACATCTGAAAAAAAAATTATAATATCACATAATATACTAAATAGATTACAATTTGCAGTCTCATCGATCGAAGTGATTCCTTCTAGATCTTAGGAATCAGATAGGAGAAGGAAAGAAAATGGGTAGTTATGTACAAGACAGGTTTCAATATGAAAAAAAAATTACAATGACAAATACATACATATATACAAATAAAATTTATACAAAGAGATAACATAATTTATATATACATACAAATGTAGTTAAATAAAGTAAATGTATATCATATACTTAGATCATATAAATACAAAAACATAGGACATCACAAAGCCAAAATCCCAAATTCGTTCATCATTTAGTAATCAGCTATCAATTCGAGCTATCCGCGTTCAGCAAACGTGGCATCTTGGATAACACCTCATTAAAATTATCTGTTTGCTCATATTCGGCGCCGGGTCAGGACTTCATTATCTTCGGGAATCGGGGATCCATCTGTGAATGCACAGCAAATATCTATTCGGGTGTAAAATCTCTATAAATTAAGTCGTATTAAAAGTGTTTTAGTTAAATCTATACTAATATTATAAAAAATTACGGGTTTTTTGTTGATTTGTAGGAGCTAATCTCTGGAACTACTGAACTGATCTTGAAAATTCTTTCCCTGAAAGGTAGCTACTTCTGAATGCTATAGCCTATTTATCACGAGAAAAGATTTATCCCAGAAAAAAGTTTCAAGCGGGCGGAGCCAGGGGCAATAGCTATTATTCTTATAAGTGCATGCATTATGAAATGGGTAGCATACAAAAGAGTAATCAGAAAGTATAGATCCCGTCATACCCCACATTATCTAACGCGAAATTATATCTTACCACTTATAAAGATTCACATTACAGAACACGTTCACATAGTGGAAATAAGTAAAGAAAAGGATAAGTAATATGTTCGGCCTCATTCAACCTTACAATTCGTACAAAACGGAACACAAACGTATCATGCTGGTTCTTTATCTACAGTCTCGGTTAAGTAATTCTGATAAAGTTGACATCATATAACTGTTTGTGAATTGTGAGGTAGTAGCACCCAAGCCTACTTCAAATTGCTTATGTGAATCCATTTTGACATTGGCCATTCAATAATAATAATACCAGCGCTTTATTACAATCTGTTCTACTGCTAGGCACAGGCCTCGTCTACTATTGAAAGGTATTAGGCCTTAGTGCGCCACGCTGGCCTAGTGCGGGTCGATACATCACATACCTTCGAAATTCTAATGATGAATTTTTAAGTATGTAGGTTCCCTCACGATATTTTCACCGTTAAAGCTAACGATTTATTCATAAACTACATACATAACTTCGAAAAGTCAGTATGCTTTGGGTTTTAAACTTCCGGACCTTCGTCACGGTTGTCGGTTCCATACCCATCAGGGTTATCGTCCTCTTAATATGTTTTAAAACTGATTTACGTATTAACAAAACCTAATCGATAGATCGATAGATAACCCGAATCGAAGCATCGATAGCCTAGTTGGTTGCGGAACGGACTGCCGAGACGAATGTCCGCAGGTTCAAATCCCAAGGGCACACACCTCTGACTTTTCTAAAATTATGTGTGTTTTCTTTGTGAATTATCGCTTACTTTAACGGTGAAGGAAAACATCGTGAGGAAACATGCATGCCTGAGAAGTTCTCTATAGGAATTTCGAGGGTGTGTGAAGCCTACCAATCCACACTAGGCCAGCATGGTGGACTAAGCCCTAATCCCTCTCAGTAGTAGAGGAGGCCCGTGCCCATCAGTGGGACAGTATTATAATACAGGGCTGATATTATTATATTATTATTAACGAACCATAATAATGTAACAATCAAGTCAAAGATAATCTAAGACCAAATAATCACAAACAATGTACAAGTCAATACGTGTCGGTCAGCTCTGTTGATTGTCAACAGCCTTAAACGAGAACAAATATTGTCATCCGAGTCCCATGGGTCCCTTATTAAATCAACATTCATAGCTCAAGGATTTGCAGGAGTTATGCCACAAGGATTGATATAGGCTAAATTGCCTTTATCTTAGAAACAATAACTGTTCCGTCTATCAACAAACTTTAATCAAACTAATTAATGTTTAGCAGTGACTAGTTCAAAGGCTAAAAAAGGATCTTTTAAGTTGTTCCGATGCAGTATTGTGAAGAAGTATTTTATGTGAATATCTTTATTTACATACTAGCTTCCGCTCGCAGCTTCGCCCGCGTGGATTTCGGACTTCAAAAATGGAGGAGGTGCTCAATTTGTCGGGATGTTTTTTTAAGTATGGTGGTATGCAGGTGGTCCGATTGTCCTGTCAGGGTCTGATAATGGGATCCTGGTGAAATCGAAGGAAGCTTATAGCATGATTCAGTATTCACGCGTGATGGCTTATTATTAGCGTATTTCATCTATAACTTTGGTGTTTCTATACCGATTTCTATGATTCTTTTTTATGGAATATTTAATAATGTTAACTTTTTTAATTAGGGATGACTGAGAGTGTTATAAACATAAGAGTAGTCAAATATAATGAGAAAGCTTCGAACAGCTAAGCTATCGGGAGTTACACGTGTTATTGTGAGTCAACCATAAAAGACAGACATATGCTGTCGTGGGATATTTTTTACATAATTTTAAGGAGAACATTTCCGTCATACATGATTTCTGCGTAGCTTTAACCATTAAGGTTGCACACGCGACGGAAGCTTAAAAAATGGAGTAACTTCTCCCGTTTTCCCAACATTTCCCTTCACTGCTCTGCTCCTATTAATTGTAGCGTGATGAAAAGTATACTATAACCAGCACAGGAGTACGACAAATAATTGTACCAAGTTTCGTTAAAATCCGTCGAGTAGTTTTTGTTTCTATAACGGTTATACAGACAGACAGACAGACAGACAGACAGACAGACAGACAGAAAGACAGACAGACAAAAATTTTACTAATTGCATTTTTGGCATCAGTATCGATCCCTAATCACCCCCTGATAGTTATTTTGGAAATATATTTCATGTACAGAATTGACCTCTCTACAGATTTATTATAAGTAGAGATAGATAGAAGATAAAAGAAAAATCTTAAGGCGTACTAATGGTAAAGTACTATTATAATGTAACATGATTGAGATCTAAACCATGAGGTTTTGAAAATTTCTATCAAGAAACTAACATATTTATTTTGTGATTGCCAATTCGGAAAATTTGCTCAATACAATTTTTTTCTCGGTTTTGATCATAAGTTTGTTTCCTATCACATAATTTAACTATCGATGGGGTGTGGAAGGCCTGGTACCTACCTGTTATACATGTGAAATGAGAATCGACTAAAACAGATGCATTACGCCTACATTTTCGCAAAATCCCGCTGCAATTCGAGCTGCAGGGGACACGGGAACTGATGCCGATTCCGGGCTATTTGACATTTCACTTGGTCCTGAAAATAATTCGATTCCGTCCGACCGCATTGACGCTCGACGGACCGCTAAACGCGGAATTCTGATATTACTTTCTGTTTTACTAAACTAAATGTTGTTTCGAGTATAATTGCATAAATTTTGCTTTGGTTGTTTTTTGGATAATGTAAGGAACGCAATTTGCATTCCTTTTTAAACGGATTCCTTTGAGGTAAGTTACGCTGAAGTTAAAATAGCAATCAAGGAAGTTATAGTAAGACTATGCGTTGCTCGTGGTTTCGCCTGCGTGAAAAGCCTTTTGTGAACAAAGGTCTATAATTCACTATAGCGATACATAGCCCCTTTACAGGGTACTTTTGACATAGCCTTTACTAACATGTTTCTAATGTCAGATAGGTTCGATGCGGTCAACATCTACCGGCTCTTCCATCCACATTCGCCGTATATAGCCTCTTTGTCAGTGTCCTATCAACCGTCTTCCCCAAATGCCCAAATCACCTTAGCATACCATTCTCAATTTTGGTTACTACTTATATCTTCTGTTGCTCCACCTATATCCATCTCCGTAGTATTCCGTAATCTATCATTCACTGTCATCCCACTCATGCTACATGTCACAAGACTTCACAAGTTGTTTTCACATTTAATAACAAAAATATACAAACCATTGAATAAATAGGATCACTGCTGAGCATTATGGCGCGAAACGCAATTTTGGTACGTCAATTCATGTCCGCCGCCATATTGGTCGGTAACTAGATCGGTTAACGAACGTGTACTGCTATTGCGCGTCTAACGGGAATGTTTTTAAATTGATTTATTATCTGTAAATAATGTTTCCACAATAAAATGAATTTGTGTTCGGTTTTTAGAGGAAATGTTATGATGTTTTCAAATCAGTTTAATGAGTCATCTGTCTTGATATGAACCTCTTATTACTTTACTAATTTTCGGCCGTGGCTTTATCTGCGTGAAAGAATTTTTCCAGGATAAAAGTCCCGCTGTATATTTTTCCCGGGATGAACCGCAGCCCAGGGTCTCAAACTATCTCCATACTAAATTTCATAGCAATGCATCCGATAGTTTTTGAGTTTATCACGTCCAGACAGACAGATGCGTCGGGACCATGTTTAAAATGTGTAAGGATTATATCCTGAACTAAATTCTTCAACATAAAAAAATATTTAAACTTCTTTACATTCATCATTTTACTGCCTCGGTGGCCTAGTTGTATAATTGCCCTGAAGAGCTAAGTTCAAGGCCCGGGTCGGGCAAAGTGATACTAGGTGCTCTGCTCAAATTCAATTCGAAAATTGGAATTTGTGTCTAATATGGCGATAGGTTGGCCCTTTCATCATGGGATTAACACAAATCGTAAAAAGTTGCATCTCTGCCTACACTTTTGGAGCTAAATAATTTTTAAATACATAGCCAGAAAACTTACTATATCGTGAACCAAATGCCCACATTATAAGAAAATATTTAAACTTTAACATCCTCAAAATTCACTCTCAAATATCATTCAAAACAAAAAGCACATATCAAAGAAGTCTATATCAAACAAACATGACCCTGTCTATCCTTAACATCTCAAACCAAATGTCAACACCTAAACCAGCACTGACGGAAAAGGGTACAGCATAATTAAAAAAAGGGGTGGCCGCCCCACTCCATTCTAAGTTAATTGCGCGTGGATGGTGTCTCGGACCAGTCTGCTAAAGGATGGGTAAACGTGCTTTTATGTTTAACCGGTCAAATGCGATTACTTGGTAATGTTGTAATTATGGTAATTGAAGGTTTGGTGCTGTTGTGTCGTTTCTAGTCGCTCTAGAGGCAAAACGACAACGAATTGGTAACTCTCTTCGAACAATGTTTCGTTTTGAATGATAACTATTTTTTATTCATTGAAGTTTTTGCTTTCGGCTTCTTTTTTAAAGTCGGTTTCTGAGGTTAAAGGTCATCTTGATATTTCGTTACATTAAACACTACATAGGTACTCGTCTCATTAAATAAACAATTTACGATAACTAACTATAACCTTTAGACGCTAAAATAAAAATTATGTTCTATGAAGATTTTACGGAGCGAGCAACATCACCCTTACTCAAAGAAATACATTCATGCATTTTATGTTCGCAATATTAATACGTAAGAAAAAATATTGTAATCCTTTTTAAGAACAGTGAGTGAGATTTAGTATAATTATTGTTCATATTATAATGAAAAAGTAAAGAAAAAAAATGTCTTTCAAATATTTTAAATTTCGATTACTGGACGACCACTATTCGCATTAAATCACAAATAAAAAACGAAAACAGAAATTTCGGCGAAATATCTGTTATTCATGAATTATAATTTTTGGCATAATGTTGGTAAAGGTGAAGAACAAGTATTTGGCAATTTGGAGAAGACCCTTTATTTTATGCAGATTCGTTAGTCAAAAATTAAATTAAGTTGCTCGACCTGGACAGTGAAACTCATACATTTATTTTATTCAAATAGTCTATCACATTCCTTTTGAATCGTCATGAATCTACCCCCGCTTCGAAGCTAGTAATCACTCTGAAAAAAAACGGCGCAAGAAATCCTCTCCGCAACACATTCTTTCAAAATGATATAAGTATATTATTTCAACAGTCAAACCTAGGACCAGCTCCGACTACGCTACTACCACACCAATAAAGAGAAATTATACACGTGAGAATAACAAGCGTAAGAAACAATGTGAAATCCAACTTTATATGCAACTTTGTAGACGCATGAGTTCAGAATTGCACAGCTCCGGAAGATTAACTTATCTCAGTAAGTAAATGAAATGCTCCAAATGAAATGTAAATTTATTGTTCGTGGACGTATAAGGATTTGAGCCATGCATAGTAGATATATCGCTGGCTCATTACAAGGTCCTGTTCATTTTAATGATGATGCAAAAAAAAAATATTTGTAAAAATTAGAAAAGACAATAATTAATAGCTCCCCTTATTTTTTTTTTTTATTGGGTGCCTCGGATGCGTAATTGTGATTGTACAAGGTACGAGTGCGACTCGCTGAAGTCCTGGATCCGAATCCCGGGTCGGGCCAAAATAATAGTGACTGGATTTTTCCATTTTAAACATTTACTCAGTCACAGCTCGGAGTCATGAAGTTGGTGGTGTGTTACCCCTATGAGAGTGAAGGAACAGAGAGTGCACCTGTGTATTGCGCACACACTTATACAATATGATATCTCGTGCGTACTTGGCTGATCTCCGTTGAGATTGGCCGCAATTATTTCTGTGAGAGCAAATTACTGGCATAGAAAGCTTAGGTGTTAATCCACGGCATGATCAACTCGTGTGCCAAGTTTCATCAAAATCAGTTCAGCTGTGTGCGAGTTTACTTCAAACAAACACCCATTTTCACAAACTCTTGCATATAGATATAATTTAAGTAAAAAGTATGATACCACTATACATACATTTATGGTTATTGGTTATATATACACACATGGTTATAATCATAAATAAATAAATGCAGCCTATTCTAGGCATATTTATAAATTAACTTTAGAATAAACTTATTAGGCTTACGCTCATAAAAGCCTTGCTAATTTATTATTTAGGAAAGCTATCTCATATAATATGCATCTTATAACCACTAGAGTGTATAATACGTGTAAAATATTTAAATTTTAATACGAAACAATTTTAATTTTACTTTTAAAATGAGTTTAAAAAATATTTTTATGAAAAGCTCGTGGCTGGTTTAAGGTTATGCCAAAATGTAAATTGATTAAATCCGACTGCTATTAAAGGTGAAAAGGTGAATGCAGTCATTGGTTTGGCATTGGAGCTATAGTCATGGTTTTGACAGCGCAAATGGTAGCGGAAATTTTTTTATTGCTTTAAATGACCGGGTGAGCTTGCCGTTTGCCTGATGGTAAGCGATACGACCGCCCATAAACAGTAGAAACATCATCCAACAGCTTAAATTACAAAGTATCATTTGCTATGCCACTGCGCTCACCATCCTGAGACATGAGATGTTAAGTCTTATTATGTCCAGTAGTTATACTGGCTACAATGTTCTTCAAACGGGAACACAGTATTGACTTCACACTGCTGTTTGGAGGCAGAAACAGACATAGTGGTGTTACCTACCCAGGCGGACTCACACATTTGAGAGACCTATCACCAGTAGTAATATATTGTAAAGTAAGCTTTGCTATGGTATATTATGGTATATTTTTCTTCTTAGTATTACTTACAATAATATTCAAACGGAAATGTAATTGTCTTGTTAGCTACAGTACTTGCCTGGTCATTTTTAGCTATAATGATAATTATAAGTGAAGTCTGGCTTTCAGTCAACTAGTTTAGAGTTATTTAGGTTTCTATACCTGTAAGTCTTTCATACCTTAAATATGTGGCGGGATAGTGCATATACCGCCATCTTGTCAACATCGCCGGAACTGCAAGAGGATCGATGCAGTGACACAACTGGAGTGATAATCACACAGCAATCACGATAGATGGCGACATCGATCCTGAATCACGCTTGCACAATTTGCGCAACGTGCAGAGCATATATACCACCTCCGAATAGGAACTGTCGGAGGGGCCGTGGCCGGTCAGGCGCAACATCTGCCTGACTGGCAATCTTCCCCTTCCATAGAGGAACGTAACCATCTGTTCCTCTACAGTGGCGTTAACCTTTAAGCCGCTAAAAATAAATAAATAAATAATGTTATTGCAAGATATTCGAGCAGATGTATATAACCATATACATTGCCTCATTGCGTGCAGCCTCGGTGAGCTCAGTACCTAATACCTCCGTATACATTTCATAAACACCATAGCAGTGGCGAATGTTCTATATACTCCGATTCCTGCCGGCTTCACTTTCCTAATTCATGTAATATCTAATAATCAGAACGATTTGCAGACCACATTTATGTATATTATTAGTACTTATAAGTTGTGTTGAGTTCTCTTTCGGAATATTTCACCCTTCTCCACTGCATCATAGAATTCTGTAGGCCTACTCTTGATACCTATCTTCCTTGTTTAATAATAATACAATAATATCTGCCCTGTATTATATACTGTCCCACTGCTGGGCACGGGCCTCATCTACTATTGAGAGTGATTAGGCCTTAGTCCACCACCCTGACCTAATGCGGGTTGGTAGACTTCACACACCCTCAAAATTCCCATAGAGAATTTCTCAGGTATGCAGGTTTCCTCACGATGTTTTCCTTCACCGTTAAAGCAAGCGATAATACACAAACAATACACACATGAATTTTTTTTACCTACCTCTATTTTGTTATCTTGGAGCAGTAGTTTCAAAGTGCGTCCTTCACAGTCACCTTTGCTCTTTTCCCATCTCACATCCTACACCAATTTCGACCGGCATTTAAGTCAGCGCTGTATTAATTTTCGATACGTCAATGATCCAGTCTGTGTTAAAATTGCTTTTTTAATTTCGGTCCTGACTTAACAATTTATCATTGAAATTATGAGAACCAGTTATCGGTATATTGTTCATTTTAATAATGAATTCGATATACAATGGTTGCTTTTATATGATGGTAAGTGGCTTGCATGACGGTACCCACCATCCCAGTAACTACGTTAGAACTTTGAATTAAAAGTACTGCGTGGCTCGTCCGAACTTTGAATTAACACTGCGTGGCTAATTTCGTTATACTTAGATATTAGATGATTAGTTTCATAGTGGCTAATTATTACACTAACTACTAGTAACGAAGTGAGAACTTTTCTGAAATAGAACCCAACACAACATATAATGATATGCATAAATGCGGTCTGCAAATCGTTCTGATGATAATTAGATTTAACATAAATAACGAAAGGAAAGCTGCCAGGAATCGGACTCTTCGCCACTGCTACCTACGATGTCCCATTTTCAATAAACAATTGCTTATTTCGACCTCTCTCAAAAATAAACCAATCAGAACAAAGATTTTTATACATGCTTACAAATGAGTTATTTTGATTGGTCCAGTCTCGGTATTGGATTGAAGATTGAGATTGCAATTATTTATTAAAATCGGCTGTTAGACACTACATAGTAAAAGACATGATTCATTTATTAATGCCAACAATTTGTTTTAAAGATTGGGTCTGTATATATGTACATACATAACATCGCGCCTTTACCTTTTTTAGGGGAAATTAAGGTGTGACTGTCTCTATGGCGAAGTTGTATTACGGTACGACTGTAGCTCTAAGGTCTCGGGTTCGGTCGCCATATCGGACAAAGTGATATTGGGCTTTTCTACACTAAATCAACCCGGAGTCTCATATTTGTGCCCGATATGGCAATAGGCTCACCTATCACATCATGTGACGAAATACACACTGCCAAAAGTTGGTGCACGAGTTACACCTCTGCCTACCCTTTCGGGAATAAAAGGCACATGTTTACAGTTGTAACACCCACATTACCAGCTATGTTAATTCTAACAGCGAGCCTATGGGCATTTACTAGACCCTAAGCTGATGGCAGAAAACCTTATTTCACTTTGTCCGCACCAGAAAACGAACCCTAGACCCCACCGCGGTGATCGTCCGTAAGCAACACAACTAGGCTAAGGTAATCCTTGAATCTGTAACCTGTAGAAATATACACATTACATAATAAAAAGTCTCAAGCCTACGTTATACCTTTAGTGAAAACTTACTTAAACCAGGTCCTAAGCCTAAAAGAACTAAAAGGGTTTACCTTTCTGTCCCTCACTCGTTCTCACGCATACCTTTAAAATTCTTACGCGTACCACCTATATCTATACAAGAATATTTTATCTAACAAAACTCCAACCACAAGCTCAAGTTTTGAATAATATTGAAATTTTAATCTCCTATCCGTCTTTGTTACTTGGTATCGTGTGCATAATTTAACATCCAAACGGAGCATATCCTTAACCTAACTGCCTATCATATACCATTCTCATGGGTAAACAAGTTTTATCTAAACAGTATAGCCAACTTTGTTCTTGATACGTTGTTTGCGCTCGACTCTCGATGTATCGAATTTCTGTTTAAGATGAATTTTGATGAATGAGATATGTATTGGTGTAGTTCACGTAGTGAATAGAGATATTGGTAATTTAGGATTCTGTTTGTTATACTCTATATTTTATGTGGTTTTTATATGCGCACGGCAAAGAGAGCCTACTGCACCTGATGTGAGTGGAGTGGGGTCTTATAGAATGTCGTCTGACGAGAGATGATTACCCCTCAACAGTCGATACAATTATGCCGGCATATTGGAACCGGATATATACAGGCTGATCACGAAACGCGACACACTTACGTGGGTCACTATGGTGGGTTTTAACACCTTGTGTACGGTGATCGCTATCCAGGCGGATATAAAATATATTCTACCATTAGCAAAAGGAATGTGTAGTATGTCAATCCGCACTAAGCCAGCGTAGTGGTCTAAGACCTAATCCCTTTCAATAGTAGAGCAGGCCCGTTCGCAGCAGTGGGAAAGTATCTAATACTAGGCTCATGTTATTATTACATAATATTAATATTATGTATTACCAGTTACTTAATATTCACCTATACTATGAACTCAAATTTAACCTCTACTGACCTAGTAATCGTTAATCGACGTTTTGGCAACTTTGGCGCAGTGCCTAATTAAGAATCATTTAATAGATAGATTTACATTAGGGTTGCCAGTTTCATTTGAACTAAAATCACATTTCAAGGCAATGTAATTAATTATACTAATTTCCTAATTACCGCGGTCTATAAATTTCGGTAGCTTTCTACAGTTTTTAAACGGCATTAAAATATTAACCGAGTAACATCAACCTTCGCTTTCCGGCAAATTTGATTCGGTTTGAAAAAAATAATTTAAAGGAATAAAGGTTTATTTAAAAAGACTTTTTAAGTTTATAAGAATTTGTTAAGTCAAAGTTCTCTAATGAGATTTAATATTTTAGTCTAATTTACTGGTGGTAGGTCACTCATATGTGAGAGTCCACCTGGGTAGGTACCACCGCAATGTCTATTTCTGCCATCCAAGCAGCAGTATGTAGTCACTGTTGTGTTCCGATTTGAAGGACGTTGTAGCCAGTGTAACTACTGGACATAATAAGACTTTAAATCCCATGTCTCAGGATGGCGAGCGCAGTGGAATACCAAACAATGCTTTGTAATTCAAGGTGTTGGATGGTGTTTTTACTGTTTATGGGCGGTCGCATCGATGACCATCACGCGAACGACAAGCTCGTCTCGTCATTCGAAGCAAGAAAAACTAGCTATACAATATTTAGTATGAAATATGTGAGATACCGCGCTAAAACTATTTGTATGTTGTTGTATTTTCAATTCCTATTATATTTTATTTCGTTTTCTATTTATGTCAAAATAGGTCAAAATCTATTTTTTTTAGATGGCGACAACCCTAATTTAGTGTACTTCAACATTATTAACATTTTAGCACACGCGATATGAACATTTATGACTCTAACACAATGAATTTTAAGATAACCAACGTAATTTTTGTTGGTGGTAGGATATATTTTATATTCGCCCAGATAGCGACCATCGTACACAAGGTTTGAAACCCACCATAGTGGCCAAAATAAGTGTCTCTAAGTGTGTATATCCGGTTCCAACAAGCCGGTATAATTGTGTCGGTTGCCGAGAGGTAATCATTTCTCGTCAGTCGACATTCTATTGGACCCCACTCCAGTTACTATCAGGTAAGTGTAAATAACAAAATAATTATAGTTTGACAAAAATAGTTATTACCTAACGCGACAGTTACATGGCCTACTATGGCGAGTTTAACACCTTGTGTACGGTGGTCGCTATCCGGGCAGATATAAAATATATCCTACCAACAAGAAAAGAAAAATTAACTCACCACTATAATTTATTTATTTAACCTCTAATGATAGCGGCGATAGCCTAGTTGGGTGTGGCACGGACTGCCAAGACGAATGTCCGCAGGTTCAAATCCCAAGGGCATACACCTCTGACTTTTCTAAAATCATGTGTGCATTCCTTGTGAATTTATCGTTCGCTTTAACGGTGAAGGAAAACATCGTGAGGAAACCTGCACATCTGAGAAGTTCTCTATAGGAATTTCGAAGGTGTGTAAAGTCTACCAATCCGCACTAGGCCAGCGTGGTGGACTAAGGCCTAATCCCTCTCAGTAGTAGAGGAGGCCCGTGCTCAGCAGTGGGCAAGTATATAATACAGGGCTGATATTATTATTATAACCTCTAATCATTAAAACTTAACTAAACCTCGTTAAAGCACAACTCACATCACTACAATGTTGAATAATAAACGTACCCTCTTAACAAGTTCGCACAGAAGAAACATTGCGCGGAAAATTCACTGGCGTGTGAGACCATTTAAAATTTTACGTATACACTTGCGTACCAGCGAACTGTCTTTGAACATTAATGTTTGTTTCAAGATTTGTGTGGTGTAGGTGATTTTATATAATTGAGGTACTGGCTGGATGCAGGCCGCTTCTTACAATTGTTCTGGATTTTTTTACGGGAGACGTATGTTCAAGAGTGGACTTTCAATGGAAGATGATGAAATCGCACTTGTCTTCCGAAGTAAAACGTATTTTATTTCTTATTAATTAATGACATACAGTCTACATTTAAACTTGTGTTACGCGGCGCTATCCTAGTCGATGACATCGAGCTTTTCCGGAAGTATTCGGCTGCGCGGTCAGGCTGGCAGAAGAGAATATGTCACGCGGCGACTATTCTATTATTATCTCGGGTTGGACGTTGTCAAAAAATGTAAAAAATTGTATTCTGTAATTATTTTGCTAATATACTTTTTACTGTAAAAAGAGCGTTTAACACTTGTTTAAGCATTGAGTGGTGGTTGAGAATTGCTTAAATATCTGTCAAACACTGTTATTAAGAGGCAAGATGGCGGGTTTTGACTTACAGCTGATCGAGTAAATTTGAGTTTTAACTAAGCATAGCTTTGTGAAATTTTTGTAAATAATATTGTTCAATTATAACTTCTGTCATTTAATACTGATGAACTGATTCATTAAATGTTTTGATGATTATATAACTATTGTGATACTTACTTCGCTAAAAGCTAAAATTTACATACAAAGGTATTATTCCGAATAACTTCATCAATACCAATGTAAAAGAGTCCCATTCATTGTTACCAAATTGAAGAGCGTGCGGAAAACTCATTGTCTAGTTTGGTGCGCCGGAAAACGCAAACGAAATTATTTCCGCACTGCCGCCCGCCGCCCGCCACGCCGCCCGCCCGCCGCGCCGCTACGTCGACCAACGGCACAAATATTACTCGCTGATCAGATTTTAAGTCGCCATTACGAATATCGTGACAGGTTTTTAGACACGCAGAGGTTAGTTGCAAAATATATCATTAATTGATTCCTTCTTAACCGAATTTTGGCTTCGGCGGCTAAGCTTAAAGGAGGTCAGCTAAGTACCAGGAGATATTATAGTGCGTACGATTCACAGATGCACTCTCTGTTGCATGACTTTCATAGTCCGGTGAGACGGCAATCTGGCATCACCTGAGAAAAATAAGCCATAGAACCAACGGCTTTACGTGCTTTTCCAGGCACGAGGATATCACAAGAGGTTAGAAAACCCAAGATCACACGCTCAACATGGGAATCAAACCTGTGACCAAACTATTTCAGTCGAACCGTAATACGACAACGCAACCGAGTCACAATCATTCAGAACAAATCTTCAAAGTACGTTTAATAAACCCATTTATATCGCAAAATAAATAACCGAAAATCCTTTTAAAAACGTCTCATACATATTCAAGAAAACGAAATCGTCACAAACAACGTTTCAAGAAAGAAGTATTAACCCATAAATCTCTTAGAGAGACGTTAGAAAACAAATAAAACATATTGGCAATGATGTAGCAGTTTTGTCGAGTCGTATGTCTTTATTTTGTTCTCATGACCGGAGTGCTCAATATAAATCTTTATTGCGGATGTTTTGCTATTTCAAAAATAGATAAAAAATGAATTATGAAAACGTTTATCAGAAACTCTTAAATGTTTTTTTTAAGATTAAATTAAGCGAGAAAGTTGACGCGGTCGATTTCATTCATATTTTTTTCCCGCATCAAATAATGTAAACAAAAATCGTACTGTAAAAAAAGCATCGAAATTGGTTGAAAATGAGTCTGCAAATATTTTCAAATATCGATATGAGCACGAGTGGGCGTGTGACAGGACCTTTTCACTATCTTTCTCGTACTTACATATTTATTCTTGCCGTTTGACACTAACCTACTTCGTAATATATTTTTTTATTAGACTTAAATCGGAACGTTTCGAACTAAATATTTAAAAATTCTTATAAATGCTAGATAGTAGTTAAATAGTCTTTTTAATAAAAAATAAACAACCAAATCCATATTTTCCTACTTACAAATTCATACTTAAAATACTAGCGATCTAAAACCGATATAAGATGAAATACGTAGCGTAACGAACAAGCTCCATCGATCTCTGAATACCAAGAACCGTCAGAGAAACCCGACGCTCTTGGCTTCGTCAAATAGAAAGCTTAGTACGTGACAACCCTCTTAGCACACATTGTATACTGAAAGACACGTTCGTAGCTCGCTCGTAGGTTTGTGGCTATGTAGCACGCGCGTAGAAAAATTAAGCGATTTGTTACTTTGGCGGAGCGGTTCGTTTGCATTTCGTAGACCGTAGTAAATGGTGGCGTAGCATTTTCGTAGCAATGTATTTTTTCTTTTACCTCATACATGAATGTATTTATATCAGTCCTCTATATGTTGTTCTACTGCTGGGCATGGACCACCTAACTACTCAAAGGGATTAGGCCTCAGTCCGCCACACTGACCTAGTGCGGGTTGGTAGATTTCACATACCCTCAAAATAGTTTAAGGGCAATTCTCAGGTATACAAGTTTTTTCACGGTGTTTTCCTCGTTAAAGCAAGCGATAACTCAGGAACAATGCACACTTATATAGAAGATATAGAAAAGTCAAAGATGTGTCCGTGTTCTTGGGTTTTGAACCTGCTGACATTCGTCTCGGCAGTCAGTTCCACTCTTAACTGGGCCATCGCTGCTTCTCTAGGTAGGTATAATAAAATACAGAAAAACAATAATTATTAGTAAAGCTTTCTATTTGTTAGCTAAAATTGCAGTGATAAGCTTCCTAACATAAATTTAGTGACAACTGTAATATTGTGAAATCCAAGTATACGTTGATAATAAACACATTAGCAATAAATATCTTTATTGAAATCTGTAATTGGAAACGTTTCATATTTTTAAATTTCTATTCCCACAATACGCGATCTGCAAAAAATCAACGCGAAAAAGATCCGCGGTTATTAAATTGTTCATACAACAGGGCATTGACCTGGAAACGATTTGACGGCATCGTTTTTTATTAGAGTTCAAAATCTAATTTTAAATTGAATGAACGTACTGTATACCAGAAAAGGATGAAATTTTCCGAGTGAACCCAACATAACTTATAGGTACCAATAATATGCATAAATGTGGTCTAGAAATTGTTCTAATGATAATTAATAATAATAATAATAATATCAGCCCTGTATTATAGACTTGCCCACTGCTGAGCACGGGCCTCCTCTACTACTGAGAGGGATTAGGCCTTAGTCCACCACGCTGGCCTAGTGCGGATTGGTAGACTTTCACACACCTTCGAAATTCCTATAGAGAACTTCTCAGATGTACAGGTTTCCTCACGATGTTTTCCTTCACCGTTAAAGCGAACGATAAATTCACAAAGAATATACACATGATTTTTTAGAAAAGTCAGAGGTGTGTGCCGTTGGATTTGAACCTGCGGACATTCATCTTAGCAGTCTGTTTCACACCCAACTAGGCTATCGCCGCTTATGATAATTTGATTTTACATAAATTACGAAAGGGAAGCCACCAGGAATCGGGTTATATGGACCTTTCGCCATTACTGTATACCACAGTATTCCATCTATATACGTGTAAC
The DNA here is from genome assembly GCF_014839805.1 of Manduca sexta. Taxonomy (NCBI): domain Eukaryota; kingdom Metazoa; phylum Arthropoda; class Insecta; order Lepidoptera; family Sphingidae; genus Manduca; species Manduca sexta. Next base: position 9,778,745 of record NC_051135.1, read on the forward strand.
CTGTTTATGAATCGACAACATATCGAATACTGTATCGAGTTGAACCTAATGCCTTAAGCTTTGTAAGATGGTAATAGGTAACGAGATGTATTAAGCAAGCAGTATAGCAGACTTAACTTGAAGCACAACGCCTAATCCCTCATAGAGCCTGCCTATGTTCTATGTTAAGGGCTCCTTTTCCCGCATTTAGTCCGTAGCAAGCTGAGCCGTTGAGCGTGATACAGACTGCCTATGTCCAGCAGTCTTACTCTTTTAATATTATACATGTAAATATCCGTATATATATATATATATCTCGTCGTGAATTATATACTTATATACATCATTTTACACTTGTTGTAACGTAGCGTTATAAATATTTTAAATATCGTTTAATCTTTTTATTTAGTCGATAACTTATCGACTATTTTGGACAGCGCGTCGACGCTGACGCAGACTTCCCTCGCCACCGGGCAGTCGTGCTCCGCCACCGTAGCGGACGGTCGTCAAATATTATATATAAACGATACGCATGGTGAAGCACGGCGCCCGGCTTACAGACGAATGTTGAATTTATAATTTGTGCCCGAACCTATATTACTTACCTTTATATGATAACTATAATCTAGCCTAAGTGTGTTTAGTGTTAGTATGTACTGATCACTCAATATATGTTAAACTAAATCCATAGTTTCATTTAAGTACTTGTGTTGCATCTTAACGTGACAAATGGCGCCATAAACGTGGTTAGAAGTTAAAATTCACGATTCGAACGTAAACAATTAGTGTTAAGTATGTTAAGTGGTTTTAAACTGTGTCAAATTTAGTAAATAAGAGTGTACGTAGTTTAATTTAATAAAAAAAAAACGAAGTATACAATTACCTATAATGTAATAATGTATTAAAAATGTTTTAAATAATTTATTTACATTCGCAGGGTCTTAAACTATCTCCATACCAAATTTCGCTTTGTTATACCACGTTTTATGTCACGTCCCGTTCCCGTGGGAACGGGATAAAAAGTATCCTATGTCCGTCTCCTGGTTGTAAGCTACATCCCCATCAATTTTCAGCCAAATCGGTTCAGCCGTTCTTGAATTATAAATAGTGCAACACAACTTTCTTTTATATATATAGATACAGGCTCATTTTGACATTGCGTTACTATATGAAACCATATACTCGTCTTCAACTTTGCTAACATTGTGCCAATAATCATCCATTAATAACGAATATTTTCACCAAAAATCCTCGTTTTAGTTGTCTGATTATTTGACTATTTTGTAGTTTAGTGCGTATATGGCGTGTGCGGGGGTGTAGTTCTGACTGAAAGTGTAATAACACCGCTGCAATGAATTCTCTAAGAGTAATTGAACGGTCAATAGGACGCCTAAAATTAAAAAGATTTTTTTATTAATATTTATTTTGTTCGAAACTTACCCTTTTTTATATTACATATACGACTCAAGTAACTTATTGTAGTGTATTTACAAGTAGATGAGTACATGGTTTCATTTAGTAACGCAATGTCAAAATGACCCCGTATATTATGAATAATAACATGATCATTTTTTAACATGTTTGCGGAAACTCGAGGTATTTTATAATTAAAACTTAAGGAAATTAAAGAACATAACATCTTACCAAGGCTACAAAGGAAATGTTTTTATTTTTATATTGTATAAGTTTTTCTACATTTTTGTGTAGAAACCTTCGCAGCAGTTCCTTGTCGGGAAATAATTATAAGACTTCAAATAATATTAAAATAGTTGCATGATATTCTTCTAATAACGCTGCTATTACAGCACAAACATCACGGCTTTTCTCCTTTGCTGGGGTAAGCAGAGGTATAACAAATCCACATTACGCCAATTATGTTAAGTCCCATATAATAAGGGAGGAGTCTATTGTTATTCTCCCGATACTATGCTAGATGCCTGTCTGACGCTGGGGCCGTATCCAAAATACGTTTTTATGATCGTTAACGCTAACTTTACGTATAGGAATGACATATCTTATCGATAAGTCTATCACTATGATATGTCGTACATACCAGTGGCGAAAGGTCCATATAACCTGATTCCTGTCGGTTTCCCTTTATGTAGAATCTAAATATCATTAGAATGATTTACAGACCACATTTGTGCATACTAGTACCTATATTTTGTGTCTGGTACCCTTTTGGAAAATGTCACCTTTCGCCACTGATACATACATTTTTTCTGTTTAATATTAACGCTAACGATTATAGAAAGTTATTTTGGCTGATGCCTGATATTTGTACTCTTACCTATACAATACCTATGTATAGCCTGACCAGTAAAATAGAAAACCTGCTCTGAGAGCGCCACTAGCTTTTCGTTTAGAAGTTAGTCAACACATGAAATTAGTTCCACTATTTACCTTCTCATAACGAGGTTTTTTATTTCCCTGGTCAGCTTACAAAATCTAAAGGTCGAACTAAAGAAATACCTAAAGACAGTTTTAGTATTCAAGTGGAGAGCTATAGGTATCTTACCTGCACAATACAAAGTGTTATAGCAGGTGGTGCGAACACAATAAAGTTTGATTGGATACTGAGCGATTGCGAAGGCTACGCTATTTCTGCTCGTTCCGGCCGGCTTTATGTATGTAGTTGCTATTGTTTAGTTTAGTTTCAAATCATGTTTACGACGCTATTGACGTTTGTTCTGCAAGAAAAATTCAACAGACGGAAACGCCTATCTCTTTTTAGTGATGTTTTAATTTGAATCATGTTAACATCATATCGACGGTTGAAACTTGAATGGCTAATTAGCTTAAGGACATTACTTTTGAGAAATTTGAACTAGAACTAAAAAATTGTCGCTATAATCAATTAGATATTTTGACTACAGCTTGGTTATATCGATTCTTGTGTTGCTTATTGCACTTTTACTAACCGAATTTAAAAAGGAGGAGGTTATCAATTTAACATGTATTTTTTATGTTGTTATTTCAGGACGCGATCATTTAGGAACCGATTTGAAATATTCTTTTATTTGAAAGAATATACCTCTAGATTGGTCCCGTAGAGTTTTTTTCTAAATCGCTTCATTTACAGGTTACTACCAATATTCTAATTCGTGACACAATATCTAATTCCGCTTGATATTAATTTGTCTATATAAAACTTTCTCAACATCATTCCTTAAGAATCGACTTGAGTCGTAACTAATAACTCACATAAACCTAATCATATATCACCTTATCATATACTTGAATGTAAGTCTATCGACATATGGTGCACAATTTCCCAACCCACCCAACCCTCATTCTAATCCACGCTAAAATGTACCCTAAGGCGAATATTTGCCCAAATCAGCCAACATGCTACCAACACGCCACCAACATCCGAATGCAGATAAACAACCGTCGGGAATCAATCCCCGTTGCCAACATGTTTGTTACTGCGCCATGTTTGCGACTACCGGACGTGGCCACATTTCAATTAAAATCCCTAGAATTTCTTGCTAACTATCATTACTGTCTGGTCTTTAACAGCCAATTATTTATTGACAGTCAAAGAATGCTGCAGATTCAAAACCTAAGCAAACACACCTCTGACTTTTAAAAAATTATGTGAGTATTCTTTATGAAACCCGCCTGGGAAGTTCTTATAACAATTTTGAGGGTATGTGAAGTCAGCCAATCCGCACTAGGCGTGGTGTATCAAGGCCTAATCCCTCAGTAATAAAGGAGGCCCGTGCCCAGCAGTGCGAGAGTATAAATAATAAGGGCATGATATATTTATTCTTACACTATCACCGATGATTTATATGTAATGAAATTATATATTACTAGGTTGTGCTCGTGGCTACGCCCGCTTGAACGAGCTTTCCGGTATAAACGTCCTGCTATAAAATGTATCCAATTTAATTATATTTATGGCTCACTATTTTGGTCATAGTGGCTTCTACATAAAAAGTTGATATATGCTGTTGTGGTCTTTTATTTAGAACTATTTAAGACAAACAATCCTACGTCACATCATCTTAGTCTAACTCCAACGATTTAGGCAGCGTATACCAAGATAGCAATTTTTTATCCGACTTACTTGATATATAATTATATGATATATAAATTACACAAAATCATTATAAATTGTAGCCTCTGTGTTATTCTAATGTATAAACAATATTACTGTAAAGTTTCATCCAAATCCGTTCAGTAGTTTTTTCGTGAAAGAGGAACATTCATACATCCATACATCCATCCCCACAAAATTTTTCATTTCTAATATAAGGAGGATAATAGTATAATTTCAAAATAAATAACCTCATATGCACTACCAGCTTTATATTTGCATCAGAACTTTTGTGCTAATAGATAGTGCATGGTCAGGAAATGGTTGTAGTTAGTAGACCGCAAGCTTTATAGCTTCTGCGCTGACCACGAGCTTTTACGACCTGTAAGCTGGAGAATGACTTCCGGTGACAGATCCGAAGAACTTTATAGATGGAACTTTTTGATGCTTTTGATATGGTCGGTTTATTTGTACGAATGTACTAAATTTAAAATTATTGACAAAAATCATCTTGAAAAGTATTGATGCATGATATATTTTTTCAAATTATGTATGTCCTCATGCGATGAGGTTGGTTATGTGCTCACGACTATATCGCTCTATTCGTCTGCTTTGATTGGTCACTATTTACCATCTTACTTTTAGGACTATATCAAGAGATAAAACCTCAGAACAAGTGAGGATTAAACTCATTTTCGTTCTGAAATACGATATCAACTAACACTGTCAAATTATAATCAGCATAAGATCGTCGCCATTTAATAAAAAGATATCAACATCCCAAGTAATATCTTAAGTAATACGATGGATGGTAAACAAGGCCCTCTCAGCCGTGAACAAGCTCTTAAATTGCAAACTAAGATTTGTTTATAAGAGTTCAGTACTTTAAATAACTACTTGAGATCCTGCTCAAATGGGAGAGAAATTAATTAATAATACGACTTATTAATAACACTTTAAGAAACTTTTTCCTCTGGCTATAGCGTTACCGACAACAACGGATAAAACAAAAAAAACCCTCCTCAAGTTATGAAAACATTCGAATATGATAAGAAAAATATTATTTTAAAACCACGCATACTTTAACATACGAATATGTTTTAGATACATCGTAAAACGAACCACATTTCAGTATTTAAAAATACAATTTTATTATAAGCTTGGTAGCGCCGCGTCGAGAATTTACGAGCCAACCTGTCATGAATATCCGTGTCTCCGAATATTTGGATTATGTACCATATATCCACATTTCTACTCGCAAATAAACATTATATTTAATTTATGCGATGCAAACGAGCGTAAACGTTTGCAATCAACCTCAGATTTATATAAGTACAGTATACATAATATATTAGGTAGATTCGCGAGAGCTAGCATAGGTTAGTCACCGCTCTAAATGAAATAAAAATTCAATACACGTATAAAATATTTTATATTCAATTAACTATGATTGTTTAAGAATAATTTACTTTACTGCGTCTGACAGTTCATTAACTATACACAGGTGGTCTGGAAATATTTCAAGTTATGCGCTATTCCATTATAAATAACGAACATTTTACCACAATTTCTTTTAATCTTGTTCTAATTAAGAGTGGGTGATACAAATCGTATATAGATATTGTAATTATATGTCGATGTAAATTCTTAAATCGTTTTTTTTACTTTGAATGACGAGACAAGCTTGCCTTTCGCGTGATGGTAAGCGATACGACCGGCCATAAACAGTAGAAACACCATCCAACACCATGAATTACAAAGTATTGTTTGGTATTCTACTGCGTTCGCCAACCTCAGACATTAGATGTTCAGCAGTCTTATTATGTCCAGTAGTTACACTGGCTACAATGTTCTCCAAACCAGAACACAACAGTGACCACACACTGCTGCTTAGCAGAAATAAACATTACGGTAATACTTACCAGGACGGACTCTCACATATGAGAGACCAACCAACGTAAATCTATCCGCCTAATCTGAAACTATATATCTGGCGAAACACCATATTGGTCTACATCGAGTATTGTCCAATTGCGAATCTAAATCATCCAGGGACCCACCCGCAGGTTAGATCGCCTTAGTTCTATGGGTGCGATATATATTATGTCGATAGAAACGCACACAAAAATAAATTTTAAACACATCCATTTCAAACACACTAATCCGCCAAATACAATATTTTATAAACGTATCCGTTTGTTAATAAGAGAGGTCATATAAACCTCGTCCTGTATATATTGTCACTCAAAAGGTCAGCCTCGATCCGTCAGTATTCAATTCCCAAAAAATAGATTACGCCGCGGTGTAACAGACTCCATTCAATAGCCTTCGAGAATACTGAACTTCGGAAAAGCCAAGTTTTAAAAACATTTTTGAGCGAAACTTTAAAATGTTTTGTGTTTTATGTTTACGACCCGTGTAAAATCATCGGGGAGCGGCTTTTACACGAAGCTGAAGGTGCACAGATGGATTTAACAGCTATTTTTATGTCTTTGATGCTAGAACTTTCTACGTTAGGTCTTTAGTGTTATGCTGAATGAGCAAAACGCTTGCCTATTACATTCCGGTCATAAACAGTAGCATGTTGTTTAGGACGATGAATGATAAAGAACGACATCGCTTGTTTTCTTATGATATTGGATGTTACAGGTCTGTTGCAGTGTTCAAGAAAATCGTTTTTAGCGATAAGATCGCCCATTGTGTAACCTTGTATATATTTTGTTGGTTGTGTAATAAAGAAAGAAAGAAAGAAAATACGTTTTTTGCGGTAACTCACACTAAACATAAATTATAAGTATTAACAGTCATTATACCTAATTATAGTAATTTAAAATAAAAGGAAAAATATATAAGACACTAAAAGCCTACCAGGTATAACAGGCAATGTACCGTACCTATTGAACAGTTGTGTGAGTCCGCAAGGGGTCCCATCTTAGCTTAAAAAGCTGCTTCATAAATGAAGAACAATAAAGAATTCTATTATTATTATTATCATCTCTCTTCAGTCGACATTCTATCGGACTCCACTCCACTTACTATCAGGTGCAGTGTACATTGCCGTGCCCGCATTAAAAATACATTTGACGAGTAGAATTTACTCAGACATTAAACAGGTGCTAAGCCTCACAACATCTAGTATTACAATAGCTTCAATGTCTGTTAGAAATAACAGAAAAACGCTTGCAAGCCGATACGTAGCGAAGTGAATGACTAAAGTGAGTATTAAAACTTACACGAGACATAAAATTACTAGATAACAGAACGCATATCTAGTAATTTCTCAACTCGCCCATGAACATGACCTACTAAATAGGTTAAATAGGTCGATGATTCCGACTAAGAATACGTGAGTGAAACCTTTACTTAGTAACTCAAGTGATGGTAGTACCTAATAGACTCTTATTTAATACAGTAAAATCTAGGCAGCAATTTAAGCAACACTGTGTTCCGGTTTGAAGGACATTGTAGCCAGTGTAACTACTGGACATAATAAGACTTAACATCTCATGTCTCAGGATGGCGAGCGCAGTGGAATACTAAACAATACTTTGTAATTCAAGATGTTGGATGGTGTTTCTAATGTTTATGGGCGGCCGTATCGCTTACCATCAGGCGAACGGCAAGCTCGTCTTGTTATTCAAAGCAATAAAAAATAGACAGTAGGTAATATCGCAGAGAAATTTATTAATTACTGCGCTGAACCAAAAACTTGTATTTATCATAAGTTTTGTTTTACGAAATGTTGTGAAAGTAGAGTATTCGCCAAGTTACCGACAGCCAAATGAAATCCGGACCCTTGTCGAATTCCAACAAATCTCGTTTCGTAATTAGTTGCTGTTGTTTCTTCTTTAATAAGAGCTGGAAAAAACGGAACAGAAAATAATTGTATTATTTGTAGAGGTGTTGTTATCTCATACTAACATAGCATTGCTTTTTCACCGACTTTAATATTGGCTGCGGGACGTGTGAAATGTGAGGGAAAAATAAAATTTTGTGTCTCAGATCCTGATCGAGATATCGAAATTTGGGAGTTTATTCCTAGTCGACACGATTATGCCGGCCTGTCTAAAACCCAGACGTAAACCGTCCTACAATTCTAGACAAACTATAAATCAAGCTAAACGTATACAGATATCGCAAACATTTGGCAAGGCCATTTAAATCAACTAAGACCCGAAAGCTAATATATGAACTGTTGATGTCTCAACCGTAGGCTGTATTTCTGCCATCCCATTCATTGTGGGCCATTATTCCCACAGAGGGACGGGGACTACAATGTGCTTTATTGCTCGATGCTTTGTATTTTCTCTATAACGTCCTGTATTTCTTTGAGCCTTTTTGGGATATTGCCTTCATTGGCATTGAGTTTTTGCGTATTGTGTCCTATCACTCAAACATAATGGTTTTGATCTGTGCCTGTTTATTAAGTTCTTTGCACTGATTCAATATAATAAGAATACTGGCGTATGAAAGTCAGCGTCGCCAGTGTGTTTGAGTAGATTAAACTAGGATGGAATTATTTTGTTACCAAACACTGGAATAAAGCAACAACATCGTTTACCAAACCACGAAACTACAATTTACAAATGACTTATTTTGATTGGTTCATTCTCGGAATCAGATTAAAGATTATGCAATCTCAATCTATAACTTTACGATATATACTTACTTACTTTACGATCCCAATGGATCCTACAGCGTTCCAGAGTGCTATGTAGTCTAGTACGAAATATGAATTCCTTCTATTTAAAGCTTATCATGATAATAGTTACTGCCTTGCTGGCGTAGTTGCATTTTCTGGTATGGCCACTTCTCTGGTCCTGGGTTCCAAACACGAATCGAGGAAATTGATAAAAAAATCTACTCTATATCAGATATTAGAGTCTGGAATTTATAGCCAATACGACCATAGACTTATCACACCATGAAACGGACCACACATATACTTAGTTACACCTCTGCCTACTCTTTCCGGTATAAAGCTTAATGTGTGTATACAATAATCAATTAATTTATATTCTAACTTGAAGGACTGAAATTCAAATGGAGTCGAACATAACATACTTACTGGCGGCCCATTTATAAACTAGTGTTGAGTGGGTAAGTGCCCAGACCTTTTACTTGAAGGTGATAGTGGTAGATAGGTGAATTAATGCAGTCATGGGAGCCTATTTTCCCGGCGTATAACGTTACTATCCCCCCTCCCCCCTTCTCCCTGGTTTTAGGTCGGTAAGGCCTCTGGAGAAGCGGTTTTGCGGGTTATGTAATATGAAATTGTTTTTGGTATATTGTTTTAAGTTTTTAAGGTTTCTTATAAAACTTTGCTGAAGGTTCTTTTGTATTCCTATGAAGCATGTTTCGTGTAGACTAGAGGCGAATAATTTGGCGAGTAAATATTACTGAATTATGAGTAATGAATGCCCCAGAATAAGTTGTTTCCATACTTGTGTTCAGGAATTCATTGTGTTCGTGTACATCTGTACTCAGTCTATATTCATTGAAATACGATAGATATTTTTTATACTTAGGTAAAATTAATAAAGGTAATAATATATAACAGTTACTAAGTTTTTATTTATTTTTGAGAATCAGTTACTTAGATAGTTTTAATGCACTCTAAGTTTTTTAGGGGTTTTCCATCTTTTACGCCTTAATTCTACAGGTCAAACCGCGCTTTCTTACTGTTTCTTCCTTCCCGCTCACACACTCATACGTTCAGTTTACGGCTGGCCACACAGTAATTTCATTCTAATTTATATTATATATAATAATATGCTCATTTAAAGTAGGTCATTTTATAGAACTTAGACAATGGTGAAAGCAGTAGCTTTGGAAACCACAACGTAAAAATAAAATTAGCAATCCCATTCCAAATACCTCAAATAAAGTAACGATTACATAAAAATAAAAAGAATTACGTAAAAACAACATTATATGTTATTCTTTGAAATCCAAACCCCGCTATCTTCATAGCCTAGGCGTTATAAAGAAAACTGATATTTTATCTCAAAGTAATTTCAAAGGATGTTTTTATGCTTTGTGACATGCGAAAACACAATACTTTGTTACATCATTTTTATTCGCCATGAAACATTATATTAACCTTTGCTGCCCAACATTTTACTTGGATTGCATTTTAATTACTTTTCGGCGCCATGCAGACTATCATGTTGCCTAGAATTATTAGACCGCTGTGAAACTGTGTTGCGAATATATATATTTCTTTATTGCTTTGAATGACGAGACGAGCTTGCCGTTCGCCTGATGGTAAGCGATATGACCGCCCATAAACAGTAGAAACACCATCCAATACCTTGCATTACAATAAAATGTTTGGTATTCCATTGCACTCGCGATCCTGAGACATGGGATGTTCAGTTTTATTATGTCCAGTAATTACACTATATACAATGTCCTTCAAACCGGAACACAACAGTGACAACACTGCTGCCTGCCGGTAGAAATAGACATCGCTGTGGTACCTTCCCAGGCGGACTCGCACATATCAGAGACCTACCACCAGTTAATATAATGTCACGTAGATGTTTTTATAAAATTTCCGAACGGTAAATGTCGTGTAACCACCATTTAGGTCGAAATAATTCACTGCGATAGGCGAAAAATTGTTCCCAAGTCAATTTCGGGATCTATCCTACACGGTAATGAAATCATTGATAGTGCCGTATGTTATTTTTTGTACTCAATTTTGCCGTGATTTAATTTGCAATATTTTATGTTTTAAAATAAGATTTTTTTCTTCCCGCTTTACTACAAAAATTTTTTATTGAAATAGAAATCTATTTTGAAAGGCATCGCCAGTAACCAGTCTACACGGATACTTATTATAAAATCTGAGGGCCCTATTCTGTCTACGCGGGCGTATCCATCTTTTGGAAATTACTTGGTTCTAATCGAAGGACTATTTTCATGTCTACATCAGTAAATAGAGGATTTCTTGACTCTTTTACCTATACCGATCTCAAAGTAATCTTTCGATTAGAACACCTGTAATTGCAAAAACATTAATAAACCCTCATAGACGGAATAGGTCCCCAGACCTTAAAAAAATTACTGAAGGTGACGAACATGGTGATAAGTAGATGGAATTGGCCACTTGACCTTGAAAATATGTCACTCAAAGTGACAAACACAGTACAGTACTGCAGTAGAACGTAAAGCGCTTTATAGTAATGGTGTAGACAACGTTGCTACTGTTTAAGATATCTTGACACTTACAAAGCGAGCAAATTGCTCGTTTATGTAGAAAAAAATCTTAAACGAATATGTCCAACGCAAACAGATACAACTTCTAAACATTTCGGTATATAAAGTTTGATTAACTTTTTGTCGAAAAATATACGTGTATTTTCTCCTTCGCGGCTCTAAGTAGACTAAAAATATGGGAGAAGTTATATTTATTTTGCCGAAACAGACAAAAAACTATTACGTGAAATGTATAGGTAATATTTTTGGAAATAGTAATAAAATGTAATGAACGAAAGTCATCGACATAGCCCATCGAGTTAGCAAGCTGAAGTGGCAGTGCGCAGGGCACATAGCTCGCAGAACTGATGGCCGATGGGGCAAGAAGGTTCTGGAGTTGAGGCCACGAACTGGCAAGCACAGCGTCGGACATCCCACGAGGTGGTCAGATGACCTCATAAAAGTTGCTGGAGGTCGCTGGATGCAGGACGCTTACAATAAGTCGATCTGGAAATCTTTCGGGGAGTCCCATGTTCAGCAGTAGACACCCTGCGGCTGATGATGATGGTGAGATGTTTCCAGATAGCAACTACCGCGCGTAAGGTGCAATCAATCAATCAAGCAGCCTATCGCCGTCCACTGCTAAACGTAGACCCCTCCAAGTGAGCACCAACCATTCTAGTCTTGAGCAGCTCGCAGCCATTCGCTACCTGCCGCCTTTTTCAATCGGTCCATTGTGCATCAGGGCATTCCTTCACTACGTAATTACCGTCTCCACTTCAACACCGGTCTACTGTCTGCATAAGTTGAAAATCCCGCCATAATGACTCATGTGTATCGCGTTCCTTGATCTGACTGATTGTATCCCGTTTCAAAGATGCCGGCATAATTGTGTCGCCGCCGCCCATGGACTAAAGCAATGCCAGAGGCACAGCCAAGCCGTTGCCTACTAGATGTAACACAATTATGCCTATTGTGCTAACAATGGAAACAGGTCCTCGCTGCAGTACCATCGTGTCTGATACTACAACGCTGATTTTCAATGACCTACCTGTTTGCTTATTTTTTTGCGATTAAATGTTGACCCAATGCAATGAGCAGACTCTATCAACTTAGCTTTAGGTTTATATTCGTAATTGCGGCAATAAAGTTACCAAATAGAGTGTGAGTGTATTGATTGTTCATCCGCCTACCGCAATGATAAGAAGCGTGAATATATACTTCTTACCAATATTTTTAACGGCACATGTATAAATATTTTTAGAACATTTAAGCCTGTTTTGATAATTATTTCATAAATGTAGTCACGTTTCACAATTTCCACCGGTATAATTACCCCCACGCTTAATTTAACGAACACTTAACAGTCAAGCGTGCGCCGTGTTCGCAAACAGTTATGTCGAGAGTTTTTAAAGAGTTGTGTTATGATGAAATTTGGCTTATTTTTAGTTTAATCTAATATATTTATAGACTGCCTTAGTGGAGTAGTTGTACTGCATGCGCGGTACGACAGCGGTCTGAAGTGCTTAGTCGAATCCCGAGTAGGGCAAAGTGATATTTGGGTTTTTCGGCCTGAGCAGAAAAACCCAGATACAGCGACAGGCTCGCCCCTATCACATCATGGGACGGAACATACTTGGTGAAAAGTGGGTGCCGTGGTTGCGCCATTGCATAACCCTTCAGGATAAATGCGCGAAATGTGTGTACTTATATTTAGCTTAAGCTCGCGCTACTGTCTGAAATTCTTTCTCAGAATAAAGTCCCATTGTGCCATTTTTAGTTAAAAATAGTCTTTGATATAGGTCACGTGTTATTTTAGGACATGTCCATCCTTACTTAACGTTTAACAATGATGTATGTTTTACTCATATATATATCCAAACATCTCCGTATACTTAAAAACACTAGTTTAGTCAGTAACGGGCAGGCCTACTCGTGTTAATGTTCATTCTCGAAATACTGATACTGGTGGTAGGTCTCTCATATGTGAGAGTCCGCCTGGTTTGGTACCACTGCAATGTCTATTTCTGCCGCCGAGCAACAGTGTGTAGTCACTGTTGTGTTCCGTTTAGAAGGACATTGTAGCCAGTGTAACTACTAGACATAATAAGACTGAACACCTCATGTCTCAGGATGGCGAACGCAGTGGAATACCAAACAATACTTTGTAATTCATGGTGTTGGATGATGTTTCTACTGTTTATGGACGGTCGTAGCGCTTCCCATCAGGCGAACGGCAAGCTCGTCTCGTCATTCAAAGCAATAAAAAAAAGTAGTCTGCAGCATTACTTCTTTATAATATTAATATGGGCAGTTTTTTTTAATACAACGCCTTAATAATATAAAAAAATCGCTTAAAATTTTCAAATTCAATTTGTCACACGTCATGTTAATAACTTCAACTGAACATTTAAAATGCGTGCTAAAAATACTGAGAAACATTACTCGCTTTCTATTAGCCGTGATTTATTAAATTTCTCCCGATGTATATAAGAATATGGGGAAACTTGGAGGTTAATATTTAGAGGGTTTGCTGGTGGTAGGATATATTTTATATTCGCCCGGATAGGGACCACTGCACAAAAGATGTTAAAACCTGCCATAGTAGGTAGGCTACTAAAAAACAAAACTGCCTAAAGTGTGGTGCGTTCCGGGATTAGCATTGTATATCGGGTTCCGACAGGCCGGCATAATTGTGTCGACTGCTAGGAGTTTATCATCTCTCATCAGTCGACATTCTATTGGACACCACTCCACTTGTCATGAGGTGCAGTGGGGTGACTGCCATGCTCGTATAAAAAATAAAATTGTTAGAAATTAACAACAAAACACTTAATGGATTTAGATGATTGGCAGAAAGATAAACAATGTCCTAGATATAAATGTCAATAGTTTTTGTCTTAGGAAAATACACAATTAGTCTTATATTTCCGGAGAGAAAAATTATACGTTTTATTTTTATCGCACAAGCAAAATAACTTCATTTCCATACATATTATAAAACAAAGGCCCCTTTTCCGTCTGTGTACATGTTATCGATTTTTATGAAATTTGCTATGAAGATATTTTAAGACCCTAGGAAGGTTATAAGCTACTTTCTAACCTTGAAAACGCCTTCACGTGGGCGAAGCGGCGACCAAAAACTAGTAACAATATATTTAAATGCTTAATATATCCCATACTGTTCTAGAATTTGTTAAACAGTAGGAAATACCGTTCCGAGAACAATAGTTGAAGCCATAACAAATTATCAAGTTCCCAATTAATTAAGCGTAAATGGTATATACATAATTACGATATCCGATGTTACCTCTATTAATTAGGTCACAACGTGATATTCTTTTGTTTCAGTCATGCGTAACATTATAATCACGTATAATCCAAACAGGCCGGCATAATTGTGACGACAGGCGAAGGATAATCCCCCGTCATCTAACACTCCATCTGGACCCTACTTCGCAGGGACAAGGTCACTTTGCTTCGTCATAAAAAAATTGGTCCAGTGGTAACTTTTATAAAATTGAGTTCTTAGCTTCGATTTCAGGTCAAGAATTTTATTTGTATTAAAATTACACGCAAATAAATGTAATACAAATTTGTGCTATAATATGTACATAATTGTTAAAAATATATTTATATAATATTATATTATGATATAATATGTTAATTACCATATCTCAGATTTCGTCTTAAAATTAATTCCTTGAAAACTGTAGAAGTATTTTGCTAAATCAACTAATTGGGAAGCATTATCATCTAAACCTGTACTACGAGACTAATTCGAAATGTCCTTCACTAACCTACCCTTTTCATTCAATCTTATCCGCATAACATAAGACACATATTCCAAACGAAAATCTCTTTTTTTGTTAATAAACAAAATACGTAAAAAGCTTGAAATAAACCTGCAAATATGCTCCAACTAACAATATTTATGTACCGTCTAAATACGCGAAACGTTTGATGAAAACAAACCGCGAAAACAAGTAAAATCAACGTTTTCCTGCCAAAGTGTTCCATTTATCAAAGGTTACATAATATTGGGTGAAACACGACGTGTTTGTAACATACATAGAATCACGCGTTTGGCTCTTCAAGGGTAAGCAGAGATGTTACACAGAACATAATTTGAATACGTGTGGTGGACGTATCACACCCACAAATCAATTCTTAAGATAAACAAATATATCTAAAGAATTACCACTTTCGACCTTATGACTAATTATATAATATATATGCCCTGTATAATATACTGTCCCACTACTGGGCATGGGCCTCTACTACTGGTCTTAGTCCACTACGCTGGCCTAGTGCAGATTGGTAGACTTCACACTCTCTCAAAATCCCTAAGGAGAACTTCTCAGGTATGCAGGTTTCCTTACGATGTTTTCTTTTACCGTTAAAGCAAGCGATAATTCACAAAGAATACCCACATATTTTTTTTAGAAAAGCCAGAGGTGTGTGTCCTTGGGTTTTCGTCTTGGCAGTCCGTTCCACATCCAACTAGCCTATCGCTGGCTATGGCAAATTACCTATCATTTAAAAAGGCCATCTTCATTACTCCGTTGTTTCTGCACGACAAAACAACACAGGTCCTATATACAACTATCAAAGTTCGTAAACCATACAGCAAGCGAATTAAGTACATAAGAACGTAAACAAGTCAAAACAAACAGTATAATACAGCGAATATTCACGGAGGGGCGTGCGATCGATTATCGGGTGATGAATTTATTCCCCAGCGCTATCCGTTACACCTCGACTCCTGTGTGAAAATACTTTACGCTCTAAAGTAAGCTAAAAGGATTTCTGATTAAAGTTTTATATGAAGATTGGTTGCGCGTTGATTTTATGATACCTGAGTTGGAGTTTGGACTTGTGACGGATGTCTTAAAACTTTAAGACTATAATTCAATTGTTATCGGTTGGTTAATTACTTGGAGAAATGCCTGATGTGAATACTCCTATCACTTTGGTCCTCATTGTTTCGCGTGTGAAGAGAGAGTAAAACATGATAATTTTAACAAGGTCATGCAATATTCATATAGGTCCGACATGTCTGGTAGATTAAATTATAATCTTTATACCGAAAAAAAAATCACGTTTTTGTTTCAATATATACGTTTTTAAAGAATATTTTCAAATTTCATAAACACTTGAAATATTTTCGAATTTCATAAACTCCAAACTCCTCTCGATTCGCTGTCGACTCATCGCTACACAACTAAAGCCATTTATGGATGAAATGTACCAGCGTTGGCATCTCAGCTTTCATGGATAATGCATTCGAAAGCTAACCCTTTTCATACACTATTGCAGTTGAAGGATAAGATAATATGATATACATTGTGAAAATATGAAAGCAGCGATAGTCTTGTTGGTAACAGACTGCCGAGACGATTGTCTGCGGGTTCAAAACCTAAGGGCACACATCGCTGACCGTTCTAAAGATTTGTATTCTTTGTGAATTATGGCTTGCTTTAGCGGTGAAGGAGAATATCGTGAGGAAACCTGTATACCTGAGAAGTTCCCTATAAGAATTTGAAGGGTATGTGAAGTCTGCCAATCGGCACTAAGCCAGCGTGGTACTCTAAGGCCTATCGTCCTATCCCTTTCGATAGTAGATAATGCCCACGTCCAGCAGTGGGACAGTATATTATACAATATTGATATTATATTTATACATATTAATAATAATAATAATATCAGCCCTGTATTATATACTTGCCCACTGCTGAGCACGGGCCTCTTCTACTACTGAGAGGGATTAGGCCTTAGTCCACCACGCTGGCCTAGTGCGGATTGGTAGACTTCACACACCTTCGAAATTCCTATAGAGAACTTCTCAGGTGTGCAGGTTTCCTCACGATGTTTTCCTTCACCGTTAAAGCGAACGATAAATTCACAAAGAATACACACATGATTTTTTAGAAAAGTCAGAGGTGTGTGCCCTTGGGATTTGAACCTGCGGACATTCGTCTCGGCAGTCCGTTCCACACCCAACTAGGCTATCGCCGCTTATATTTATACATATAACAGACAATAAATTACGAGTAGTTGTACTTTTATACGTGCACGCCAAAATGACCCCTCTGCACCTGATGGTAGTGGAGTGGAGTCCAGATAGTGTTGACCGACGAAATGTTTATCTTTCGCCAGTAGACACAATAGTGCCGATCACTTACGCAAGCTACGACATATTTCACCTCCTTTGTATGTACCAGCACACTTTAGAATTGGTGGCGAATGAATAAGTTTTGTACTAGCATAACAATTATATAAGTAGCGAAGAACACATTTTTCATTCATAAGCAAACAAAATATTGTTAAACTACGGCCATTTTGGCGACTAGTCAATGCAACGTCTTTCCTTGTTAGATTTTTTTTACGGTTTTTTCATTATGACTATCATTCTAATGATAATCATTAAACTTTACATAAATTCTGAAGGGGAACTGACAGAAACCGGGTTATATAGACCTTTCACCACTGCTATACTGATTATATTTTCAAACGTATGTACAAGACCTTCACTAATACCGGGTCAGGAATGTAACTTAATATTTACTGAATAATCCGACCGGCCACAATCAGTGGTAAATCAAAGAGCAGACACGAAACCGATTGTTGCTCGAGCTAAGCTGTCTCAGAACACTCTCATAGGGGCGAGTTAATAGCCAATTTGTATTGTAAAGCAGCGATTTAACTCCAGATAGATACCGCAAAGCTACGTTCTAAATGGAGTATGGACCTTACTACGATATCGTTTGGATTAACTTCTGACACACTAACATTTTATTCCCGTAGGGTATAGGCACCTCTAGTGCACCCACTTTGCACCTTATATTTCCATAATAAGGGGCGAGCCTATCGTCATATCGAGCAGAAATTCCAGACTCCGTTCTGATACTGAGTAGAGAAACCCAATATCACTGCCTGACCCAGGTATCGAACCCGAGACCTCTGCAGTCTTAATGAACCTATGCCACCGAGGCAATTGAAATTAAAATAATTTATTTACAACAGTATACAATGGATTTTGATGCCGATGAACATTGACGTATATTCTACGAAGCTATTGTTTACTTGACAACCTTTTGGCCATTAAAAGGATTTTGATGAAAACGGATGACTGCAGTTTCGTGGCATAGTTATTTTAAATTCTATTTTAAAATTGGTATTCCATTGTAGCGTTGCAAAGGCTATGTGATAATTTAAATATTTTCTGAGTAAACAAAATCTTGATGCAGATAATATTCAAACTCTATAATTACTAAAATAAGACTTAGAATCGATTACAAACTAGGCTAAGTCAGTTGTTTCATTGGTCCAATAGTAAAATACTCTTAAGTATGGTATGGACTATAGTCCGGAGATTGAGTCCAAATTCCTGCTTGGTCAACACTTTATCGGAGGTTTGTTTACGTGTTTTCCCCGGAACTTAATTCCTCAAGGAAGACATTGGTAAAACTTATCCAATTCCTAACAACATCCATGTAAATAACTTCTGATTATAATTTGTAATTCACTAAGACATTCTACTAAATCATACTAAACATCTTTCCAGACAAAACCGTCGGTAATCGTAAGTATTTAATTAACCGGATCAAATTAATTAAATAATCAATAATCCACATTAATTAATTAAATCATGGAACGTGTGCTAAATTTGCCTCTGACCTTATTTGTGAGATTACAATTATTATTGCCAACTGTAAATCTTCGCCCGTGTAAATCTTTTGTAGGAATAAATGCTCCACATATTTTATATTTTTTCTATGTAGAAAGTTGTTAAGTTATTCCCGGATTCATCAAGTATTTCCATACGAATCGTGTCGAAACGTTACTTTATTACTTTACTAAACAAATAAACACGTTTCTGAGAATTTATAATTTAAGTAAGAATATTTACTTCATAGGTAGGTATTGTAATCTAATATGTGCCCTACTTAAGATCAAGAGAAAATATTTTGTAATATAATATATTTGTTTATTGGAACACATCATATATTTTGTAAACATTTTATTCTTAAAGTAGGTTACACAAGGAAAGCGAAATATAATATGAACACCTTAAAGTTATTACACATCTTAAATGAGTCAGAAAGTGTTACTTGAGATCTCCAATTAGGCGATTTTCCTTCGATACGTTAGCCATTCTTACTAAAAACTTATTTTTCACCTTATAGCACAGGAATGTGAGGCCGGAGTTGCATACTTGAAAGCACGATATCAAGAGAGTTTAAGTAAATGTTTTCTGACGTTTATACGATTGTTAGGACCGTATAAATGCGATACAACTCAATTTCGCTCTCAAGTGTGATATCAGTTGAGAGCCTGTCAAATTAAAACCAAAAAGTTATCGGTCTATCGGTCGTCGTTATGTCATAAATAGATAATAACAACATCTCAAATAATATCTTAACTCATAGAATATGACACATTTTGACAGTTAAGTGTTGTTTATTAAATTACGCTCACTCAGCTAAAGTCAAGCTCTTGTATGCCAACTTAAGATTTATTTCCTAAACAATTCAATAAGAAATGTTTACTTGAGATCCTACTCAAAGATAACATTGATATTTTAATACCCTTAGATGTTGAAATGAATTTTAAAGATTTTACTGCAACTATTACTTGAAGCGGACTACGAAGTGCCTAGAGCCTTCAAACATCAGGAGCAAAACAAAATTAAAAACCATGATAAAATCCGTGAAACTAGTTGAATTTCAAGGTTGTTTTTTGTACGGTTATCTTGCCTCATATCAATTCCTTCTTCCAAATACTTGATAAGGAAAAACCCCTCATAAAATTCCATTTTAATGCCGATAAAACAGCATTCCAAAAGAAACTTAAGATTAGCAAGTATGAACAAAGTTTATACAGTACTAGCGCTTATCGCAAAACTTTTGTATCAGACAAGAAACTAGTGAAACTAGGCAAGTCTTTAACAGGTTTTTTTGTATTAACTTCACCCAGAACTTGTTAGAAGAATGAAGGTCTTAAACTATTGGGTATATCGTATGTTAGGAGGCTGCTTTGGCAAGTATCATGCAAGTATTGTTTTCGAGTTTGTTGCACATTTTAGTTCATTGTCCGATGTCTTAGTTTCCCAATACCTATTCAGTATAAGACATCTTATTCTTGTTATATAATACTGTTTATACTTATAATAAATGTATTATCTTTTATGTTTTCAAATTGTTATCTCGAAAGTTGATTGTTAGAGAATACCTCAGGCATTAAGTCCATTTGTATACATCCACTGTATATAAAGTTTAAATAAATTAAAAAAAGACATTTCACAACCACTAAGTGATGAGTACGCATCCGAATCCTGGACGATCCGCGCCATGGACAGGAAAAAGATCGACGCATTATAAATGTAGTACTGGAGGAGAATGTCGCGCACACCGTGGACGGCAAAGAGAACCAATGTATCCACACTCGGCTAGTTTAAGATTTTCCACAATCTGCTACCAGCGGATCCTCTAGTAATTTGGCCATATAGCAACATGACAGCCAGATAACCTAGATAAGCTGGTTGTGGTGGGTAGAGTAGACAGCAAAAGACCTAGACGTCGACCACCTACCCAATGATCTGACACCTTCACAGAAGTCATGGGAATACCAGTCACGGATGCTCTGCGGCAGGCACAAGACAGGCTGGAGTGGAAGCAGCTCGTCAGCGCCTCCACCAAGGCTTATCAAAGCGGGCACGACCTTCAGTCATGAAGAAAACGACGTAGAAAAAGAAGGGATGAGTGAAACAGTTATGTTGTATTCTAACTCGCGGCCATCATAATCATAAAACTGAAAATAGGATTACTGGATAGAAAATTCATGCAGTCGGTGTAGTGTGCTGTCAAACATAGTTCTAATATAGCCATTGACGGGTAGGACTTACTTATCGTAACTCATTCATAAAGAACATTCAAATTCATACTATTTTATTCATATATATAATGTAACTGTATAACCGCAGTATGCAAATATATTAATATGATTACGTATTTCGCAGCATACGGTAATTAACAGCCATTTTGCAGATATACCGACGCGGTATATTTGACGAAGCGTCCAAAATGTACCGCAATGGGGGAGCTATCTAATAATTAAATAGGGTTATCTATCTATTCTTTACTTTCCCGGTGGCGTATTTGTATTACGGTATGACGGCAGTGTTGAGGTCTCCGGTTCGATCCTGATAGGGTAAAGTGATATGTTTTTCTACTTAATATTAGCCCGGTGTTTGAAATTTGTACCCGATATGGCGATTAGCTCGCCCCCTATCGCATCGAGGGACGGAATACATACGGCGAAAAGTACGATGAGCTGGGATACATTCTTCAGAAAACTATACGATATTTTCTCCCGTAAACTTCCCCATTACATTCTACAAAATCTTCAGAAGTAACAGGGGCCTTAGCACTGATGAAGCAATCAATAACTGCTTCATTAAAACTAACTTAAATAGAACCGATACAAATTAAAATTCAGTCCAATTATCGCACTAAACTCACGGCCATATTCAAATGTATTCATTTATACAAAGTTACAACTGCAGCTTTATTCTCCACGAACGTTGAATATTTATTAACATAACACTATGTTTAACGAAAAACACCACAACTTTTTTTGTTTTATTTATTGGAATATGGACTTTAATATTTTACTAGGTCTCTCGTAATTCATGGTCTAATGAATATACGAGTAAGGTCCTATATTCTTTGCCAAAAGTCGTATGAGTATAGGTTATTTCATCCATGAAGACGCGCCCCACCTTCTAAGCGGGGGTGTTGCGGGGTGTCGCGGGATAAGGGGACTGATTCAAGGCCTTTCCCCGACACTTTTTATCATAGTGTGCGTGTGTACTCATGCTGCTCACGTACACTGCAAGCGATTAGGGAAAGTAGTAAGGCGCGTCTTCGTGAATGAAATTATATATACCCTTTATATGTCTATTTCTTGTGCCAAGCAGTGCGTATGGCCACGTCGTGTTTCGGTTTGAAGGACATTGTAGTCAATGTACATACTGGCAATTAGATTTAAAATTAATAAACTACGTTTCAAGGTGACAAAAGGCAATGGGCTACGCAATTCTTTGTAATTCCAAGAAGGAATGTTACTGTTTACGGGTACTCGTCCCGCTTTCCATCAGGAGTGCGGTTTATACGTATTCTCATTCATTTGTATTAAAAAAAACTGGAAAATACTATAGTTACAAAACTAAATAAATTAACTACTCCCGTAGAAGTGCGTCTCTTCATTCATTTGTATTAAAAATGGGAAATACACTAGTTACAAAACTAAACAAATTAACTACTCCCAGGAAGTTAAGTAACATTAGACACAATGCAAATCTAAAGAGGACTTACTCAAATCTTAATTAAACCCACTTTGTAACAAAAAATAAATATTCAAAAACCCACTTACAATGGACACTTTAAAGCAATTTAGTTTCGTAGCTGAACGGTTAGACGGGGGATTAACATAGCTGTTGCATATGCATGCATGCCGCGTTTGGCCGCTAGCACCTACCAATAGGCAAATAATTGCCTTCGGTATAACGAGGTGGACGATACGCATATGCGCGCAACCTGACGATGACACGGCTTTGCAACACGAATTCGAATTTTGAAAATGAATCGACTGCCTCAGTGGTCTTTGCGTATTACGCACACGGTGCGTATCGCGCTAAGTTCTCAAGTTTGAATCCTGGTTTGGCAAGGTGATATTGAATTTTCTGATCAGTAACACCCGGAGTATGGAATTGTGCCCGGTAAATGGCAAAAGGCTTGCCTCTTATAACATGGGACTTAATGCATCTAGCAAAATGTGGGTGTGAACAACCCCTGTCTACCCTTGACAAAGGCAAAAATGTGCTATGTATGAAAATTTTATTAATGAAAAAGGCAACGGGTAGCTGATGGATGCGGGCTATTTGACTGGGATAGTTGGTACTTACTTGAGTGCCTACGTTCAGTAATGAAGAATGATAAGCTGATTATCGGATAGCGACCACTATAAATAAGATATAAATCCACAATAGTAGCCCAAATGAGTCGCGTTCCGTCAGAATATGTATATCCAGTCCCAAACAGGCCAGCATAACTATCTCGACTAGCGAGGGATTGTCGTCTCTCGTCAGTGGACGATCTATCTCTACTCCACTTACTCACACTCACTCCTGCCTTTACTCCCCAAAGGGCTAGGCAGAGACGCAACTGCTGCTTCCACTTCCATTTATCACGTATTCTGTCCCATGTAGTGATAAGAGGCGTGCCTATCGTTATACGCTAAACTGCTGCCTGATATCGAATAGAAAACCCAATATCACTGTGCCCGACACGGAGATCGAACCCGAGACTTCAACATTCCAGTCATGCCGTAAAACAACTACGCCACTGAGGGTCATACATATTTATCTAAAACTAATTTCTATATACGTTGCCTATAATAAGGCACGCCAAAATCAATTTAAACTTCAAAAAAAATCCGATCCAAACCTCACAACCTACCAAAACTCACCACTACAACGGTATCCAAGCATCTCAACATGTTTGAAAATTTTCAACGTTGAATGTATTACGAGAGAAATATTAGAGTAAATAAATTTACTGGTTTCGTGTATGCGGCCAGTTGCCAATCGTTGTAAATGGCGATTTGTTTGGCCACATATCGGCTGTTAGGCCGGCCAAGTCATTATGTTAGAAGTTACAATAGTAAATTGATGGTTTGCGGTGGGCATGGTACATGGATAAGGCTCGTTGTGGGAGGAAATCTACGCGCCTTTGTTATGGTGTGG
Source organism: Manduca sexta (assembly GCF_014839805.1). NCBI lineage: Eukaryota > Metazoa > Arthropoda > Insecta > Lepidoptera > Sphingidae > Manduca > Manduca sexta. The sequence continues at coordinate 9,802,780 of NC_051135.1, forward strand.
ATTTTGCTATAGCTTTATTGATTTGATGGTAGTTGGCCGGTGAGGTATGTTTTTTGGATCAGGTAATAATTTGTGACAATTTTTTGATTCAATATCATCAGTTTTCTCGGATATTGTACCACAGTTATAAGGCTTAAAAAATACTCTACAGGAGGGGCCAGTATACTGAAAATATTAATTACAGGGAACATGGGCACAGGGTACGAATTTCAGGGGTCTAGTTGGTGCGGAGTCGACCAATGCTTTTTGGCTCCTGTGAAATCACAATAGGAGAAGGTTCGGAAAAGACTAAGTTATTACCTCCTTTCCTGTCATCTATTCTAATGTAATAACGCTAAAGAAATTGTTTTATTTGATCATGGTAATCTTTGGCACTTCTGTTGCGACTGTGAAAATCTTTCATAATCCCTAAATTTTACAGGCTTTGTCCAAAAACGTTTAAAATTTTTTCGGCTTAACTGCGAGCAGACACTAGTTCAGTTGTATTTATATTATAACTAGGTATTGCTCGGGGTTCTACCTGCGTGGAAGGCCATTCCCGCTCAAAAATTCCTAAGTAATTGTAACGATAGATCAGCGCGACCTACCTAAAAACAATAATTTCCCACGACAGGAAATCACCGAAATAAAAAGTAGCATCTATGATCCAAGAAAGGTCTATCCGAGTGCCAAATTTCATCCAAATCCGTTCAGCAATTGCTACCTTTACTTCTAACAAATATCCAAACAGCCAAACATTGTTAGAAACAATCGTATTTATAATATTATACATAGTAAATGTAGGATTTCTGACAATTGCTTTCGCGCTCTCATAGCGCCTGGAACAAGCTTTGCATTAACACCTACATTATACTTGTGGTTTCCAAGAACTCGAGGCTCCTCTGTAACCCCGCTTGAGAATAATTCTCGCTAAACATTTACAACATTGATAGAAAAGTAAGCAAAGGAATAAACAAATATTTTATCCAGTTCAAGATTATACTTACCATTGAGTATAATCTATATATTATACTCAATGGTAAGTATAAAATAAATAAATAAAATAATAAAATAAAATAAATAAATAAATAAATAAATATTATATAAAAATGAATCCCTATTTCCCTTGGTCACGCCATCATGCGTGAACGGCTGGACCGATTTCACAATTTTTTTTTGTGTTTGTTATTTTCAGGAGAAAGTTCTTATAAAAGAGAAAAATAAAAAAAATGCGTGGAAAATTAGAAAATTTTTGAAAACTTAACGAAAATATTAATTTTATATAACTGTCAATTGTTTGAAATAACTGTCAGATTGACAAAATGCGCGCTACAAATTCATAGTTAAGACGGGCAAACGTCTGTCGGGTCAACTAGTATTATATATTATTACCTGCTAGAGGTTGCTCGCAGCTTCACCCGAGTGAAAAATCTTTCCCGCTACAATAGTTCCTAAAACTCGGTAAGACGCCAGCTACATTAATTCAAAAAATCATAAAAAGTGACATTATTTCTCATGGGAGCATTTTTTTTTCATACGGGCACGGGTATTTGACCCCACTGCACCCGATGCTGTGGAGTGAGGTCCAATAGAATGTCGACTGACGAAATGATTACCCCTCGGCAGTTGACATAATTATACCGGCCCGTTGGAACCGGATATAATAATAAATTTATTATAATTATTTGTTTTTTTTATTATTTATTAATATAATATAATCCACTGCACTATCCTCTCTTTCTATTTCTCGTTTTTATATGCATCCCGTGGTTGTCTGGAAGACATTGCCTAGAGCGATAAGACCGCCATTAGTACATGTGCCTTTTGTCTCTCTTTTCTTCTTTGCATCGTTTTTCTTTGTGTGTGTTTTGTACAATAAAGAGTAAAATAAATAAATAAATTTAACACCTTATGTACGGTGGTCACTGTGGCGGATATAAAATATGTCCGTCCACGAGTAAGGGTTTAAATTTAAGACTGGGATAAAAGCCTTTGCGTTAATCCTGGGCATAGTCTACCCGTGTATAAAATTTCATTAAAATCCGTTTTGTTCTCTTTCAACAAAATACCGCTGAACTGACTTTTTATCCCGATAATTAGCTCCCGTGGGAAATATTTGAATGTTTTAATCTGAATTTTTAATTAGGTAACTGACGGACAGATGGCACTATGCATCACTAGTCATTTATGGATTTTTGTGAGGAAAACTTTACACGCGAGTGAAGCCGCGAGCAACGACTTGTTAAAAATGAGTTAACAAAATTTATTGCGTCACGATTTCTCTCTATTTCTAAGAATAATATTTCGGTTAATAAATGAAGGTACTATATCAAACCAAAAACTCGATTACGCATTAAAATGAAGAATTCGTTGTAAAAAATTGAATTATACGATTTCAATTGTGTCCAATCCACGACAAATAGCCGCTATGGAATTGAAATCAATTTAGAAATTAAATCGATTGACGGATGACTTCTCAGCCCTCTATTTTTTACGAAGGACACAACGCTCGAAAAGCGGAGTAGTGGCTGAAAATTCGATTTTCATTTGCAACAAAGGTATCGTACCCTAAGATGTTTTTATTACATAGATACGTTGTCCGAGCTCAATACTGGCAAGACGAAAGTAAGGTAATTGCCCGACATTCACTTACTCAACCTCCAACCACTTTCGCCGCTAGTCGGCTTACTAACTTTTGTATTTTTATAAGTAAAATGCCTTCCTGTGTTTTTAGACGACGTACAAATTATACTCCAACTGTGAATGAAAAAAACGTTTCATTTCATACGTTAATAATAAGTATACACTATTTAAGTTATTTTTTAACTAATAAATGGATTCTATTCGACTGTCATGGCGACAGGGCGGTCGACGCTCGGGCATACTCGGGCACACTCGGGCCGTATCAATGTGAGCCGCTAGGGCTGTGACTATAGTAAATATTGCGCCGTTTTGATGTGCAATTTTGTTAGTGTATGACGCGTCTATTTGTAAAACGTCATTGATCGTACCCCATAGATTTTTGTTCATATTATTCTCATCTGTATTTATGGTTCTTAGCTAGCCCGGAATTGTAAAACAAATGAGAAACATACTGGGACGCTTAAGGATAATGATACGCCTTCATAGTAATTACGTCTTTTCCTTCTTTTTACGTCTTTTATAGTAATTTTCTTCCTCCTGTCCTTTTCCCACTACAATATGGGATTGACATTCTTTCAACCATACTCCAGTTTCAAACAGACCGCCATAATTATGTCGATGTTTTTTATAAACAATAAAACATAAATATAATGAAATTGTCTTGAATGATGATGAGTAATCGTCTGTCAGTCAACTCGATATAAACCCTACTTCACTTACCATTAGATTCAGTGGAGTATAACCGAAAAAAAGATTAAAGAAATGATTTGGGCTACCCACATCAATGTTTCATGACCTAGGTTTAGGGCTTAAAACCTCGCGACAATACGTATATACCCGTGGACCAAAAATGCGAAATATAAATAAATAAATCTTGCAACACACCAAACCCTTAATATTGCCTCTCGTTTATTCAGCCAAAGCTAAAATTTTACGACTCAAAACTTTTGATACCGCAAAATAATAAACACGAATGATCAAAGAGTTTATTTTGTTTGTGTACTAAAATTTTATCGGTTATTGTGCCCAATAATTTTGAGGAAGAAATTCATTCTTTAAGGATTATGTGGGGAACGTTTTCCTCAAACCACTATACTATTAAATTTGTTATTTCGACACAAGTTTTTCTTTATAAGTTTAATTTAACTGTTGCTTGAAGTCCTAATAGAATGGAATTCTTTAGCTGTCAATAAATCTTGATAAAATCATTGAAGCCATTTCGAAAATTAAGATGTAAAACCGCAGAGAAAAACACAACAATGTAGCATGATTTATGTTGAATTGAAATACCTCACCATAACTTATTAGCGTCGTTATTTCTTTGACATAAGTACTCTGAAGTCCTCAAGCGTATTATATGCCATTTCCAAGAAATACTTAACTACCCACTTCACTAGCAAACATAAGTATATAAAACTTCAGAGAAAACGTTCTACAAGGAACAGTCATAAATCGTCGCCTATCTACTGAATGGCATCCGCTAAGATATTATAATGAAGTGGAATTTTATCCTAAGAGGACGTGTCATTAAGGGTTAGAACACACTGGGATATGGCGACAAATTATTAACGATTTTTAATATAATCTGACTGCATGTGCTGTGCGTCGCTCTGAGTACGAACTGAAGTAAGGGAGAGGGGATAACAAAAGCTCGCCGCCATCAATCTTACCTGTCGTACAAGGCGACTAATGGAGATACCATCAGGGTCATAGGACATATGCTCGGGGCTGAGTGTCCGTCCTGAAGTTCCTGAGTTCGAATTCCAGGTCGGGCCAATATAATTGAGACTGGGTTTTTACATCTTAAAGTTAAGTCGCAGCTTGGAGTCAGGAAGATGCAGTGTGTTACCCCAGTGCCTCGTAAAGCACGTAAAGCCGTTGGTCCTACGCCTGACCCCTCTCGGTAACGTCGGATTGCCTTCTCATAGGACTATGAGAGTGAAGAAATAGAGAGTGTACCTGTGTATTGCGCACACACATGTGCACTTTAATATCTCCTGCGTACCTGGCTGATATCCTTTGAGATTGGCCACCGTGGCCAAAATTGGGCTAGGAGGGATTCGTATGTCATACCTACACATAGTTAGCATTAACGATTGTAGAAACTCATCTTAACTTCGGCGAAATAAGACCGTTTTTCTATAAAATCTCAGGAATAAAATATTAAATTTGCTATTAATAGTAACTAGATTATTTCTAAAGCTAAGTATAATTCGAAAACCTTGTGTAACTTTCGCTAAACAACATCCAACGTGTATCAAATAATCGTTAATGTTAAAGATCAACCGAAAATGTACGTCTAAAATATGTATTTGGCTACCTTCATAATTCATACCCGTAACATTGCGTTGGCTTTCATCCATAGACATCGATCATGCGCCTACTAAAGCAATATGTTTCGCTAAACTCTCTATACCTATTGAACGGCATATTGAAAGATGTATTCGTGATATTTTTTATTTGATTTCCATTTATTATTGTTCGTATTTTAAATGGGCTAATAAAAGGTTACCTTATTTTTCAATAATAAGTATTAACTTTTGTAAGTTGACCTCTTATACTTAGTGCGTTATTTTACAAGGAATATTCACACTTTTAGTCATCATCATTTCATCCGGGAATCGTCTACTGCTGGACATAGGCCTCCTCCATTGAGCGCCACAGGGACCGGTTCTGGGCCGCCCTCATCCATCGGACTCCGGCGATCCTAACCAGATCATCGGTCTATCTCGTGGGGGGCCTGCCTACGCTGCGTCTTCCGGTTCGTGGTCGCCACTCCAGAACTTTTCCGCCCCAAATTAGTACCTACAACAAATTCAATTTAACTGAATGTTTCTCTCTTCTGAAAAATCAAGCAGTTTCCATCTAGAAACTATGAGATTTGTGCCTCAACCTTTATATTTTGACAAACTCCGCTGGACGGACAGTCATGACTCATAAGTCAAGCCATTTATCACTTCGAGATGATTCATTACGATGATAATTTCCCTTTATGATATCCCAATTTTTTCCCTATAGCAAATAATTATTTTGCCGACGGGATAATACGGCTTCCGTTTCTCTTACGTCACATTGCGAAAATGCTAACGTACATAGACGTCTTTCTTTAAATGTGAACTGAACTGAAACTGAACGAGTTTCGGATTGTAACTCATGACCAATGTTCAATCCGTAGTCTTAGAATCATATTTGACAAATATTTACTGACTACTTATCTATTAATCGATCCGTACATTACCCAACCAATCTTCTCATTCAGAGCATGAATTAAACGTATACCAGATGGAATGTTCTTCTCTATACGGACATCGCAAAGTGACCCCACTGTATCTGATGGTAAGTGAAGTGGTCCAATAGAATGTCGACTGACGAGAGACGATTACCCCTCGGCAGTCGACACAATTATTCTGTCCTGTTGGAACCGCATATAGCTGATCCCGGAACGCGGCACAATTACGTGACACTTTGTGTACGATCGCTATCCGAGTGGATATAAAAAATATCCTACCACTAGCACATATTCAATGGTCATCTAGGCTTTCACAGTTTAATTAAGTTTGTACAATAACATAATTTATAGTAGATCTCAAGTCCTAATAAGACGATCTAATATCCTAAAAACGCATACGTAGGTCACCAAAATTTTGATGAGAAAATGATGTCTCATGTCACATTTCGAAACACCATTCAAATATAATTTCCTACTCAATAATTACGATAAAAATCTACATACTTCATATTTACACCATGCAATTAAACCAATGGACCTAAAAACGACAACAAGACATTCATTCTAATGCAATACAAAACGTTTTAAAAAATATTTCTCGACACATTATATTCTCTATTATGAAAAGGGGAAGAGATTATCTACTTTGTATGTAAAAAGCAATCTTGTCACCTTAGAGTTTCAAAGAAAAATACCTTCGTAATTGTAATATTTTTATTTCGCTTAACATTCCGAGCTTTTTCAAAGAATCTTGAATTTAAAAGCTTATGGAATTACCAATGATATCGGGTTGCTGATGTTTTCTGATTACATTTAAAAGGTCTTTGTTTTGTTTTTTTTTTTTTTCTATATATAGAAAGAGAAGTTCGGTTGGTAATTGTAACTGCAACTGGTTTTACAGAAATGCAAGTGGCTTAATGATTAATGCCTCGAAGCGAAAGGTCTTGGGACCCAAGATTTTATGATCAATCAAGCTAATCTTCAGATTCTGTTAAAACATATCAAAGGTCTTATAACAAGGGCAAATAGAGCACTTTGTAACACTTCCATATCCCTCCTTACTATAGTCCTGAGTCCTTCTGCCGTACCGTGAAGAAGCCTATTAGTAGGCACGATTGTGTCGAATAGCATGAGATGGCCATCTCTTGCCATTCGATAGTTTATCTGGATGGCATCGCACTTTCTAACACTCAGATGTAGTACAGTAACTTTGCCTTGCCAAGGATAAAAAAAATATATATGTAGGGTCGAAAGAACTGGTAGCCCGGCCGTAAACCAGATATGTGAGTGAGAGTGTGCGAGCGGGAAGGATGGAGTAAATGTAAGATGGAGAAAGTCGGCCTGCAAAGTTAAGACGATTACGACGAAACCTTGTATAATTTTATTATTAATCACAAGTTTATTAAAATTAGACTAAAGTATTTGCTGGTGTTTGGTTTCATCCCACATATATACAAAAATAACAGGCGCAATTTTATGCACATGAACAACATAATTCAACAAAGTTCCACCCGCGACTCCACCTGCGCTAGAGTCTCTTGCCGTAACAATAATCCATAGATAAAAATAACCAAATAATTTTAAAACCAGTTCACTACCAGAGACTATCCAAACAAAATTCACCTTTATAATCGATTCAGTGCTAACCGAACTACGGAATTTATTCCCCCCTAACCTTATTTGTATAATGTAGCCATCCATTACAAAGACAAACAAGGAACCACGGATCCATTAAATATTAATAAAATTTGCTCGCGGCGATACTCGAACTCTATCAATAATCGGTGCTTGGTAGGGTTGGGAACGCTTTTACAGGCTTAACGATGGATCTTACGTTTTCCTTATTTAATATTCAAGTTGATATAAGTTAGATTTTTTATTGAGAGATCGGGTCACTTTACTGTACCTGGTGTTAAGTGTAGCCTAAGGTAAAAGAAAGAAAGAATGATTTTATTATTGCACACAAACAGTATAACGTGCACATAATAACAAAAAGAGAATAAAAACATAAAATTAGAAAAATAAATTATAGCTATTGTGCCAACAATGGGAACCCTCATTCAGCTTCTTGCTGCAGTACCAGTCTGATACCGCAGCGCTGATTTTCAATGAGGCACCCCGGGTAACGTACGGACACTAAGTAGGTGTATTACGCAAGTAAAAATAAAATGTAAGGTAATGTCAACCGCCAAGAATTGTAAGTATCCTTGATCGTCATAATTATATCCGATAAGATAGGTCAACTGCTAAGTTTTTGTAAATCTTTTCCGGAGTGTTCCCAATGGTTTCTGGGATCAAGTGTAGCTTATTTTTTAATCCAGAGTTTGGTCGTTTTTGTGTCAAATTATATATCAACTATAATACATCAACTAATTGTACATCAACTATATCTTGATGTTATAGGCATTCGCCTCCTCTATTATTGAGAAGGATAAAGCCTTAGTCTACCGCTCTGGCCCAGTGCAGACTGATAGACTTCGTACACCCTCAGAATGTCTATAAAGAACTTTGCTATAAGAAGTAAGAGGAGATGAACATAATTATCTAGAAATTGGGCTGTTTATAGTCAAAAGGCACAATTACGAGCCAAATCCTACGTCTTTCAATACCAAGTATTTCATTAGACTTAGAAATCGAAGACACTTTATAATGATTTATTTTGTTTATGCGAATATTTGACACCGACTTCTACTTTCCGAATTTTTCCTGATAAATTTGTTTATTTTTTTTACTTATAACATTTCCAACACTTTTCCAGCTTCATAGTGACGTTTCGAAGACTGCAGATTTCTTGATTTTTGGGAAATTAAAAAAATGCGTCAAAAATGCATAATGTAGTTTTATTTCAACACTTTATAACAGTGCGCCGCCATGCAATGTATCTATAAAACGGTTCTGGCACTAATTATGCAGCGAGCAGCCCGTACCACAAAATATTCCTCACAGGAGACCAACGAGTACTGGGGAACGGCCACCCGCTGATATATTTCATGATTATTAATAATTATAGACCAAAGTATTACCTATATATAACCGTTGTTTAGAGTTGTTTTTAGATAACGCCGAAGTAAATAAGTCTTATTATCTACATATTAGGAGTTCTTTGCATGCTTTGTCTTGACAACTTTCACCGCAATGTTTTTGAGCAATCTTTGTATTAAAGCAAGAGTAGTTCTTTGCAATTCCAAGTTCTATGTGATGATGCTATAATATCTAAAGGTGTGCCGCTCCATGGCGATTTCTTCATCTCTTTCAATTGAGTAATGAAATCGATTTGATAGGATCTTTTTGAAGGTAACACGATTTAAATAAGGTTTGGATGTAGCCTAGCTTGAACCACTAAGTAGAACAAATTATAAGGTTAGTTCAATGATTTTTAAACTTCCAGCTACCCGACATTTACATGGACGCTACTTAAAACTATTTTATATTTTATAAATAAGGAATTTCTAACTTGAAACTAAGCACAGGAAAATAAGTTTTAGTTGCATAGTAATAAGTCACAACAAACAGTATGCAGTTAGCTAATTTTGATCACTTGCTCGACACAATGTATAATATATATAGTCAGTTATAAGAGTGATTTTGCTTCTTCATCTAAATGTTTATTACTCATTACATAAATACTTTATCATACTTCGTATAATATTTCTCGTTCATAAATATTTTACCTATCTAAATGAAAGCTCACGTGTCGTCCAACTGTAGAATTCTTGGAAATAAACGTCTGTTGAGGGATGTAGGTCTACATACCGCCTCATTAGGACCAAGACGTGGGAAAATATGGAAGTTTCGAGAAGGATATTTAAGACATGAATACTGGTAAATATATATGTGATATACCACGCATTTTATCAATGTTCTGTGGACAATAATGTATTTTGATTCCGTAAATATTTTAATAGTGATGTTTTTTTATACATGCACGGGAATGTGACCATGCACCTGATGGTAACTGGGGTGGGGTCCAATAGAATTTCGAGTAACGAGAAATGATTACCTAAAGGCCGTTCGTGGTTGTCTGCTGTACTATAACCGAATATCCACATCATCTTGTATCTTTACACTATTCAATTCATTAAATACAACATATAACATTGTGCACAACTGTTATAACATTCCTTGTACAGTCCCACTGCTGCGCACGGGCCTCCTCTACTGCTGAGTCTAAATATAAAATATAATAAATGTATTAGGTATATAAATGTAGCAAATTTCGAAAAGCGATTTGTATGTTGTCGACCCTGAACCAGATGCCCGGCTCTTAAACCCATCATTAATCGAGATCGCTTTTGAGAGTAATTTATATTTTCCAGTTAGGAAATTGTTTTCGTTATATTAGCCAATTGGTAATACAAAGTCTGCTGTGTTATTGTTTTATTGGTATTTGAAAATATTATTGAAGAAATAGTTTATATCTTAAATATAATTCAAGCCCTGTTATTTGAACTGACCTGCTATTGAGTTCACTCCTCTGCTATTACGTCGATTCTGAAGTACATTAAAGTATATTAAATTTAAAAAGCGATATTGGTTTTTTTTTGCCTGAAATCAAAAATTTGTGTCAGATATGGCGATAGGCTCGTTCACTATTATATCATGAGACGGAGCAAACATGGCGAAAAGTGACGTCCCTCGTTTCATCTCTGCCTACCTCTGGGAATAAAAGCGTGTAAACATATTAAGTCATTTGCCTTCCTACTTCTTACACAGGAAAGTGGTCTAACATTTCTAATAATAGTTGTAATAACTCTGAATCCATTGAATCCCAATTCAAAGTGCACCTGATAATTTTGAAATGTCAAAGTGAAATAGTCGTTTCGTCGGTAACCGCTTTTATGCGGAGCTATCCTAGGTAACCAAGCTTTGGCGAGCTCAGTGGGGCATGAAGTATGAATTTTCGCGTATAAATGCTGTTCTGCTAACTCCATCAGCATGTTTAACTGAACTACACTCAAGAAATATGGAGTAGATTTCTAATATTCAATCAAAACAAGTTACTGTTTCCTTCTTAAGTTTGGCAATAGTTTATTTGCGCATTGTGAAAGATCCTTAGTTATTTATATATTTAGTTTTCCTCCATAATCGAACACAAATTGGTTAAACATAGTATTAAATAAGGTACATTCATTTGTATATTTAAACCCCGACGAAAACAATTGCGTATAAATTGAACGTAACTGCAAACCTGTGGGTGATAAATAAAAGCCTAAATGCCTTTAAGGAAATACAGTAATTATAACAACAAAAAATATATACACGAAACCTCTATAATTTTACAGCATTACTCTACAATCAACTCTACCACAATAGCTTTAAGATATCATTTATAAACAACCACTTACAAGTCACCCCTAATCATACCAAAAGACTCGGAATCTTAACAATTACAGAAGCAGACGTACACCATACATCATATCGTAAATAGGTCTGGTGAGTTCACCTGTGAAAGGAGATTAATCGTACCACTGGTCGCTTGACAGATGTAACAGACTTATGATTTACACCGCACTCTGCCAATTACAAATGGTTTCTCGGCTTTCTTTGGGTTTCTTAGTAATTAATAAGGTTAGAATCACACTAGGGGTAAGGAAACTAAATTACCATTTAGTTTCCTTAGTCTATAAAACTACCGTTTTATAGATAGTTCGGACTTTGTTTTACAGGGTGGGAAGAAAAGGGATAAAAGTAATTTAAAGTTATGTTAATTGTCTTGTGTAATTGACAAGCTTTGAATCAGTCCCATGAAATTCATTTTCCTGTACCTGTATCCTAGACTACACTCTGAAATCCTTTATTTGACTACTGATGAAAATTTCATCAAAATTGGTTCAGTCGTACCAGGGTACACAATAAAGACAAAATTTAAACCGCATTTAGGGTTTAGTAACTTGAAATCATCCACATCGTTAACCACTTGATGACCTTCGAAGAAAAATAAAATAAAAATGATTTTTATGCCTATATATACATTTCTTGCCGCATTCCAGAGAACACTAAAGGCCAGGTGAAGTGGAATCGATTGAGCTGAAAGGCAGACTCGCTTCAAACTCATATAAACTGCAGGCGAAAGGAATGCAGACCCATTTAAAAATAACTAATTTAAAATATATTTAGCAAACACGCTTACTCCGTTTTTCTGTACAAAGAAGTAATACGATAGATAGATTACTAGATATAATAGATCTAATAATCAAGTTTTCCATCGTATGAAGGACCTTCATAAAGTATTAGGAAATATTAGTGAGGTCTAGGCACGAAGCAGATCAAACCTCCCTAATGACAACTCAAACATCGATTCTGAAGTTGCTACTTCGTCTAGCGAACGGCTAATGCATTCCAGAACATTATGCGGGTCGAGGCAATGTAAAGATCTAGCGTTATTCAATGCTTTTGAAAAGGCTAAGCTGCTGATAATAATAAAGATTTCTTATGTTGATGCTTGATTAATTTTTGAAGAAACCATTATAGTTCTTGAAGACTTAATATTTTCGGGGGACAGGATAACCTCTCAAAAATTTATTTCAAATTGCAAGTAGTCGTAGGGTTACTAATCAACTTACGGCATATCATCTAATTCTATTCTATCGGACCCTACTTAGCTTACCAACAGAAGCAGTGGGATCACTCCGCGCATGAAAAAAAAACAGTCAGGCCATTGACTTGATCGTTATTCTGAGGTCTTAGTACGTCTGCCGTTTTCCTGCGGGCTTCAACGTTCCCAAAATTATTATATTGTAGACAAATTGTATTTTAAAAACGCACCTCTTATATCTTTGCTTGGCAATTGAAACCAATATATCTACAATCCACATACGCTGCCACTTAACTAAGAAGGCGTCTCGTATCCTCATTCTGTAGTGCAAAAATATAAAAAAGAATAATTCAATCCAAACTCAGACCGCTTTGTAACTGCTTCCCAAACGTATTTGTAAGATCCTCTCAATCTAGCGAATACAAATAGGGTATTACAATTATAGTGTCCCGGCGATGAGTTATTGCTCGCTCGGAGATCGGGGTCAAAGATACAACGGACTGCTTTTTGCATAGTTGTGTGAGTTTGTATAGGGTTGATATCCGTTTTTAATTTATTTTTGTTAAGGTCTACAGGAAGAATAATTGTTTTTGAAGTATCTTGGGTTATTTACGTCGATATTTTTGGTTGAATGGCGTATATTTATAGAAACAATTTGACTTACTTTCTTTGATCGGCGGCGTTCCTACCTTGCCATTAAACTTTTTGGAGGATCCATATCATCTTCACAGACTCCACACATTAGACAGTGATCAGTGAAAACACTAATTACAGAGTTTATTGCCAAGATTTGTTAATTAAGAACGTCTACCTTGATAAAACATACGCCACAGTTCAAACATTTGACTAAACCAACTCATCCATCAACATCCACGTCTATCAATACATTCTTATACCCTTTGACCGTCACTTTTGACCTCAGCTATTTTAGCAACAAACGATCTGTCGAATAATGGACCCTGTGGTTAAATAATCCTGCGAAAATCCCGCACATCATCCAACGACTGTTTTTGTATGACAAATATCCTGTCATAGGCAGTTCATGACCCTAGTTAAAGTTGATTCAGTAGTGCAGTCAGCGAAATATAGATGCTTTAGAAAGTATTGATACCTCCTCCCTCTTCTCTATATATGTACTATAGATGTTGTGCATATTACATTATGTAGAATCAATCGGCTCTATTTTGCTAATCATCATAGTTTCAATGCCAATCAACCACCTCCTCCACTCGTTTCTATCTGAGTGAAGCAATACATTTTGCATATGGCAGAATAGATTTAGCTTGGGCTTACAAAATTGGACCTGACGTAAACTCTTATCAATTCTGCTATAATTAATTTCAATATATAAATAAGACACTATTTTATATATACGAGTAGGTTTGAGGAACGAATTAATACCAAATATTCCTGCAATTCCTTGAATACACTCAGGAAAGTGACTTGGTGTGCTAAATTCGTTACATATAATTCAGCGGTCTATGGAAATTCAGTCGTCGCTCATACAAAATGCGGTTTACTTTAGCATAACTCTGTTACGAAAGACAAAGGTATGGAAACTAGATTCGCAGGTTACTTGAAGCGGTTTTGTCTTCTGAACTATTTCGACGGTTAACTTGTAAGTGAAACGTCAGCAGGTTATAAGTAACCACTGTTTTTATGCAAAAGGTGAAAGGTAGGGAAGCGAGCAGTGAGGTCATTTTATAGAATATGCAAACAAAGGCGCTTTGTAAAAATGAACTGGTTTTATGACTTGCTTTGGGTTGGTTCCGTAGAGAAAGCTGATTTCAGACTAGCGGCTAAACATAAAAACTAGACCAAAACGTTACTGTAAAACATTCCATAATATGTTGCGTCGATCCCACAATAGAAGAGGATAAAGAGGTTAAAGGACAAGTTGAAGAAGAAGACTTTGGCAGACGCTGTAGGAGTTGGTACCTCAGACATTTCAGAAGCATAGCTGAGCCACTGCGTATTGTAAAATCACTTACCTGATCACCATAGTCCATGAACAGCTTAATTACCAGAGGAAAAAAATAATGCAATGCCAACCATAAGACCCGTAACCATGAAGGCTGCAGAGTCTTCGAAAAAAACTGAAATATAATCCGAAAAGTATGTTGTTTTATTTCCATTCGCATAAACATAAGAATTATCATTCAAGTTGCAAATAGATCAGTACATATTTTGAACATTCTAAATACAGCATGAAGACAAAATATCCCCATTACCGTATTTACGACTGGTTCATGATGGAAGACTTACAATCACAGTATAAGGAAATTAATTCCTCTAAGATTTAATGAACAAACACTTCCTCAATACGAAAGGAGTTTGTAATTTAAGTTCGTTTACCTCTTGTGCTATGCCGAAATTCGAAACGGGCTAACCAAGTTCGCAAACGTAATATTTTACATAGCTATAGATACCTTAACACTATGTGATAAAATCCAAAATAAGTCATCTAAAGAAATATTTAATTTTTTAAAAATAGGTAGACTTATTGCAGACGGTATTTTAAAAAAAATTGTAATTTTTCTATCTTGTTTTATTAGATGTTATAATCCCTTACTGTATAATAAATACCAATTCAAAAAGAGTCATATACACAGTAATAATTTATAATCTATGTTCTCTTTCTAGTAATACGTGCGAATTTTCTCTATTCGTACTTTCGCCAGAAGTGATTTCTTAGGTACTTTATCGATTTTACGAATAGCCACCAAGCGAACCAGCAAGCGAAAACAGGAAATATTATAAAATGTATTAATCTCCCATTCAAAAATCTTATTATAAAACACCTCAAGTAATTATTTTGTATTGTTACCCATTGTTAGGCGATTACTCAGATACTGGTGGAAAATGTGAATCTTTGACATTATCTTGCTTCCCATTGTCTACTTTGAATGCTGTAGAAGATTACTAATTACGTCCGGCACCTTTAAATGCAAACTTTAAAGAAACCTAACTTTGATACTCTGTGAGGCAGTAATGTGAACTTAGATGATTGTAGATCAGGAAAGACGCTTATCACTAGATCGATGAGGTTCTTTTATCATCACTCATTTAATTTATAGCAATGCAATGATTTTATTAAAAAAATATGGCCATCATCAAAACTATCCATTTTGATGCATAGAAAAGACTTAAAAGTCTAAGTCTAAGAATACTCCAAACCTTATTAAAGGATCCAAAAGACTGATTTTGTACCTTATAGCTACCAAATTCTATCCACATTTATATCTTAAGATGTACACTGACCTGCAATAATAGGTTGTTGTCCAAATCGAACCCTCGGTCATTCTTCCAATCCTTCACTACCATAGTTCGTTGGCTTTGAAGTTCATAGCTTCAGTAGTATAAACTACCATATCTTGTATTGTCCAATTTGGCCACGAGGGGTTTCTATTAAGGGTTATGTCATCACGATGCCCTCTTGTGGGTTAATGACTTCATACACTTACGTTTGAACTCCTTAGAATTTGCTAGAGTAGTGGAAAGTTACTGGCATAATCAGTTCTGTTAAATCAAATGCGGCAGTCGCTAGACAATGGGCCTGGATTTGCTAGTGGTAAGATATATTTTATATCTGCCCGGATAGCGACCACCGTACACAAGGTGTTAAAACCCGCCATAATGGCCCATGTGTGTCGTGTTCCGGGATCAGCCTGTGTATATCCGGTTTCAACAGGCCGGCATAATTGTGTTGATTGACGAGGGGTTATCATTTTTCGTCAGTCGATATTTTATTGGACCCCACTCCACTTATCATCAGGTGCAGTCACTTTGCCGTACCCATATAAAAAGGGGGCCTATTGGTTCCAATAGAATAGATGTACCAAAACAAACCAAAATATAAAATTATTCAAAAAAAAAAATATATAAAAAAAATTTACATCCAGTTCTAAAAATGTCAACATCAAACATACTACTTAACTGTAAATTAAATATCTTAACTACTACTTACTCTATCAACATCTTAACAAATCCTTCGCTCTTTCACACCCATTTTATAACTGAAACAAGTATACGAAGTTGAGCTTCTACCTCAACCTTCACAGTGGCAGTTAATGCTGTATTGGAGAACGCAATGCCACGCATGAGCGAAGTCCTGCTGGCCGCCGAGATAAAGGGATTTCGACTTAATGCTGTGTTGGCCATTCTATGCGTATACATTGTTGCGGCGGGAACTTCGCTCATTATTTCGTGGTGCGATAGATCGAGCTAGTTGTTTCTTTTTTACCCATCGTGATTGTTTAAGAGCAAATTTTTCAATCGTCAGATTAGTTATTCATCAAATAAATCCTAATCCGACTGAAAAAGTGAGATGAATGAACAATATTATTCATGCCATGGTTATCTTATTATACGAGGTATAACTTTTAGAGCCCTGAATAATATCTTTGTTTTTAGAACACTGGGAAAAAGTAACAGATTAACTGTAGAAGAAAGCAGTAAGAAAAAAGATGATCAGCGACTATGAACCTCTCTGAATCACAATGCTAATGAAATTGTTAGAGTGCTAGGCAAAAATAGTGATTGTACAAAAGGAAAACATTTTGGACCACATAACACTGCTATTATTAGCAGTATTCGAAGGTTGACAACATTATATTTTTACTACCTTTAACACCATCAGTAGCAGTGTTCAACTAGAATTAAAGATTCTAATGAAATAGTTAAATTGTTAAACGTCCTTCGCTATTAAATAGATAAGTGATAGCTGAGGATCAGAGTGAAACTAAATTACCATTAAATTAAGAACATGATAGTGCAGTTATATGATTTATTGCTGCTATGAGTAGCTAGATTTGAGTACACGAAGGTCTAGATACGGATTTAGAAAACTATTAGGCTTTAATTTGTTTTTAGTACTTGTCTATAATATCCTAGATTTCATTTACGTTTCACCTCGTAAAAAAACAGTTAAAATAAAACAAACATTTTGTACCAAAATAATAGAAAAAATAGCAGTAGATATAAAAAATAGAGTCTTCGATTCAAAAAAGAAAACAAAACTGATAAATCCACGTTGATATGAATTTGATCACATTTCTAACTAAGCATATAAATAATTAAAAACACATAAGTAAATAAGATTTGATTGCTAAACATTACAAGCTTTTAAATACGACTTCTTAGAATAAGATTTGAAAAAAATATTGAAGTGAAATACATTTGCTGATTCTTATTGTTGTACAATATTCCACTACAGGGGCCTTATTCCCAAGTCACAAGCAGATAACGCGACGCGGTGCGTTATCTGCTTGTTTAAGGCAATAGAAATTGGCATACAGAATACCAGTCCACGCTAATTTCACGAGTATATCGTAACACTGTCATGTTACGAGCTTTATTACACTTTCATAGAAAATAAGGCTTCAGTAGTTGTGGACGAAAACAATAGATTTGGACTATTTTCCACTTGCAAACTAAATATTTTATCTGAACCGCGAAGCTATAAAAAGTCAACCCCATTCGAATTCCGAATTACGTTAAAAATAGCTGTAGGGTTTGAGCCCAACCGTCATTTTTATTACTGGCTAGTAAGTGGACCGGATAGTATCTCGTTTTATATTTCAATTCGCTTTGCATTCTTTTTTCAAATGTTTTTAGCCATACAACAAAGTACATACCAAAAAGTATTTCTAGGTGCGCAATTTTTTTTATTCAGATAATCCTCTGCATGAAGTTGTTAACCCAGATTCAAACTATTAAGCAAATTGTAAATATGTTGTTTTTGTATACCATTGGTTTAGTGGCAAGGACTGAACTATGAACTGTAATGTTAATAGAAATATCATATTCTATCAATAAATCTATCGCTAAGATATGTCATTCTTATGCATAATGTTGGTGTTAACGATTTAAAAAAGGTGTCTTGGCGACAACTAACGATCATAAAATTCCCTTTACGATTTTCAAATCACACTAGAAAATTCCACAATTTTAATACTCAATTTACAAATAAACAATAGTCTATCGCCATGTTCAAACACAAATATGTTATCGTAACATTAGCGCATTCCAAACAAACCTGCCTTCAATAACTCCTAGAAACGTTAAAGAATTTTTAATCAATGTTACCTCAACTCTTTTCTCTTTTTAAAAAACTGCGTCGGTAATAATTTTCTCTTTCAAGTCGAATACCCGAGCTCGGGTTTCAAGTTGCATTCTCTGTGAAATAAAAATTCAAAGAATAAGGTGTCGATGCAAGAAAATGCTGTAATTAGCTCGTCTTGCAGCGCTTTGAGTTTTTATACTTATAATTTGCTCTTGTTACTTTGCTATTCTTGTTGAAATCGAATAAAATGATGACGTAAACTAATTGATATCTATACAAAACGATGTAGGTTTTTGTTGTCTGTGTTTTTGGAATGACTAGAAGTTGCTCCTAGCTCCACTGTATAATAAAAGGCTGATATTTTTCCGAGATAAAAAAATGTCTACTCTGTATTATATTAATCCAGAAGATTTCACCCAAATGTATGTAGTTTCTGCGTTTATAATATTAAAATAAGAATAATATCAGCTCTATATTATATACTGTCCCACTGTTGGGCACAGGCCTCCTCTACCACTGCGAGGCCTAGGTCCAGCACGCTGGCCCACACCTTTAAAATTTCTATAGAGAATTTCTTAGGTAAGCAGGTTTCCCCACGTTTTCCTTCACCGTTAAAGCAAGCGATAATTCACAAATAATATATACATAATTATAGAAAAATAAGGCAATTGTGCCCTTGGGAACCTTGGGTGAAACGTGTGGCATTTCTGCTTTTACTTCTAAACATCAAAACATCTTCAAAAACATTCAATAAGATTATTAAGATATGAATGTTGACTAAAGCTGTGCGATTATGATCAATTAAAATATCCCATCTGTTAATTTTACCACCTCCAATACACAAAAGATAACACACTTAAACTAACAGAATGACAAAGAAGTTTCGAACATTCTAGACCTCAAACCCTGGATACAAAATATTGCGCAATATTGGTGATTGTCACTCCGCTAAACAAACTTTGTAGATTACTAAACGGTCATTGTCCTTTCGACTAGACATAATCAATCAAAGAGATGTCAATATTTTTTCTCCTCTAAATAGATGTCCATTTTGTGTCAATTGTGTTGTTGGGTGGAGACACACGTCACAGTTGGTTATCTCGCTTCGGTGAATCATGTCCTACATAAAAGAAAGTTTGAAGGGGTTCAACTGTTCTGACACGGATGGACTGAGGAATTTCTGACAGATCATGGGGGGAAATTGAGTCACTTTCCGACCGGTGGCTATCTCTATTTTCCTTAAACGCCATATGCGTGTGCAGAATTAACATTCGCTTCTTCATGTCTGTGACGTCAGAATTACAGACAAATATGGATACTAGCAATTCTGATTAATTCTTGCTTTAATACGCTCATAGTATTTAACCAATACAAATATGCCACGTCATACCTAACCCTCAATTTTCCTTTTTAAGTCCTAAGAATTCCTCTATAACTATAGATTGTTTGGTTTTAATGATTTATTGTCCGCTACATCAACGGCCGCAGTCAAGGTACCTCTTCGTTCGTTAACGCTATCGTTATGTTTAAGAAAGACATATCTTAGAGACTCCAATTACGTTGTGTTTAATTTGCTGCACTTAACTCACTTTTAGATTCAATTATATACATGTTGTGTTTTCCTAGCTTGGGCTTACATTATAGCTATAATTAATATTTAAATTATTGTAATCGTTGTGTTAAGTCTGTTGGAAATTATAATAAATAAAATAAAATACTCATTCATTTTTACTGTTGTCTATTAACGTAATGATTGATATAATCTAATATAACTACTCGTTATTCTTGGTATCTGCTATTAAATTAATACATTTATAACGTCTCGCTCCTTATCATTTCCAATACTAGTGCTTTAAAACTTGTCCCAGTTCTGAACTATTAGTTCTCGTCATAGATAAATAACCTTCCATTTCCTTTAAGAAACGTGTCGGTATTCAAGTTAAATAATTGGAAACTATTCTTCAGAATTTTAAACGTAAAACGATACGGGTGCCACTGAATTACTAAGTAGGGACGATTGTTCTACTGTCCAATGAAGTTGATTATAATAAATATAGAATATTATCAGCCCTGTATTATATACTGCCCCACTGTTGGACACGGGTCTCCTCTATTACTGAGAGGGATTAGGCCTTAGTCCACCACGCTGGCCTAGTGCGGATTGGTAGACTTAACACACCTTCGAAATTTCTATAGAGGACTTCTCAAGTATGCAGGTTTCCTCACGATGTTTTCCTTCACTGTTGAAGTTGATTGTTTAAACTAAAATTAAACGTTATTTAATATATTTATAAGATCTTGGTGACGTAGTGCTATTGTCATGTTGAGGTTTTCGATTCGATCCCCGGTAGGGTAAAATAATAGCAGATATTTCCTCTTAATCAGCCCGGAGTTAGAACTTGTATCTTGGAATTTTCTGCCTGTCTGTATGTTACAAATTGTCTCGAAATTTTCTGAACAGATTTTTATAAAATTTGGTGTGGAGATAGTTTAAGACCATAGGAAGGTTATATAGCGGGACTTTTATGCCGAAAAACTCCTTCATGCGGGCGAAGCCGGGAGCACAATCTATTGTAATATATTTTTGGAAGCCCATTTCTTTATATCTTTCCATTTTTATTTTATATGACAGCCACTCTAATCTCGTTGTATTTTTTTTAATAATGCAGAAAGGATGCAAACGCGCATACTATCACCTTTTTTTTTTCTTGTTTTCGCGGAGAAAGTGTCTTATGACTACCGCTCAGCCTTCTTGGGGGGCGACTGAGCGGTTATGTTGGGGTCACCGTGCCTTACGACCCGGCGTTGCGCCGCCCGGATTTGATGTTGACCTTCAGGCGACCGCCGGGCCGAGTCCCTAACCTATATACAACGCACGGCATACCAACTAAAACTCCGCGGTGGCCCTCTTCGGCGCATTAGGGACGACTGCGAGCTTCCTCTGACGGAAATGTCTAAGTCTACTTCCACAGCCGCCCCTGCGCGCATACTATCACCTGAATAAATTACAAATACTGTCTATCAACCCTTATACCTACTAGAAAGGACATTGGGGTTACATTTTGAACTTTTAAAGGAGAAAAAAATAAAAAACATACTAGATATATTACGTCATCAGCAACTTCAATTACATGAAACGCAACTAATAATGTTCAACTCAGGACTTTGACACTACCGAATTTACGTCTAGAGTTGTCTAGTGATCACACAGAATACCTTTTGTTTATCGAGAAAAGATGTAATTTCTCCTCAATCATTGCCCCAAAAAACTTGGGCTACTATGGCGGGTTTTAACACATTGTGTACGGTGGTCGCTATCCGGTCGGATATAAAATATATCCTATCACCATCAAATTTAGATCTAGTAGGCTGTGGATCCTAAATCCTGTGGAATATGTGGAGCTGCATAGAAATCATAAAATTAATTGTATATTACATGGTACCTAAAGAGACTTTCCGCTGCACAAAAAACACATTTTATATTACAAGTAAAAGCTAGTCTCACCGCATTCACAAACAGTGACATCAGTTTGAAACAGTCTGTATTGCGGGGTGTTGTGAACGCGGGCGAACAAAAGCCGCCGCGGACTTATTTCAAAGCCCAGACCCGCCCCTAGTTCATTTAAGAACTGAGTAGGGTCACCATATGTACTAGTTCATGAGAAATTTAGTCGTAAATACTCTCTTGACACGGGGTGGAGTCTAATAAATTTATCCATCTGTTGCCTGAGTTCGTTTTAAATGAAAATACCTTGTAGAAGGATGCGGGATGTGTTTTGTATCTAATATACTATGGGCATAGGAATTGCTATGAGCATGACTGGAATCTGATATTTTAAATAACCCCTACTCACGTTGTTTGGATGAGTCGCTTTCAATGTGAAAATCTATTTTAAATGCTCTCTTGGGATATCATATATTGGATAAAGGAATTCAAACGACAGATAAACTGAAATCCTTGAGAAAACATTACGTCAGTCAGACATTTTAATTAAATGCTGCAAATTAGGCTTAATTTTAGCTACAAAACAAAAGTAGTAAAGTTGAGCACTTCACAACTTTAATATGTTTTTATTAGTTACAAAACCTATTGTATTATAGTGTTTTTAAGCCACACATTCGCTCACCAATCCAATTTATTTCTCAATTCATTAATGGCTGTCAGTTCGGCACACATTACAATTTTAATTTTTAAAAGCGTGAAATAAATTAATATTTATATAAGATTAAAGTGTTATTGGGCCATCTCATAACCTGACGAATTATTGATGTACTGATAAGTACATATAAGAAGTATAAGTTATATATAAGATATTTATTCAGCACTGATAATCCCTGATAATAACAACCTAAGGCATTTAAAGGGCCTTAGGTTGTTATTATCAGGGATTTTTATTGTAAGACTTAACATCAAATTTCCCTTGTTGACGAGCATTGCCCAACAATATTTTTTAATTCTGAATTCGGAGATGTTGCTACTATTTATAATATTTTTTTGCTTTGAATGACGACATGAGCTTGCCGTTTACCTGATGGTAAGCGATACGACCGATCATAAACAGTAAAAACACCATCCAACACCTTTGAATTACAAAGTATTGTTTGGTATTCCACTGCGCTCGCTATCCTGAGACATGTCCAGTACTTACACTGGCTATAATGTCCTTCAAACTGGACAGCAGTGACTACACACTGCTGCTTGGTCCAATCTCTCACATATGAGAAACCTACCACCAGTAAATTTACACGAAAACAAGCATCTTGCTTGTCCCACCATTAAGTTGCACATAAAAAGTCTCTGCTCTTCGAAAACAGTGGTCATCCGAAGTATACGTAAACACAATAGTCGCCGCGTTACACTGTAAAATATTTTAAAATTAATTACAAACTTGCTAGAAGCCGGTAAACACATCGTCGCGACTTTGAGTTGTGACGCGCCATTTTGTTTTATTAATCGTTTAACTCTGATAAATGTGTGGTCTTAGTATTTTATTAAATTTATTGATTTTCTTTTATATAGGCACAGCAAAGTGACCTTAATGCACCTGATGGT
The DNA here is from genome assembly GCF_014839805.1 of Manduca sexta. Taxonomy (NCBI): domain Eukaryota; kingdom Metazoa; phylum Arthropoda; class Insecta; order Lepidoptera; family Sphingidae; genus Manduca; species Manduca sexta. Next base: position 9,826,283 of record NC_051135.1, read on the forward strand.
AAGTGGAGTGGGGTCCAATAGAATGTCGACTTACGAGAGATAACCTCTCGGCACAATTATGCCGGCCTGTTAAAACCGGATATACACAAGCTGATCCCGAACACGACACACTTACGTGGGCCACTATGGAGAGTTTAACACATTGTGTACGGTGGTCGCTGTCCGGGCGGATATAAAATATATCCTATCACCAGCAGATTTAGATCTAGGCTGTGGATCCTAGCAGTAGCGAATGGTTCATATAACCCGTTTCCTGCCGGCTTCCTTTTCGTAATTTATGTAAAATATAATTACAAACAAAAAGATTTGAAGACCTTTATGTAAAAATAAATAAAATAAAATACTTTATTTATCACGTAGGCGAACAAAGTTGCATTTATGATACGTCAAAACAAAGCATAAGAATAATTAATATTATTTCTAAACAACTATTAAAATTACTTATATACTTAACTACGGACATTTTAAATTAGGGATAAAATTTATAATAAAAACAAGGACAAACCGAAGTAACCAGCTCGGGCTGGCAGGTAGGGGGAAATAGAAGGATAACGCGTCGCGGTCCTCACCAGCGAGGACATGAGCCCTAACCTAGCTAACCTACCAGCCTTTCACTAGCACATTGCTAGTTATGCATGTTGTCGTGTTGGCTTCCTTTTCGGGAAAATTCACCGTTCACGACTGGAGCCTAGCCTTGGTTTCTAATTCCCTATAAAACAATATTTAAGTGCCGTTATATTGAGAGCACTATCTTAAACAATGTATCCGATACTATTTATTATCAATAAATATAGGCGAAGAAACATCGTCGCTAAGATAACTGTCGACAAGTATCGATGGCCCAAAGTTGTCTAAAATTCACAACTATTTATAACTAGGAGAGTTACAAATTGTTTCTTGTCAAATTACAGACCTACGGTTTTTAGTGTTTGCAAAACATATTTTAGTTTCGAATGTTTTAATGGGATTACTTTCTAAGTCCAGATATCTCGCTAGATGTCGCCATATCTATCTATAATGTATGTGGTTTGTTTCAAGTAGTAGTGCAACACCATCGATGTGGCAGCTTCTAGACGCCGTATAACAAGTAATAAATCTATGACTAATAAATCATAGAGTTTACCGTTCAATATTTTTAAGTCAGTTGGAACCACAATTTATACTATAAACACTTCCACTTTAGTAATTTTATATATATTATGGTAATACTACGCGTCCTCGTACTTCAGATAGTTGACAGAATTAGAAGAGAAATATCAGAACTTAAGTGTGTGTACGCTGTATTGCGTTTGATCCTACAGACATATTTATACTTAACCATCGATATATATGTACCTACCACGTACAAGATTTAGCATTCCGAACATTCACTGTGTTTAATTGAATTGAACTGTCATCCATTCAAACTGATTGTAGTATGGTGTCAATATTTATGCTTGTGGTTGTGTACGGAGTGCGCTCATAATATAAAAACGCGAGTCTAAGTGCAATCCTGGATGTAAATTAAAAATATTAGTCAAATAAGTAAAATTATTAGTTGTTCAAGTTAATAAATAAGTTATAACAGTGACGTTTTGTTTGCCATTTTAGTTCAGATGTTGAACAAATAATTTATATGGACGTTCGTGTCTATAAAATATATTATGTCAATGTACTTAAAACTTATTTCGTTTCATTTAGGGTGTACCATATCAATATTTTTTTAATATCATTGACTGCAAAAGAAAAAGCGGCGATAGCCTAATTAGGTGTGGAACGGACTGCGAAGACGAATGTCCGCAGGTTCAAATCCCAAGGGCACACACCTCTGACTTTTCTAAAATCATGTGTGTATTCTTTGTGAATTTATCGTTCGCTTTAACGGTGAAGGAAAACATCGTGAGGAAACCTGCACATCTGAGAAGTTCTCTATAGGAATTTCGAAGGTGTGTGAAGTCTACCAATCCGCACTAGGCCAGCGTGGTGGACTAAGGCCTAACCCCTCTCAGTAGTAGAGGAGGCCCGTGCTCAGCAGTGGGCAAGTATATAATACAGGGCTGATATTATTATTATTATTATCATTGACTGCAACTTGCATGAAAACATTTCTCAAATGGAAAACATCAGACGATACCCATTTTCAATACTGTCGGCCATAAAATATTCATGTCGCAAACTGAAAATCTATTTGTCTGACTAGCTGCTCCGGGGGATGATGGGGTAAATACCTCTGGACTTGAACTTCAAGGTGTTTATTTAAGCTTCAATACTATTTTATTTTTTATAATAGTTTGAACATTATTTGTATAAAATCGTTTTTAAAATATAGAATGTTTTTTACTTTGGCCCGGGGATGCGGATTGGCAGACAAAATTCTATGTAGCTTTCCATCATTATTTGCTTGAGGCTGGATACCGCAAAACTGTCACTGATCATACTAACTAAATAACTAAAAAAATTATAAATAAGTAAGACAAATTCTTTTTGAAAAAAAAATCACAAAAATATTGTGACGCGCCGCTATCCTAGCCGATGATATCGGGCGTTTCCGGAAGTATTCGGCTGCGCGCGCAGGCTGGCAGAAGAGAAGATATATCACGCGGCAACTATTCTATTATTCTTTTTGGTTGAACGTTGTCAAAAAAATGTCTAAAATTGTATTCTGTAATTATTTTTCTAATATAATGTTTACTGTGAAAAGAGCGTTTTAACAATATATTGAATCTACTACAAAAGATTTTTTTTATTTATTTATATCATATCTAATAATGAGACGTAGTAAAACCGTATTTAAAGTTTCTTTTTAAGAATTTAATATACTTATTTTAAGACACTCCTCTGTACCTCTTTACAACCTTTAAACCTTTTATATTGTCCGATGTAATATTTTATTTTTGTCTTTGCTTTCTTCTGTTCTTAATGTACCCACTGGTGATCCAATAAAATAAATAAATAAACATCAAATTTTATTTGCATTTAAGGTTAGGGGCCCTATTCCATACACAGGGGCGAATCCGACCTTTTGCAATTACGGACGATCTAATCATAGGACAGTTTTGATAACTGTATAGGTAAAATAGCGGCGATAGCCTAGTTGGGTGTAGAACGGACTGCCGAGACGAATGTCCGCAGGTTCAAATCCCAAGGGCACACACCTCTGACTTTTCTAAAAATCATGTGTGTATTCTTTGTGAATTTATCGTTCGCTTTAACGGTGAAGGAAAACATCGTGAGGAAACCTGCACATCTGAGAAGTTCTCTATAGGAATTTCGAAGGTATGTGAAGTCTACCAATCCGCACTAGGCCAGCGTGGTGGACTAAGGCCTAATCCCTCTCAGTAATAGAGGAGGCCCGTGCTCAGCAGTGGGCAAGTATATAATACAGGGCTGATATTATTATTATTATAGGTAAAATAGTAAGAAGAAATCCTTTCTACCTATATTTAAAGCTGTTTTTCGAATAAAACGCCCGTAATCGCAAAAAGGAGGATTTGCCCCCGTAGTTAGAATAGAGGCCCTATTCTTATTATTTTATTCTTTTTATTTTAAACTACGCTTTGTTTATACAGTTCGATCCACCCGATTTTCAGTAACCAATACATATACGTTGTTCAAATAAGTGCGATGCCCTTTAACATGAGTAAAGCAGTTCCAGACATTTAAATTGGCTTCATAGCAATAACACGTGGCCCCACGGGAACTATTCTGGACTATTGACCTCGCCGCTGTGGTTTACATAAATTAACAGAGGTGCAAATAAACGATATATATATATTTAGATTGATGTGTTGGGTTTTAAAAAATGTATTATTTCACAATATTTGGTTTTTTGTTCAGTACTTATTGACCCAGGGTCTAAATTTGCGCCTGCATGCATCCACACATTATGCTGGTGGTAAAATATACTACTGGAAAAAGCGACGATAGCCTAGTTGGTTGTGGAACGGACTGCCGAGACGAATGTGCAGGTTGAAATCCCAAGGGCACACACCTCTGATTATTCTAAAATTATGTGTGTATTCTTTGTGAATTATCGCTTTCTTTAACGGCGAAGAAAAATATCGTGAGGAAACCCACATACCTGAGAAATTCTCTATTACGAATTTTGGAGGGTGTGTGGAGTCTACCAACCCGCACTAGGCCAGCGTGGTGAACTAAGGCATATTCCCTGTCAGTAGTAGAATAGGCCCGTCCCTCAAAAGTGGGACAGTATATAATTCAGGGCTGATATTATTATAGGTTTTTTGTTCAGTATTGGCCCAGGGTCTAAACTCACCCCCCATTATATCATGCCGCACTGCATGCATCCACACATTGTGCTGGTGGTAAGATATATTTTATATCAACTCGGATATCAACAACCGTACACAAGGTGTTAAAACCCGCCATAGCGGCCCATGTAAGTGTGTCGCGTTTCGGGATCAGCTTGTGTATATCCGGTTCCAACAGGCCGGCAAATTATGTCGACTGTCGAAGGCTAACAGTCTCGCCAGTCGACGTTCTATTCGATCCCCTCATTCACCATAAGATGCATGGGGTGCCTTTGCCGTGGCGTTATAGAAAAAAATTGGCAAAAAGTATGTAGGTGCCCTAGTTGCGGGTTTTAAAAGTCGGTTGAAAAGGATGAATGTAAGTGTATTAATTCGCTACTTTTGCATTTATTTATATGGGATAATGTCGATTGCCTCAGTGGCGTTGTGTATTGATTTTATTGCTCGGCTAAAAAATATAAATGGCAACGTGCATACCTGAGAAATTCTCCAAGAATTTTGAGGGTATGTGAAGTCTGCCAATCCGCACTAAGCCAGGATTAAGGCCTAATTCCTCTCGATAGTAGATGAGGCCCGTGCCTTGTAGTGGGACAGTATATAATACAGGGCTGATATTATTATTATTATATAATGGGCTTGCCCCCTCTTGCATAGAACCTAATATTATAAGTGAAATATGGGTGGCCTTGTTACATCACTAACTATCCCTATAAAGGAAAAAAGTATGATACATTATAATGTAGGTATCCAATTCTAATACATACCTGTTATTTTTATTATTAAAATATAAATTCACTAAAATTCCTTACAAAAGACAAACCGAAACATATCTGAAGGCGAAACTCCAATAACGTAGAGACCAAAATATTTCTCTCCGTGGAAATATTTGTATTAAAAAGTCAAATATTGTGATAAAGCGAGTTGGCTTCAACTAACCGTGACTGTCCATACCGCGACTGGTATAGATTGAAAATACCCTTTGTTGACTTTGTTGGACTTTACCTTTTTTGTTGTGATTCGTGTATAAAGTATCACGCGATGATTTTTGTAACTGTCTATTTCGTCATGGGTTTTAAAATGTATATTATATCATCATCATCAGCCAGATAAAGGGGTCCCCTAAAGATTTCCAGACAGACTTGTCGAAAGCGGCCTGCATCCAGCGTGTTCCTGCGAACTTTATCATTGCTTTGAATGTCGAGATGAGCTTACCGTTCGCCTGGTGGTAATTGATCCACGAACGCCCATAAGAATAGAACCACCATCCAACACCTTGAATTACAAAGTATTGTCCGATATTCCACTACGCTCGCCATCCTGAGACATGAGACTTGATATAATATAAATGTAATTTAGTCAAAAGTAACAGTAACTTTGACTATCACTGCCAATTAATGAGTGATAAGACCAGCAAGTTGCTCGCCACCTCCCGCTTGTCCTTTCCAACTCTAATATGGGGTCAACGCAACACACTTATTCAAACATATTGCAAAAACAATGTGTCATTTTTTTTAGTATCACTACCTATGTAGTCCACCACCTCTGAAGGATCAAAATCCATGCAAATTATTTATATACGCCACATAAAATTTAACGCTGTCTGGGAATCGAACCCAAGAACTGATCCACAAACTTATCACAAGACCGAAGACAATTATCATGAATCCCCTTCATGCTATAGAGGAGGTTAACGATAGACCCATCTCCAATGCTTATTCAGGAAACTGAGCCATCGATCTTCCTACCCACAACCCATACACGCCAACATCTGACCAAAAAGACCATCGAATTGTCATTCATCCTTTAGTGCAAGGGTATGATACTCCAAACCTTTTAATACTCTCATCAGATAGTAACCAGAGCATAATCTCAAGTATTCAAAAAGCAATAAAATCCGTAACAACCGCCAGGACGTACAACTTAAATTGAACAATTAAAACTTACCGTCGGAGATAGCTCTTGTAATTTCGAGTGGTCATATTCCTGAACAGATCTTCAATGGTATCTTTTATGTTACTACCACAACGTTATAGCTATTAATTAAAAATAATAATCTGAGGAATCTTATCGTAAATAGGTGATTTTTAGACATTCTTACCTATACGGCTATTAAAGCTGTCCTTCGAATAGAACGCCCGTAATTGCAGAAAGGTGGATTCACCATTATAGATGGAATAGAGCTCCCTGAACTAATTATTAAGATAAGATTCTTCAGTAATTTAAATTAATAGCTGTAATGGTGTGGTACCAAGATAAAGGATACCATTGAAGACTATCTATTCAGGAATATGACCATTCGAAATTACAAGAGCCTATCTCCGACGGTAGGTTTTCATTGTGTGGCCTGGCCTGACCCTGTGTTTGGCCTGAATTTAATAAAGTCTAAAACAATGTCTTTCGATATATTAAACATTATTTTATTCAGCCAGGAATTGAATCTACTGCTTCAAAAACACTATAATTTCATCGCCTGCTATTGTCGTCAATAAACAAAACAAATTAAAGCACAATTGTTGATTTATTACAAACGAAATTATTTGCAAAAATACGGCAGCATCTAGCAATTGTTCGTAGTATTTTTCATATTTGCTTATTTTAATATAATAACATTAATTTGTCATTATCATGATGTTTACGTTCGAAATTCACTGTAAAGTAATAAGCATTTCATATGAAATGTAACGCAATATTAATTTGTTAAAAAACATATCTAAAAGCATTTCAAAACAGCAATTAATATTATCTGCAGCATATTCCAACCATTTGAATTCCTGCACAAATATATATCATAAAAATACTCCACAGAATCGTTGAAATACCTAAAAACTATTTTAAACAAGCCGTGCACATCAAAATGGTTATTTCCACGTAAGCCAGTGAATTGAAAATGCAAAACAAAACCATTGTAGCGTTCATTTCGACATTACTTTTCGCACAAATTTATTCGTACCTTTTAAAGTCTGACAACAAATACAATGTTAGTCAATTTAATTATAGACCTGTGAATTATGGCCCCGTGCCTGATTACTATGATTGGAGGGAGCAAGGGATGGTGTCTCCTGTGAAAAATCAACTGACTTGCAATGCTTGTTGGGCGTTCTGTGTTGTCGGTAAGTTTTTCTGTTGGAATCTCACTCTTACTAATATAAATGTGAATGTCTGGATGTTTGTTAGAAGTAAACGAAACTGAATTTTTTTTTGATGAAATTTGGTACACGCACGGATCATGGCCTGGATTGTATAGGCTACTTTTTCTAAATAATTTGCTTTCATGAGAAATATTTGGTCAATGTGATTGTTTAAGTAATTGCTACGGTAATTTATTATTTTTGTAGCGGGAAATTCTACTACTCTACCATACGCGGGCAAAGCCGCGAGTAACACCTAGTTTAAAGATATTTCAAGCACATCATTAAACATGTTAGCTTATAAAAAATTATATGAATTTTAGCAAGTATTGAGAGTCATCTCAAAATTTATCGCAATGTAGAGGAGACCCTCTCGGAACAGTTCCTAATAGATTGTGATGAAGATAAGAAAGGCTGTGGAAGTGCATCCATTATAAAAACATATGCGTGAGTTACCTTTATGTTTCTATCCTACGTATATTTCCATTGCCTTCATAAAACATATGACTGTTCTAGAGTATTATTAGAATTTTATCTAGGAATTTTCTAATAATTGTTTCATTATTACATGCACCAATACAAACCATTTATGATTCATACAAGGTACCATGCAGACGCTACCTTCCTGAACTACAAATGAGAAACTTGAAGTTGCTCAAGTATAATGCTTCTCGACATCAACGCAACGTCTGCGCGACGCCTAATACAAATTACTTTCCAGTGACATAGTAACGAAACTTGGGGGTGTACTCCGAGAAAGCGATTACTATCCATACGCCAGCAGACCTCTTCAATGTAGATGGCATCCGAAGAATAAGGAGTTGAAATTAGGACCACCCATAGCTAGTCCAGGGCTGATACCCGTGGTAGGGTTCAGAAGAGTGCTCCCTGATGAGGAAGTGATGGCTCAATTTATATTCCAATATGGACCTTTATCTGCTGGTAAATTAAATTCAATTAATTAGAAGTCAGTCACTCGCCTATTGGTAAGAAATACGATTACCCATAAACAGCAGAAACAACACCCAAAATAATAAATACAAAGCAGTACGTAGTTTTGCGCTGTACATGTTTCTGGTGAAGTTTTTTTATACGTACATAGTAAAGTGACCCCACTGTATCTGATGGTAAGTAAAGTGGGGTCCAATAGAATGTCGACTGACGAGACATGATTACCCCACGGCAGTCGCCACAACTATGCCGGCCTGTTGTTAAGATGAGTCTTATAATGCCCCGTAGATACACTGGCTATAATGCTCACAAACAGGGAACATATCAACGCATGCACACGTTGGTAGCAGGCACGTATAGGGAAGAATTATATACCTTGCCAACAGGCAACTGAATAGCTTATCAAAATAATTTGTCTTATATAATTCAAAGAAGACTTCTTATTCCGAACCTTTTTAGCCTACAAATTGCGCCTTAGAAAACTGAACAACATATTATCATAAAAATAATTTCGAATTAATATTAATACAAACGTAACTAGGTATTTGTGTCGCAAAAAGAAATAACATAATATTGGCACACATTGAAATAATGTCAGGGTTCTTCAACGCACTGATTCATACTCTAGTAGATAAACAATCATTGTCCAAAGTTCTGGATGCATTTGCTTTTATTTATGGGCATATCTGTTAGTATAATGCTGGCTATACTTATTGGTTGAACTTGACGAGTGCGAGATTAGGCAAATTGAAACAAGGCGAGTGTTACCGTCGAAGCATTTGCCAAGTTTGAAAAAACATGTAGCCAATATAGACGATTTATGTGAAGTAGCCCTTTGGCTACTTTCTACGTTCTAGGCTGTCAGTTTTATTGAATAAGTGAGATAAGTGATTGCAAGCGACTGCGATTGTTACAGAACAAGGTACGCCAAATGAGTACTACGTTGGCACTTGCCTTAACTCGGACAACTAAACAATCGACACCGAGCGATGGCAAGGCAAGAAAGCCTTTACTTGGCAAGGCTCAGCCAACGTGTATTGCTAGTTTAAGAAAAGAGGATCTTCACATCATTTAGTTGTATAAAGAGGTTACTATGTTTTTTTCAGCCATAAATTCAGCATCAATGGCAAGATACCGAGGTGGTATTGACGAACCCACTGACGAGGACTGTAATCCGCGAGGATTGGATCACTCCATCCTAATTGTTGGATATAGCGCATACGGTACTAAAACTTATACTCTAAATACATCAGCTTTGCTAATTAGAAGCACTTAAACTTCCCTCACGCGCTTTGAAGCCAATCTAACAGGAGCGTTTAATCAGTGCTGTGCCGCACCCGATGCTGTTTGATCGTTAATTACCGTTTATTAAGTTTAAAACTGTGGTTTTCTTTATGTTAGCTCTTACCTGTCATTCACACTTTTCTGTCTTACTACTAAATTACTAACACTCTAGGCTGTGTGTGGCTAATTAAATTTCTTTTATTAAGATGGATCATTTACTCGATATGTAACACTTCGTTAAAAATCATCAAGAGTTTGATAGTTTCTTCTTAAAATTTTGTACTTTCTTCCTACAATCACATCTACCAATAAAGTGTTTGCAAAACTGTTCATCTGATGATAGGTATGATATCATCAGGGATACAAAAAGCCTTTGGCATTAAGTCCACCGGTATACATTTTTATATAAAATACGTAATATTTTAAAGATAGACCAAATTTAAATTATTGCTTTGTCATTTTAAGGTAGACCAATTGACAAAATTCGTAAATGTCATTACTAACTAGCAATTTGTATTGTTTGCGGTATTTGGATATGGTAAGCATGCTCAACAATGCCCGTTGCAGATTTAATAGTTGTACTAAGGTCGTCTAGCCATCAATAACAAATCATTGATTGATTCATTGTTGTTTATTCATTTCTGAATTCAGGGTCTTTTTATATAACTTCCTTGTTTATCTTTTATATAGTGTCTTCCATTGTTTGTGTATAGATAATTTCAAATATATGTGATATAGGCAGATACAAAATAATCAACATTATGTATGTATCAAAATTCCTTAATAAGCCTTGTTCTTGTTTGCCATTAACCAATAATGATGACATCTTCCTGTTCTATGTCCTTTGTTATCACATGCTTACCTTTTATGGTCAGTCTTATACCTCACGGCTCTTTTTAAAACTTATGATGTCTCCCACAGTGTCCAAGGAAACCGGCAAGACACTACCATACTGGATCATCAAGAACTCCTGGGGAGTGGAATGGGGAGACAACGGCTTCTACTATCTCGTTCGAGGACGGAACGCGTGCGGAATCGCTACGGACGTTTCTTTTGCTTACATTAACTAAATAATAATAATGATTTCTTAAGTTTGCGCGAATGTTAGGCATTTAAATTAAACTATTTTACGGATTATCGCGGTTTTAATATTTTACTTTAGTTACAATCAGTTGTAACTCTGACTTTGCGGATGAACAACACCTCAGTCCCCCCCGTGACCATGAAGGCTGCAAAGTCTTCGAAACGTCGGGAGAAAAGTAAAATATTAAAACCGTGATAAAATCCGTAAATAGTTTAATTTAAATGAATAATAATATTTTTTGATTCTTTGTAATTTGGTCTGATGTTAAATTGTTGCGTATCATGTTGTTTAATTCATTCCTATGCATGAACATACATTTAATTGCAACATCACCGATGGTGTCATACAACGCGTATTACATATTAGCCCTTATGAAGTTTAATAATTCCATCAATTGTTTCTTCGCCTCAGCTGGTTTCCAATTATAGAATTTTCAGGAATACAAATTGCATTTCAGTTCTTCAAATACAGAGTAGTAGGTAATGCTATATTTATGTAATGTTTACTTCTTTCCAGAAACGAGCCAGCTATTAGCAAATGCTATTCTTTATTTCAAATTATGATTCTAATCGATAAATTAATTCATTCGTACACGTTCATTAGAGAACTCTCCTAGTACACAGACAGACCATGGGAAAAGGTCAATGTCAATTCATATCCCCCGGGCAGGGGCTGCAATGACGAGGGTACCTCCCCGGGCAGTTTGTTTTAATAACTTGTCGTTCAAATTAGTCATTGATTGATCAGAGCTTTCGACGCGTTCAGATTTATTTGGAGTTTGTATCTGATTTGGAAATTGGGTAATTTTGAAGGATCAGACCTTTTTCAATATTCTATATTATTAATTATTCATACTAATGCTATAAATATATTTTAAAAGTATTGATTAAATTGAATGCGGAAAAGCAATTAGTTAAGTCGGCAGAATTGTCGCGACTGTCAGCGCTATTCTTAAGCTAGGTTTAGACTACGATACTATACACTATCTGTATGTGAATTCATGTCTCACTATTTATATTTTTTGTGATAAGATAGTAAATGTGGAATAAACAGCTCTGGTAAACATAATATCATAAAGAGTAAATAGTAAAGAAATTAATGTCAAAGGCAAGGATAGATAGTATGTGGTTATGAAATAATATAAGATTATTATGACAGTGTAAGAATATAAAAACATCAGTAGAGAAGATCCCTGCTCAGCAGTTGCAGTGATACACACAATACATGGCTTACATGATAACCATATTACTGAAGAGCCAAATAATTAGGAAAGAATAAAAAAGAAATATTTCAGTTAAAACAAAAATCCAGTATACGCCATCTTTTATTTAAGGTAAACGGAGAACTAAGGCGATTTTCCTTATAAAATGGTTCAATAACAAACTAACTTCAACTAACTCGATTAAAAATTTCTAAAAGACTTAGACGTATCCGTTTAAAAAGCTGACATGTAATTAGTACAATTATCCCGGGATCATTTTTAATATTCCCCAAAGCATCTCAAAAGATGTCGTTAATTAAAACTCCGCTTTTCACTCAATCTAATCTTTGCAACTCTAATGAACCTGTTTTACACCTTAAAAATCCAAATTAGATTTAAAAAAAAACGCTCAGCAAAGAGAGTTTGGTGAAAAAAATGTTTTGTCGTAACAATTTAGTTTGCGAGGCCTAAGTGGAAGTGTTTATTTCGGAATGTGTCCAATTTGAAACTAGATTGTTTCTGTTCTAATTTTGTGAAAATAAACTGGATTGTTTGTACTCTAATTTTGAAAATGCGGATACAGCGTTTTTCAGCCTAAAAATGGGAGCAGTTTTGGATAATCTAATGCTTCTCATTATTTGTAAATAAAATAAATAATTAACAAAATGACACGCAGTTTCTATTACTTGATCAGTTTTACAGCTACCTTTAAATGATATTTACATCTAGAATTTTTAATTAGAATATAATAAACAATACTCTACATTCTCCACCCTAAAACATGGTTTTTGTTCATACGTGCACGGCATTGTGACCACACTGCACCTGATGATAAGTGAAGTGGGGTCCAATAGCCTGTCGACAGACAAGAGATGATTACCCCTCAGCAGTCGATACATTTATGTCGGCCTATTGGAGCCGGATATACACAGGCTGATCCCGGAATACCACCTACTTATGTGAGCCACTGTGGCGGGTTTTAACACCTTGTGTGCGGCAGTCGCTATCCGGGCGGATATCAAATATATCCCACCTCCTACCAAAATAGTAATAACGTTTAATTATAAGTCATATATTTAACTGCTGTCCATACTCACAATCATAGGTCCTTCATTAATCTAAATATTAAATCTGCAAGTACATCATAAGTTGACTGTGAAAGAGAGCCTACAGCAATTAGCATTCATGTACATACTTCAAGTACTAAAAATATAATTGATGCCAATAACTCCGATCCCACAAATACTTACACTCAAACAGAACAATTCAACGCGAACAAACTAATAAATTGTTATAAATATGAAGATATATAACAGGCATAGCTCACCTGTCCGGAATGCATTCTCCTGAGCGCAAAGTGGAAACTTTTCAATCACAGCAGTAATGCGGTTTATTCCAACTCCGTTGGCTTTGCATCCAGACTTTACCCATTGATAATAATTGTGGAGACGGAACTTAGTAATTCCAGTGGAATTTAAGCGCATTTCCATTTATACAAACGCCTGGATATCAAACAAAGCGGTATATGTTTGTATTTTAATTAAAGTTGGTGGACAAGTGTTATGAGTTATTCGACGTTTAATAATAACTTTATACCTTGTTGTCTATTATGAGCAATTTCTTACCTTCATTCCATGAACGAGCGTATGTGGAAGGCTTACCTTTGCATTAGCCAGTAAGTGCCTTGAGGTGTAATATTTTAAATAAAAACACCATTGACATATATGTACTACGTACTAGATATGGCGTTCCACTCATTGTGTTCGACTCAACTGTACTGCAATCCGTACACCTGACTTTAGTATGATTTCAACATTGACAGAGTGCGGTTATGTACGACGCTTATAATATAAGAACTCGAGTCTGTAAACCTGGATGTGAATAAAAAATATTAGTCAAATAAGTAAAATTATTTGTTGTTGTTGAATAAATAGGTAGTAACGTTGACATTTCGGTTGCCATTCTACTTCAGATATGGAACCTCAGTTTTGAACGAATAGTTTATATGGACGTTCATGTCAATAGGATGTACGTCAATACTTCTTTCAAGCATCTTACTTAACTAGAGGGTTGTAGCAGGCAGACAACAGGAAGAAACCGATACATTATATTAAGAGCAGATCACTTAGAACAGATGACTGAGGTATTCATTTTTCCGATACTGCTATAAAAAGAGTTCTACCCATTGCCTTTCGAAACCCGTCGACACTGGATTTCTTTAACCGTGGTCACAATAAAATTATAATATAATAAATAATAATATCAGCCCTATATTATATACTTGCCTACTGCTGAGTGAGGCCTTAGTCCACCACGCTGGCCTAGTATGGATTGGTAGACTACACACACCTTCGAAATTCCTATAGAGAACTTCTCAGATGTGCAGGTTTCCTCGCGATGTTTTCCTTCACCGTTAAAGCGAACGACAAATTCACAAAGACACACATGATTTTAAAAACGTCAGAGGTGTGTGCTCTTGGGATTTGAACCTGCGGACATTCGTCTTGGCAGTCCGTTCCACAACTAGGCTATCGCCGCTACAATAATATTATTTCGCGTAAATTATTATTAATTTTTAACAAATTTTAGAAAGCGGATACCCAAAAACTAAAACGATGATACCTCAAAAACCCCTTTTCTATTGCACGTAGTAAGGATCAAAATAAATTTCTTTACAAATCAAATATGAAGCATGAAGCGAGTAGCACATAACCCGATGAAAGGCACTTCAGAAATTAAAATAGGAGTTCCATGTTGTAACTTTGTAAACGTCAATAAGAACTTAAGTCATTAGGAAAGTTTTCGCGGCACCACGCAGATCTTAGAGGCAATAAATTATTTGTTCGCGCCATAACTAAATATGACTACAAATATTTATTAAGAAATAAGTTTAAAAGACCTCATTTCGGTTCTTATTTCTTTACTGGTATTTAAATCGGTTTGCGAAGTTGTCTATGAGGAGTAAATGCAGAAGCGGCTGAATAGGTTTCGATGTATTTGGCATGCAGATAGACTTATTTCTGAATTTTACACGTAGACTACTTTATTCCAGTCTTATATTTGGGTAAGTTAAATTAGTGCTGCGGTATCAGTTAGGCTGATACTGCAACGAGGAACTTAATGAAGAATGATATTGATATAATGATGTTATATTTCTTTCTATATTTTGTCTGTATCTCCTTTTATTGTACACTAGCTTTTGCTCGTGGCTTCGCGCTTTGCTAGTTTTCGGGAATAAAAATCACGCTATATATTTTCCCGGGATAGAAAGTAGCCTACAACCTTTCCAGGGTCTTAAACTATCTTCATACCAAATTTCATAAAAATCCATTTAGTAGATTTTGATAAAATCGATTACATACAGACAGACAGAAAAGGTAACTTTATTTTATAATATGTATAGATGTTAACCGGTTATTGTCCCAACAATAAAATCTTTCTTCCTAACAAAAGCCCTCTCCTTTACGGTAGCCATAATTATACACGGAGATAGGTATTACATCACTTCATGAGGCGGAATACAAATAAGCAAGACGCTAGCCATGGCTGTCTCGAAGGCACTGCATCTGGCGGAGGACCGTCATGCCCGGCGATCAACTGTCCAAGACTCGACCAAGTGACAGTGCTCATGATCCTCAGCATAGAGGAAACGATTAGAGAGAGAGAGAGGCGGAATACACGCGTCAAAAAGTGGGTGTACTTTTTTCACCTCTGCTTACCCCTTAAGAGATAGCGATAGTATATGGATCTGTCTGTATTTGTGTCTATTATATGACCTTTTGACCCCGAAATGACATTCGCAGTCTAGGCCACAAAGGCTGATTTTTCTCCATACAACGCCATCCAAATGACTGGAAAATTTATGGAGTGCACACCCACTAGCTTTTGTTAAACTTAAACTATGAATTAGGCCATTGTGACGTGTTTTTGGTAAAGTATTCTTATTAATCATACGATATGTGAGTAGATTTAATTCGGTGCACCCGGCGTGGTTGTTAATTCTGAAATTTACTTTGCAGCTAGTGTAACTACTGGACATAATAAGACTTAACATCTCATGTCTCCGGATGGCGAGCGCAGTGGAATACCAAACAATCATTTGTAATTCGCGGTGTTGGATGGTGTTTCTACTGGTTATGGGCGGTCGTATCTCTTAGCATCAGGCGAACGGCAAGCTCGTCTCGTTATTCAATGCAATAAAAAACAAAATTTCAAATCACCTAGATACTGCACTCTAAACTGAAACACTGTTGGAAATATTTTTTATACTAAACAAGTACTGGCATACATAGCATACGATAGAAAACTCAATTACACCAATAGCCCGGCTAGCTCAGTCGGTAGAGCATGAGACTCTTAATCTCAGGGTCGTGGGTTCGAGCCCCACGTTGGGCGAAATCTGTTTATGTAATGCATAATTTTAAACGAAACATGTTGACAAACTTTCATAATTTATAAATGAATCATAAATCAGGAAATGTTATTTGCGACTTTGCCAGGAGTCTGTTTTTATGAATCCAACTTCCATTTTTATTCGAAAAATTCAATTAATATTCGTAACTAAAGAATGTTGACCTTTACACCTTTAACCGTAAACAAGTTGTCCTAATAGATATTGTGATGTCACTCGACGCTGAATGGTGGATTTTACGTTCTGTTTTTCTTTACTTTCGTAATTATTGTTAAACATCAATTTAAACTAAAATAAAAACATTTCATTGGCCCTTATTTTATATTTATAACATTAAGTCACAAAATATTATTAAATTAAAACTGCATCTTATTTAGATCAAAATAAACGTATTCAAAGTGGAATTCAAATCTCCGTAAGCCGATTAGAGAACAAAAAGTGGGAGGAATGTGTTAACGTCTTTTGAATAGCAATCAGTCTTCATTAACGCGAGCTCGATACTGGCAATTACTCTCAACGCTTAAAATAAATCAAATTAATGCCGTCCTACACCTTTCATTGGAATACTTTTTGACCGAGCTCAATTATCGTTTTAGAAAGATTTTCATTTCGAGTACCTCGGTGTAGTTGTTACGTGCGCAATACTACTCGACTTGTATGTATCAGAATACCATATGCATATATATAATATAATATATATAATATCAGCCCTCTATTATATACTGTCCCACTGCTGGGCACGGGCCTCTACTACTGAGAGGGATTAGGCCTTAGTCCACCACGCTGGCCTAATGCTGATTGGTAGACTTCACACACCCTCGAAATTCCTATAGAGAACTTCTCAGGTATGCAGGTTTCCTCACAATGTTTTCCTTCACCGTTAAAGCGAACGATAATTCACAAAGAATACACACATGATTTTAAGAAAAGTCAGAGGTGTGAGCTCTTGATATTTGAACCTACGGACATTCGACGGCAGTCCGTTCCACACCCAACTAGGCTATCGCCGCTTTATTTATGCCGTATGCATGTTATCATGGGAATGCAAAACAACCACTAAGTAAAGAAAAGGGTAGGTAGAATAAAATAAATGTTTCGCAATCATGTCTCTGATGGTAACAAAAAATGAATCGAGCACCTTACAATGTTCGCAGATAAATCATTCTATTATATGTCCAAGCCCCACAAAAAATAGATTTAAAATATTTTCCTGACTAAAAGAGGAGAAAACTGGAAGATATTGAAAATGGTTAGCTTTCTAAACCCACAGTGTGGAATTAGAACTTGTAACCACTATTCGTGATGTATTCAAATTTCAAACCTGCTAGCATTTAATGTATATGACTTGGTTTGCTATAAGGACGTTATTACTGTAACTAGCTTATATGTTATCTGCATTTATTTATTTTTATTCATGTTTAATTATTGCAGGCACGATTTAAAAAAAAAATTTTTACGGTTACCTCAAAGTGACCCCACTGCATCTGATGGTAAGCGAAGTGGTCCAAAATGTCGACTGACGAGATATAATTACCTCTCGACAGTCGACACCATTATGGTGGCCTGTTTGAACCGGATGGATATACACGGGCTGATCCCAGAACGTGACACACTTACGTGGGCCCCTACGGCGGGTTTTAGCACTTTATGTACGGTGGTCGCTATTCAGGCGAATATAAAATATATCCTACCAGCAAATAGTAACATTTTTATAAAAGCTTATATTAGTAAAATGAACTAATTTATTAAAATCTGTAAAATGTTACATTATTTAAATTCCTTCAATATTCACTCTACCACCAGATAGGAAAGCAATTCTCACCAGCAATAAACTCTATTGCTCTTTTCAAAATCAGTTTAAGGTATAAACTACAGTTCATGATACTTTGTAAAACTTATAAAACATACGGATGGAATGACCTTTGTAATAGGACTTCTGATATAGATACTTGGCTAGTACAGACGAATAGTCACGAACACGAGTGAGTAAACAGCTTATTCGAATGTTTTTGTAACTCGAAATTCATATTCGTGCACGAATTATTCGTCAAGTCTAAGTAAGTTATAAATTGTGATAGTAAAAGAGTCGCACATATTATGTTACAGAACAGTTGTGACTAATCTAATTATTGAATATGTATTTATTATTTCTAAATAAAAAGCAGCATAAAGTGTTAAACCTATAATTATAAATCCTCCGCTCCAAAACAAGCTGATGTTTTTTCGAGATATTTCTATGAGAAAAAACTTTTTTCTCTAAAATGAAAAGAGACGAATTGTTGTTATCAATCAAAGTTAATCTAATATTAGGTTTAAAGTTTCATGACATTGTCGACCTTTGTACACAAAGCGACATATTTTCGGATTTGAATATTAAAATAGTTTTAGTAACTTAGTGCGGAGAGGACCAGCGTATAGAAGTCATGGATTTGATTCCACTTAAAAACCAAAATCTCTGTTTTCAGTTACAATGATATTATTGAAAATTATAGCTCCCTCATAGATGCCCTTTGATTCAAGTTTAGTCTAGTATAAACTGTGGACCCCCAAACACTGGGAAACACACAAAGTGATGGCCTGGGAATCGAATACGTAACCTCATGTTTCGCAGTCTTATGACTGCGTCGGTGACATGAATTTCGACCACTGCGGCCAATATCAACGGAGATCATCCAGGAACACAAGAGATATAATGCACAAGTGTATGCACAATACAAAGGTGGACTCTCTGTTCTTTCACTCTCGTAGTTCGGTGAGACGGCAATCCGACATGACCGGAGTGAGATCAGTCGCAACGACCTGGAATCTGAGGCTGTCAAGCGCGTCTCGATGGCGTACGTGTATTACGTGCGTGCGTTTTTCTATTTAGTACCAAACCGGATTCTGGAATTTGTGCTTAATATGGCGATAGGCTTACCACCTACCATCATAGTCCCGGACATACATGGTGAAAAATGGGTGCCCTGGTATTATTACCAGGATTAGAGATTATCCTCTGCCTACCCCTTCGACAATAAAGGTGATGTGTGTATGCCCTCGTGTACAACTAAACCATGAGAACAATTATAAATCTTATTTTGAAATACCTAAACCCATCTTTCAACATGTTAACAATCTACAAAGGCCTGACTTTAATAGGAAAATCCTTTAAAGACTGATTATTAAGAAATTTTATACCAAATCGTCGAAACCCTAATCAACACCAACAATACTTTGAAGTAACAGGCTCTACACATGCCATTTTAAATAATTAATGTAACAAGTATACATCAAATGAAGGCTTCCGTGAAAATATAATAGAGGCCTTTAATAATCTGATTAAGCATTCTCATGAACAGACACTTGAAATTTAAAGAGAATATGAACGAAAATTCACGTTCTAAAACAGACGATGATTTTGCCCTTGACTTTGCTTATATTTTGGATTGGGTCCTGTGAAAACGAACAAAGCATCTTGTCTACCAAATTTTATATTAATAACCTTTCTTGGTACTGCTCGGGTCTTCGCTTCGATTATGGCTGCCACTTGACGTGTTATGCAGCCTAGACCGGGGAGAGGAAAGGTCATGTTCCTTGCACCTATGCCCTTGGTTACCTAGTTTCACCACTTGAACCAGGTAAATACAGCGTAGATAATTTATTTGTCGAAGCCCGACTTCTCAAATCATCGTCAAGATTATGCTGGTCTGCCTCACTGGATGTACACAGACTGACCCTAGAAGTTGACGCGTCTACACGAGCAAGTAACTCGCCTGATAGTAAGCGACATGACTGCCATTACGGTTGCAACACCACCCGAACCAGAGTACAGCCTATACCGCAATATACTTGTGGCGGCATAATTAGTATATAATATAAGGTGCGTTCGGCTTATTTCGGACGGTTTTTCGGTGTGTTGCGAGATGTCGAAAAAAATTTTTTCTCATAAAATATTTAAACGCTACCAACATTTTATTTATGAAACTGGTTATTATTAATGCTACTTTATGTGATAATTTAATCATCTTCCAATTCCTCTGTGTAAGCTTAAAAATAGATGATAATATCTGTATAAAAATAGAAAAACCCTTAGAACTGCTCTAAACTATTTTTCTCTTCTCACTTTATTATGTACTTGTAGTCTTTACCCTAAACTGATTGAAAAGAGCAACACCAGAGTTTCTAGCCCGTTCTTCTCTGGTGAAAACTGCTTTCCGAACTGGTAGTAGAGTTAATATTGACGGAATCTAAATAATGTATAACATTTTACAGATTCAAATAAATCATTTCATTTCAGAAAAGATCGGACCTTCGCGGGGTAAGTTCTTCAACTTCGTTCTAATGCTAGTCATATGATAAGGTCCACAAAATCAAATAGAAGTCTGAAAAATGTTAAGAAAAGCGAAATCCACCTTTTTTGTTTCAATGGACACAACGCACCCGTTCTTGGTGGTAGCATAACTGTTGTATATAGGGCGGGGCAAAAAAAGACAGCGTAGCCGACTATGTAGCTTAAACTAAAAAATAACCATAGATTCGTGGTATTTTTTCGTTTTACGATCTTACCCCGTATCCGATCTTACCCGAACGCACCTTACTGCCATCTTGTCAACATAACTGGAACTATGAGATTAATATCGATAATTAGGAAATAAATAACCCAACAAAACATCTAATTACCCACGTTCAAAAAACGTTAGAAACAAACATTTCAAAATAGTTAATGAAACAATACCGGTTTTAAAATTGGAACGAGTTTTTGCCGCCGCTCGTCCATCAGATCCGATTTAACAATGAATCAATGTTTGACATGTTTATTTGAAACAAAACGTAGGGACTAAGTGAAATTTATTGTTTTTACGTGTGTCGGGAGGGCGGATAATTTTTAATTCTGAATCTATACTAATATGTAAATGTTGACACAGTAACAACCGTTTGTAAATTTTGTTGTGTAGCTGTTTGTTATCCCAAAATAAGTAAATATATATGCTGAAGATTTGATGAATGCGCTAATCTCAATTACTAAACCAATTTTGAGTTTTTATTCATTGGAAGCTACATTACTCCTGAATGCTATAGGCTACTTTTTATCCCGGGAACATATAAAGTGGGCGGAGCAACAGGCAAAAGCTATGTAAAATTTTACTACTTTCATTTTTAATCATTAGTCGTAAATAAGTCTCACGTAGTATGTAACTTGTAAGTACTTGTTTATCGTGTTTTACCGCTCATGTACAACTTACTTAAATAACGTATGTAACAACTTATTAATAAGTGCAATTCTCGTCTTACAAAGGCGGAAATCTCTTACAAAAAAACTTTTTATTTATTTTTTTATTGATATATAAAATCGCCCAACGTGGGGCTCGAACCCACGACCCTGAGATTAAGAGTCTCATGCTCTACCGACTGAGCTAGCCGGGCTGGTGAACTCACTGATATTTTTATCCTATAGATAGCAGTATAACCAACATTTGAACAAAGCCAACAGATTACGAAAACACCAGGTTTCAGGTGTTCACATTATCTGAACTTTGCGCAGCAGTTCAGGGAAGTAGTAATAATACTCACACTCCTTATTTATATTATGGTGGCTACCTCGGTGTCGTAGTTGTATTACGGTACAACTGCAGAACTAAGGTCTCGGGTTCGATTCCTTTGAATGTCTTGTTTGTCTCCACAAACTAAGTGATGTTCAATTTTTCTTTATCAACCCTGAGTCATTTGTTCCCGATATGATGATAGGCTCATCCCTTATCACATCATGGGACGGAATAAACATGGCGGAGAGTGAGTACACCATTTCCGCCTCCACCTCTAATTTTATTTTTGCATATTATGATTGTTATATTCATAACAGACATTATAAGCATAGAAAGGTTTCCCTCGAACAATAATAAGTAATATCAGCCTTGTATGTACATACTAACACAATGCTGAGCACGAGCCTCTACTACTGCGAGGGATTAGGACTTAGTCCACCACGCTAGCCTAGAGCGGATTGGTAGACTTCACGTACCCTCAAAATTTATATAGAGAACTTCTTAGGTTTGCAGGTTTCCTCACAATGTTTTCCTTCACCATTAAAATTCACAAACAATACACACATAACTTTAGAATAGTCAGCTGTATGTGCCCTATGGTTTTTTAATCTGCGAACACTTGTCTCGGCAGTGCCTTCTACTCCCACTAACCTATCCCTTGAATATTTATCTTTTCAATTCAATTCATTGCACTCCACATTGTTAAAACATAGATTTAACAAATTAAGGAAAATACATAATCGTGGACCCTGCAGGGTGCGGCAACATAGAAGAGAGGGAGAAACTTTTCCTTCAATAAAAAATCTTGTTCAAAGAAGTTATTAATTTGTGTCTTATTATTAATGTATTACAACCATTTTTTTCTCTCCACACACATAAATACAACAAAAAAAGTATAAAAAAACACACAGACACACAAACAGTTAACAATACCAGGCACACAACGGATTACTTGCATGATGTGTGGTAGAAGGAATACCAGCTCAGTATACGATGTAAAACTGCACTGATTTTTAGCTGAACCCCACTATTATCATAGTACAACAAATCTTTTTGAGCGTGCGGTCAGCTACAGCATAAAAAGAGATTATACATATGTTGGAAATAATGCAACATTAATAATTATGGGTACATACAGAACACGTATTTACATGATATTGAAACAGCATTTTTTCCAATTAATAAAGAACTAACCCACTGAATTACTACTTTGAGCAAGGTATTTTATATTCACTCTAAAATGATCTAATTTCCAACAAAACATAACAGTATTAACAAAATAAATAATAGATAAGACACCAACATACGCTTCGAAATCAAGATTAACTACTAGCGATTCGGTCTAGACAAACTATTTGGGGAATATAGTTACGTCGAGACGGTGTGACGTCACACATGACATTCAAAAACACAAAGTTAGTAGACTCCAAATAGACCTCATTTAAGCCTCATTTACCCGTTTTAAGACTAAAGTTGAGACACAAAAGTTTTTTCGTGTTTTTATTCCACTTAAGTTTGCCTTCAGATTCTTTTAGTTGGTTGTAGAGGGTTTCAAAGTTTCATTCTATTGACGATTGGCCTAAATTACACTCGACGAGTAAAAGTTAGAGAAAAGTTGACTTAGTAATAAGGTATGTTTGAATATCTTTTGAAGAAAATATTTCTTGCGTTTATTTATGCCTTATCGACATAATCCTATCAATTTAATGTAAGCAACTGTCAACTCATCAGCCTCCTTAGAATGTTCTAAAAAAACCCAACCCGTAAGTCGATGTCGTTTCATTATGATGTTTGTGATTGGTCGAAAGGCCAATGCGTCTGTCACGTGATAGCCTATCAACCAATCACAATAAAACGACATGGAGTCGTGTTTTTGACACATTCTAAAACAACAGTTGTTGATTAATTTAGCGCCTAATACTCTATGACTCTATGTATTATACTTGTTTTTTCTCGCAGCTTCGCTCGCATGAAAGAGTTTTCCAGGATAAAAGTTCCGCTATATTATCTCGGGATAGAAAGTAGCCTACGACCTTCCCGGGGCCTCAAACTATCTCCATACAAAATTCATCGAAATCCGTTGGGTAGTTTTTGAGTTTATCGCGTTTGGACAGGCAAACATAATATTTTAAAAAACTTAAGGAGAACAATTCCGTCATACATGATTATTGCGTAACTTCAACCGTTTACGCCGCGCACGTAATGGAAACTCTCAAAGGGACATTTTCCCCCTTTTCGCAACTGTTTTCATTGATGCTCCGCTCCTATTGTTCATAATCGTGATGTTATATAGCCCATAGCCTTCCTCAATGCATGGGCTATACAACACTAAAATAGTTTTTTAATTCGAATCAGTAGTTCTTGAGATTAGCGCGTTCAAACTCTGCAGCTTTATATAATACTAGCTTTTGCTAGCGGCTTCGCCCGCGTGAAAGAGTTTCCCGGGATTAAAATCCTGCTAAAAAAAGTATCTGATTTAATTATATTTATGGCTCACTATTTTGGTCATAGTTACTTCCACATAGAAGGTAGATATATGCTTTCGCGGAATTTTATTTAGAAGTATTTAAGACAAATAATCAACAGTACATCAGTTTTGTCTAACTACAACGACTTAGGCAGCGTACGCCAAGATAGCATTTTTTTCTAACTTACTTGATATGTATCGTTATATTATGACCAAATAACACAAAATCATTATAAATTGTAGCCTATGTGTTATTCTGATGTATAACCAATATTACTTTTAAATTTCATCCAAATCCATTTAGTAGTTTTTTCGTGAAAGAGGAACAAACATATATACATCCATCCTCACAAACTATCGCATTCATATAAGTAGGATTATAGATGAAACCATTCTCTACACAAGGGCCGCTACATCATGCAGGAGCAAGCGATATTGTAACAATATACATGGCGTGCAGCGTCTCTGTGTCTGAACCAGACAGATATTAATCCCCATAAACCAGAATAAACAGTTCATAAAACAGCGATAACGTCTGAAGTGTTCTCTTCATTTGGGATCAAACTAAGTATCTTTAGTAATTCTGTCAAAATACCAATTTCTCGGAAATGAATCCTCACCTTTTGGAACAAATTATCCAACTTTATCGGCGTAATCCGCATCCCGATATTAAGAAAAAACTGCGCTGAAACAAACGTCTGGGAATTCAATAAGGACGAGAATACATTAAAATATTGAGAGCCGACGAAAAGTTATAATAAAAAATGTTCCATTTGTTATAAGTGTCAAACGTTTGCTGCTCGAGTTTTGGAAGCTATCCGTTGATTTAAAGTTGAGACGGTACAAAACGTCTCAAAACGAACAAATTAAAAATTCATTACAATCATTGAAAAGTACTCGCTGTCCAACTTTTAGCCACTATTGCGAATAAGTACAGTCCACAAAAAAGATAAACAAATTCAAAAATTTTAAGTCTTGTATGCCCTTATCAACAATCATATTTTAGAAAATTAACTTCAAAAGATTTATTTTACTTTAAAGTAAAAATTATATTTTGATTTAAGATAATATGCAGAAGAATTTAGAAGTTTAGAAATTTTTCATTACTTATGTGGCTGACTGTACAAAATGAATGATGTTAAAATTTCATTCATGAATATATTTAGCAGTCTCGGCGTTGCGTATTTTTACACAAATACACTAAAAGACGGTTTTATTTCGAATGTATGGCCCTATGTACATATATCGATCTTTAGGATAGTTAAAAACAAGAACCCCTAAGATCATTTTGGCATTCATTTCTAAATAAAGTTACATTTCTCCCATTGGAAATGATAATAAATCTAATTCATTCAACAAAAATTTCCCTGCTAACTTGTCACTCACAAAAAAGTCGACATAGCCACAATAAATCACAGTAATAAAATATACTGGAGCGAGTGGAAACACCGATTCCACAGGGCGCTGTTTCTATGTTATGATTCCTATAAATTTTACGATGTCTGGACGGTCGATTTGGTTCATACCGACATTCTAGATAAGTAACTTCCCGATATTTTTCATACCCTTGTTTGTCCACCTAACGTGAAATATGGCTTGGCATAAATACGAAATACTAGTGAAAGCAGTATCAAGTTTTTATAAACTACTAGTTGACCCGACACACGTTATCCCGTCTTAACTATGTATACACGCGCGCATTCTGTCAATCGCTGACACTTATTTCAAACAATTGACAGTTATATAAAATTAATACTTTCATTTCATCATTAAGTTTTCTTAAATTTTCTAATTTTCCGCGGAATTTTTTGAATTTGTTTCTTTCATAAGAACCTTCTGCAGACAATAACAAACACAACAAAAAAAAATCGTGAAATCGGTCCTGCTATTCACGCGTGATGACGTGACCAAGGATAATAGGAATTATTTTTATATATATAGATTCTTGACGTGTAGTAATATTTTCGTCTATTTAAATAGAATTGATGAAGATTGAGGACTCAAGCAATACAATCGGAAGCATAGATTCAAAAGCCCGTTCCTAAAATGTAATCAAATATTTCATATTTGGAATCTGTTAATTTTGCTGATGGTAAGATGAACTTTATACCCGCCCGAATAACGACAACCTTAGACGTGTTAAAACCCGCCATAGTGGCCCACGTATTGTGTCTTCTTCCGGGATCAGCCTTTGTATATCCGGTTCTACAAGGTCTGCATAATTGTAGCATCAGCCGAGCGGTAATCATCTTCCGGCAGTCGACATGCTACTGGACCCCATCCCTGATGGTTAGCAGGTGCAATGGGGGTCATTTTGACATAAAATGATAAAAATATACTTTTTCATGTAAGATTGATAAGATTATCTGCCTCTTGGATGCATAATTTTAATAGTTAGGTTCTTATCTATGGTTTTTGTTAATTATAACGCCACTATTAGCGCCATCTAATCACAATAATGTAAAACTTAAATATTCAATATATTGCACGACGCGACTTTGCATCTCTCGGTCTATGTAAATTGCAATAGTTCTATATGAGTTTTTAATACAGTGTTTTGTTTCGTATCCGCATTGGCTCTACATTTAAGTACCCTACCCTCATAATTAGCAGTTCTAATGCTCATAATGGAAAAAATAACATTTAGCATAATTAACTGCCTCGGTGGCGTAGTTGTATTGCATGTCCGGTACAATAGCGCTCTGAGGTCCTGAGTTCGAATCCCGGGTCGGTCAAAGTGATATTTGGGTTTTTCTGCTCAGTATCAGCCCGGAGTCTGGAATTTGTGCCCGATATGGCGATAGGCTCGCCCCCTATCACATCATGGGACGGAACATACTTGGCGAAAAGTGGGTGCCCTAGTTGCGCCTCTGCATACCCCTTCGGGGATAAATGCGTGATGTTATGTATGTATGTAGCATAATTAACGACGATGTCAATGCAACTAATAAAACTAAAGCGTACCAAACATTGGCTCCAACATTTGCCCCAGCTTACACTGAAAAGATCCTCCATAACACATATAAAGCGAGGGATCCAGTGAGATTTATAAACTGAACGCAGAGGGCAGCAGGAAGTGACCGCGTACAAGCTTGTGGCCTCGCACCAAATCTTAAGCAATTTGCCACTGACACGCCTTTGAAATATTTCAGTCGGATCTTATTTAAATGCGGGTTGAGATATGTGGGTTGGAATGCTGGTATTTTGGTGGAAATATAGCTTACTAGCTTTTGCTCGCGGCTTCACCCGTATGAAAAAATTCTTTGGATTAAAAATAGCCGCATTCAGGAGTAATGTAGCTTCGTATTGGTGAAAAAATATTCAAAATCGGTTTAGGTTTACCTGAGATTAGTGCTTTTAAAGACACAAACAAACTTTTCAGCTTTATATATTAGTATAGAATTTAATAACATACAGAAGTTTAAATTGCATAGCAATTAATGCTATAGGATTATAAAATTTAATACAATAATATTTTAGGTGCCAAAATACACATTTATTAGAAACAATAAATAATTTATACGTCTCAATATAACAAACTTCAAACAAACTCCATTCAAAGAAAGTGTGCAATTTGCTTAAGTTTCGTTACAAATGTACGCATATCCGATTTTTCCGGGATGGTGGCGTAATGTAAAAAGTTTAGGGAAACGTCGGTAATGTTGGCAAATCGATTTTATGTTTTTTGTTTATTTATACTAAGTGCCTTGAATTTGTTTAGAGCTATCGAAAGAAATGAGAAGTTTGCGCATCTAATAGTGTAAATTCATCATCCATGGACATAGAAACTTTGTCAGTCGCACAGCATTATGGCTGTCCACAGCGAAATAGCTTACCATATGAACTCCAATTCAAGAATTGGGGCATTCCTCCTGCTGGTCTGTGGATATCAAAATTTAGAACAAGATAAAAATCTCCACTAATTTACAAAGCTAAAGACTTTGCTTATTTATTTGAACGCACCAATTTTAGGAACTACTTATCCGATTCACAAAAAAAGACACTAATAGGAAGCTACATTACTCCTGTGTGCTATAAGCTACTTTTTATTCCGAGAAAATGTAAATCGGGCCTTTATCCAGTAAAATCTTTTTCACCCGAACTCCGACTAGTTAATTATATAAAAACATACCATCTTACTAATTAAATATTGTATACGTCTGTAATAGCTAAAAATTAATAAAATCTTTTGTATTTATTTGGCATTTACTCTCAAACGAAGCGAGATAAAACCTTTACAATTATGACGTATATAGAGACTATAGTAATGCCAGTAATATATGTTTAATCCATTCGACATAGCAATCAGACGATATATTTCTCGATTTTAAAAAGTGGGTATATCATGTATATTCAGGAGTTGGGTTGGATCAATGACAACTGGCACTTCCAATACGGAGTACTCGTATAGTAAAAAGACCACTCAAACCACTTGACGTCCACCCGAAGCGTTGGACGTGACGTAAAAACTAAAAAATCGATCACGAAAAATTCTTCGAGCTCTTAATAAATTTGTTGGCTGGAACTAAGGTTTTTTTTCTTGGTGTAACAAAGGGTATAAAAGTTAATTGCTAAATTACAAATAGTAAATATCCAGGTGGCTCACAATATGGGT
Organism: Manduca sexta; assembly: GCF_014839805.1. Taxonomy (NCBI): domain Eukaryota; kingdom Metazoa; phylum Arthropoda; class Insecta; order Lepidoptera; family Sphingidae; genus Manduca; species Manduca sexta. The sequence continues at coordinate 9,855,196 of NC_051135.1, forward strand.
GAGGAAGACGTTTCGCTATTTTTTATTGATTTCCAAATACAATTATTTTACAATACAAAATACAATAGCGTAATACAATAGTTATTATAATATTTTATTATTATTTACTATTACATAGCCGATTGGAATTCCGTCAAAGAGCATGAAAATATATCAATCTAGTTGGTCAAAGCATTGAGCACACGCAGTGCACGTACATACGTACGTAGCTCGCCTTGTGGAACTAAGGTTTAGCAGGCAAACGAATTATAGTAAATCTTTTCTTATATCGTAAAAATTATAGTTCGAATCCCAGTTTGAATCCCGGTTCGGGCAAATTAATTTTGTGTTTTTCTCCTCAGTTGATACTGTAGTATGCAATTATTTGCCCGAAGTATGCAATTTGTACCGAAATGACGATGGAAACGCCACTAACTACAGGGGATGGAACACACACGGCGAAAAGTGGATGCTTTAGCTTCATCTTTGCCTATCCTTAAAGGAACAAAGGTGTAATGTGTGTTTGTTCGTCTGTTAAAGTAAAAGCCACCACAATTTCCATAATACACACTTCATAATTTAGACAAAAGTAATAGCAACTGACTTGCTTTAAATAAAGAATCAACTTAACTAAAACTAGATAATTCCGTAATAAGTTAATTAATGATCATAACCATCATGAACCAGGGTCTGAAAAGGTTACCGTTTTGAGGGTAGCTGGGTTATTTTTTCGAGTAAGTTTAAAAACCCTGGGTTAACCTGTGAAGGAGTTAATAAAAGTAAGTCAAATAACGAGAAAACCAGTTAATCTTTTAAAGCCATTATTGAATCTTTGCTGTGACCTTCCATTTACCTTATCGTCTTATTAAGGTGGTAGCTCAAGGTCCATTTTCATACATTTTGTTTCGGCTTTAATCTGGGTAACTAAACAAGTATTGGCAAGTAAAGAATTTAAATTTACGTCTAGTTAGTGATTAGTTCTCGCAGTTGAAAGAAAAATGTAAAAATAATTAATAATCATGAATATTTCTGCCTTTAAAATTTCGTCATATTAAATTTTAAAGGCCGAAATATCCATGATTATTAATTATTTTACATTCGTGAATTTAAATTCTTTACTTGCCAATACTTGTTTAGTTACCCAGATTAAAGCCGAAACAAAATGTATGAAAATGGACCTTGAGCTACCACCTTAAAGACAGAAGATTATTTATACCTACAGTAATATCATTAATCACATAACTACGGATAAACAAAGATATATAAAAAGACCTCTCCGGCGGGGAATCGAACCCCGGTCTCCCGCGTGACAGGCGGGGATACTGACCACTATACTACCGAAGACTTGCTTATAGTTGCGAAATTACCTAATATTTAATTATAATCATGTAAATTGTTCAAAGTTATTTCCTTCAAAAATCATAATAATCGTGCTAGTTTTATGTGAAGCTATGTAAAGCAAAGTACTCTAGAATTATTAATTGTATAAGCAAAATTTACACCACCGTATATTTAGTAGAATAGATAGTGCTTAGGAAGTGACGTAGATAATAAAACTAGAGTAGTATATGCTAGTACCGCAGATGATTCTAGAGTAGTATATGCGAGGTAGTATGCTACGTAGCATTAAACTTGGACTACAACATTCCAACAACTAGTTCCATCCATTAAATTCCAAGTAGATCGACACAAACCAGGAAACTTTGTTTAAATTTGCGAATAAACCGTTTTTCACAATTTCCCAGAAATACAATTACTTTGACGGATCACTCAAATCATCACTGCAAATACGAAAGAAATTTTAAATTTCAGCAGATTTCCAAGTTGTTCGCGCGACTCTGTGGACAAGTTTGAGTAACGCTCGGTAATACCACCTGCCCTGTCCTAAACAGAGTTTAATGGATCCCCAAGTGTTATATCGAAATTCCAATGAATTTGTGAACTTTTATGGTATTTACGAAGTTGTTTTGCGTTAAGCAAAAATATTTTAAAGGAAAAAAAGTTTTTTTTTTATTTTCTCAGTGCACTAGCAGAATGGATATTTTTTAAATCTCATGAATAAAAAAATAGTAAAACTGGTTGAAACCTGCTAAATAACGTTATTATAAAGGTTATAAAAATCTCATAAATTCAGTTTATTGCGTAGTTATGGCCTAACTTTTTTTTATAAAAGTTCATTCATTCATTCAAAGCGAGAAATGTGTACTGCCAGTCTAGAGGCACCTCGCCTAATTATAGACAATAGACTTAAGGCGATACCTCAAGGTCCATTTTCATACATTTTGTTTCACCTTTAATCTGGGTAACTAAACAAGTATTGGCAAGTAAAGAATTTAAATTCACGTCTAGTTAGTGATTAGTTCTCGCAGTTGAAAGAAAAACGTAAAAATAATTAATAATCATGGATATTTCGGCCTTTAAAATTTCGTCATATATTTTTTTTTTATATGACGATATTTTAAACGTTTTTCTTTCAACTGCGAGAACTAATCACTAACTAGACGTGAATTTAAATTCTTTACTTGCCAATACTTGTTTAGTTACCCAGATTAAAGGTGAAACAAAATGTATGAAAATGGACCTTGAGGTATCGCCTTAATTAATTTTAAGTGTCAAAACGCGGCATACCTCTGTCCTGCGCTCAGATATGTTCTTTTTTTATACGTGAACAGCAGTGATCCCACTGCACCTGATGGTAAGTGAAATGGGGCCTAATAGAATGACGACTAAGGAGAGATGGTTACCCCTCGGCAGTCGACACAATTATACCGGCCTGTTAGAATCGAATATACACAGGCTGATCCTGGAACGCAACACACTAACGTGTGTCACTATGGCGGGTTTGAACACCGTGTGTACGGTGGTCGCTATCCGGGCGGATGTAAAATATATCCTACCACCAGCAAGTCAAGCAAGCGTTAACGCTCAAAATGCTCAATAATTACCCTGTTTACAGTAATGATTTCTTATATTTACGCGAATGTTAGACATTGAAATTAAACTAATTTTCCGGATTCTATCGCGGTTTTTTGTTTTTTATTTTTCTCCCGACGTTTCGAAGACTTTGCAGCCTTCATGGTCACGGGGGGGACTGAGGTGTTGTTCATCCGCAAAGTCAAAGTTACAATAAATTATAATTACTTCTTAACTATTTAATTATAATTATAATTACTATTTACAGTAAATTCCAAATTTAAAATAACTTATGTTCGACGCAATAACTGTTCGTATGTTTCCATAATTACAAAACTGTACAACGGCGTTAGTTCAGCAAAGATTTTAATATTAATTTCGCGAAAAAATCCTCTTTCTAAGCTTTACTCGGGAATTGCTTTTAGATTAAGGCGACATCGTTTCGATCTTTAAGAAATTAAGAACTTTGAAATATCCATTAATTTTCATAATTTATTAATATTTGTAAATTGTGATGCATTTTGTATTATTTAATTTAAAGTCTTGAAATAAATGATTTCTCAATTATGTATTTAAATTAGTTTTGTTATTTTCAATCTAATTAAACGCCTTTATGTGTATTTATAAAACTAATTATTTGTTAATTTTCTCGGCGATTCTAAATAAACCTTTATACTCTAATCAAATAATTTATTTATCGAATAAATTACTAACTACATTATAATGTTTTTATTTTTGACACCTTATAGGTATAATGAAAATGTGATATAAATACAATACATGTAATTATATCACATTTCTCTTCACTTTCCATGACTTTTATGGCACGTTTCTTTTCACATTTACACTTTTTTTATTTACATTTAGTGCTTAAGGTATGTAAGTGCAGCACTCATTATTTACCAGACGACCTACTCATTCGTGTTTTTTCCTAATAACATCATGAAAAATGTCCCTTGACACAACCAATATGGACTTTTTTAAATCTATTTTTGGTCAGAAACTTGTAATATTAAACTATTTTTCAGATTTTATCGCGGTTTCTATACTTGCGGCCTTCGTGCCCCCCCCCCCTCTCCCCGAGACCATGAAGTGAGAAAATTAAAATATAAAAACCACAATAAAATCCGAAAAATAGTTTAATTTTAATGTCTAACATTCGCGTAAACATAAGAAATCATTATAGGAAATTTTATCCAAAGGTGTAATGTCAATCCCATCATATCTTTATCCATACAGTATAGAGTTAGAGGTTAATAAACTACCTAACAAAGTAATAGTTAGATTTGGTTCTATAATCATTTATCAAAGCATAAACTTTCCACTTTCAACTGCAAGATTTCACAGAACTTTCGCAATAACTGTATTGTGAATTTCAACAATACTAATAGGATCTTCGGTGAAATATTGTTATTTTGACTAGAAATATTCTTGTTTACTTGAAGTGAAATGCTTTGATTAACGCAATGGTCGTCGTAAGAGTTCAAATAAATTCCAACCAGATTTTGCGTTAATAGAAAAAAGTATACTGCGTGTAAAGAAACGAAACCGACTTTTAACGTTTTTTTTTTCATTAAAAAATAAAACCTTGTTTAAACTTGTCAATTAGTTACACCAAATAAATTGGAGACAAAAATGTGTAGAATTATCGAGCTATAGTACGTTAAATGCCTCAGTGACGTAGTTGTATTACTGTACGATTGCAGTGCTGAGGTCTCGGTTTCGATTCCTGGGCAAAGTGATATTGGAGTTTCCTACTTCAGCCCGGAGTCTGAACTTTGTAAAACCAACAAAGGCCCACTCCTTCGGGAATTAAAGTCGTCTGTATGTGCGTGTCAAATGAGTTAATGATTCATCAAATAAGTTGTCTTTGATTCAGAATTTTAAAAAAATGTATACCGCTGTGATTCCGAAACAAAGGATATTTGTTTCAAACTGTCTACGAGTGTAAATTTAAATTGTTTGAAAAATCACTAGTTAGAAATGTTTTTTTTTAAAAGCGTAGGTTCGCAGTCGCTCTGTAACTTATGAAAAAATATTGAAACAACTCTTAAAAACTTACAAACAAATCTCAGAAGTTTATATCAGTTACGTTGAATACCAATAGCACGAAAATAAATCACGACTTTATACAATGTTTAATACCTACACCTCTAGAGCTCAAGAGAAAGGAAAACAAAAGAGTTGGCAGAGTCGATGTCGCGTTCATTTACATCTGAAAAGCGTGATTGAATTCAGATCTGTTTCCTCAAAGCTCTCTATGGGGGGGATTGGTGAAATCCTCCACGGATTCTTTTCGTATCCGCCGTTTTACAATGAGGTTTTTATAAAAAATAGGTTGACATATATTTATTTGTTTACACTTTATACACATAGTATACAGGCGGGCTTGATGCCATGGACATTCTCTCCCAGTCAACCTTGGGGTGGTGTAAAAAGAAGGTAGGTAGATGCATAATGAAAAAGAAAAAGAGAAACACATAATAAGAGTATTAATCTATGCAGGTCTTATTTTATGACCCACGCCTCTGTATAAAAATATAATATAGGAATCTCAAGCTCAATGATTTCTTGAGTTTATGGGAATGTTAGATATTTAAATAAAAGTACTTTACTTTATACGTTTCGAAGCAGCCTTCATGGTCGCGAAGCGGACTGAGGTGTTGGTCAGCCAAAATAGAAAGTCTTTGAAACGTCAGGAGTGAATTTAAAAATAAAGTCGCGATAATTCGGGTAGTTTTATTCTAATTTAAGAATAGGCTGTTTATAGCATAAGCCGGCTTACGGACAGTTGGGTTCTCTAATAAAATGACAACCACTCAGAAGTACCCACAATTCAGAAACAATCACAGGTACCCTGACAAGCTTTGAGAAGAAATAGGTATTAGGAATGAGCTGGGTGTTATTTTTTCTTCCGTAGACTTCTCTTCGTGTTCTAAATCGTGTTACCTACTAATTTTGACTTTTATGGCTCTGCTCACAAAATTATAATTAAGTTTCTGCAGTGTAATATGCTTTATCACAAATTTAGAATAGTAACGATACGTTTCTTTTCAACCCAAAAAAGATCACGAAATAAATTTTGTCAAGAATAACAACTGTAACGAATTGTCGGTTGTTATAAATGTTTATGAATAACCATCAGAAGACTTATATTTTCCTTGCCCTATAATAAAGAATACTGCGCATTAATTGTACGACCAATCAGACATTAGACAACCTTTATTACTCTTATGGCTTGTTTCACAAACGTCAAGTAAATTTCATTCGACAGTTATAGTATTAAACAACTAATATAGATAGTACTTATTTTATTACCATTTATTTGGGAGCATAGATTAGATTGTAGCTTTTACATATGGTCGGCTAATATATTTATGTGACGAGAAGGATTTCCTCAAAAGTCATGAAACATGTCCTTACAATTATAGCCCACATAAAACGTCTAAGTTTTATACTCTTTCATTAGGAACCCAAAATCTTGCAGTCCAGACAAAGACTGAGCCAGCAATATCAATCAATCACAAGACTGGGTTATAAAACTAAAGCAAATTCCATTACAATCGTCCCGGACAATTCATTTAACGATTACTTTCATCCCGGCAATAAAACGGGATCGGGGATCTATAAAAGTAAATTTCGTCTCATCTATCGGATAGAACCATTAAAATTATTTCAATATTAGCAAAACTGATCGGTGAAACGTTTGCGCATTTGTCAGCGGGAATCGGGATGGGTGTGCCGAGAACCGAGTTTCAGACTGTAACTGTGGTATGAAATAAATATTTTATATTATCATTTAAATAAAATTAATAATTAACTCTCGGCGGAATAGCGGAGTCTAGTTGGGTCGGAACGGCCTGCCGAGACGAATGTCCGCAGGTTCAAATCCACATACCTCTGACTTTTATAAATCTTTGTGAATTATCGCTTGCTTTAACGGTGAAGGAAAACATCGTGAGGAAACCAGCATATCTGAGAAGTTTTCTATCAGAATTTTGAGGGTGTGCAAAGTCTACCAATCCGCTCTAGGCCAGCGTGGTGGACTAAGACCTAATCCCTCTTATTAGTAGAGGAGGCCCGTGCCCAGGAGTGGGACAGTACACAATACAGGGTGGACTTTACTTTATATATAATTTATACTCGGTCAGCGTGGAGGACTAAGACCTAAACCTTCTTAATAGTAGAAGACCGGCAAACTTTTCAAGGGCTTAACCGGATGTCGACCATTCGCATCCTTGGACTGTTCCGCCACATAAGATGCACTTAATCATTAGAAGAATAAAGAATATTTCGATTGAAGTTAACGTACAAAAGCGTTTTGAATTTTTTCAGCTACTTTTGTGGCTCTGTACTTAGTAAGTGTTCTGTAGATTTTGAAATAACAGTAATAATGTTCATTTTAATCCATCATGCTGTGACGTCAAAACAAGCTCAATAGCAATATATATGTCGGAGGAAGCTATGTGTCCAGTTGATTGTTGTTTGCGTGCATAAGGCACAATAATTGTTAATCTAATTTTATTTGATTTGTTACATTTTTCTATTACTTAAAAACTTACGCCTTAGCCATAATGTAATAAAAGTGTATTTAAAAATTATAATTTACGAAATGACCAATCAGAGCAAGGCACGTGCCTCGAGCGGGGTCGAGGCGCCATCTTTATTATTCAGGTAGGCCATGAGTGCTTTGGACATAGAATGGAGGATTCATAATAGTAACTGATCGAGTTAGATCGTTGAGAATATTTGTTGGTTTAAGTAAGATCGGTGCTCTCAACCCGCTGCTCAGTCCTAATTGTCCACTTTTCTATCATCTTTATTGTAAAGTAACAAAATATTGTTTAATTGAATTTGAAATATAAAAATACCTGTGATCATTGTGTTTTGTGCTCGCATTTTACTCTGATGACGCCCATTAGTCTGCAACCACTAATGACGATGTCGACGGAAATAATGCTTCTCCGACATATAAGTATTTAACTGGTGGTAGGTCTATCATATGTGAGAATCCACCTGGGTAGATACCACCGCAATGTCTATTTCTGATGCCAAGCATTAGAGTGTCGTCACTGTTGTGTTCTTTTTTGAAGAACATTGTAGCCAGTGTAACTACTGGACATAATAAGACTTAACATCTCATGTCTCAGGATGGCGATCGCAGTGGAATACCAAACAATACTTTGCAACCCAAGGTGTTGGATGGTGTTTCTATTGTTTATGGGCAGTCGTATAGCTTACCATCAGGTGAACGGCAAGCTCGTCTCTGTCATTAAATAAATATATATATAAGTAAATATATTACTAAAGCTATGCGTGCATTTGGTTATTTATTACTTTAATTCCTTGAGCCGTCGGTTAAACTTAAAGTTTCGGTAAAAGTGTTGTTAGTTGTTTTTTTATTCTACACTTTTCTAAAACTTTAGATGTTGGAAAAGTTTGCAAGATGAATATATTTTTCGCTTGAGTCAGATTTTATTTAAATTAAACTGTATTTCAAAAATGCAATCCATCAAGAAAAGTCAGTTTAAGCTAAGTCGAAATACGTTAGGGTAAAATTAATTTAAAGTGAAGACAATTCTATAACCTTGATAACAAACTCGCATATTACGTGGCAATTTTTCTTTCAAAGTTAGGACGGGGGTGGAATTATTTCTTAAATAATATTATTGTTATAAAAATATTCTCGTGATGGTATTTGTGACACCTTTGGCTCAAACATAGCGTTTGACAAACCAAGGGAGTTGGTCAATGACAGTCTTATCGGTCGGTTGGTCGGTTTTGTGAAAATATCAGTCTTACTCATAAAATTTCCCAAAGCTATGCTTAGTTAAAACACAAATTTACTCGATCAGCTGTAAGTCAAAACCCGCCATCTTGCCTCATAATAAGATCTAAACTAGGAACCGGTGATGTTTTTGACAGCTATTTTAGCAATTCTTAACCACCTCTTAACGCTAAAACAAGTTTATAAGTAAGATTGAATATCTATAGTCAGTGATAGTTCTTTTTATTTTAATCAAAATCGCATCAGTTCCTAACAATATAAGACACTGTTGAATCTCTGCCTACCGCTATAGGACAGAGACGTGATATTATATATGTATGTGTTGATGAGACTAAAATAACTTTGACACATGTTCTCGTTATTTCATACCTGCGTAAATATAGCACCAAAATAAAAATAAAAAAGCCGAATAAAAGAAACGAACCGAAAGTCCTAAGATTCAACCAGCACCAGAATTAGACCGAGCTGGGTAATGACCCAGGTACGGCTAACCAATCGAGCGCGCGGCTAAACAAAGGCTCAAATTGGGCATGCCCCATCAGTAACGACCGATGACAACTTTGTGCACACCACGCTCGTTCAATGCTTTATCGACAACCCATTTAATGTTTTCAGTGATTAAGTAATCAGAGGCCTGGATAAAATTTTCAAGCTTTGTTTTAGTTTTTTCACATTTTAAAGTTATTTTAGTAATTGATCTAACAATTTATTATGCAATATTAGTTAACTTTTCATGTGAAAATTGAATATCTTATAAAATTAATATCATTATTTTGGTCCATAATTGAGTATGGATCCCTGTTTGATTTCAGTCCTTTGATTACCAAGGATAAGTTTAGCATACTTTATACACCCTCGAAATTCCTATAAAGGAATTATCGGATAAGAATTCATCACGATATTTTCTAAATTCGAACATTAAACTCATAGGTAATTTCGTAAATTATTATTTCGTTTCTTGGACTTCAACAACTTTCGTCTTCACACTACCACTATTGCAATAGCTTTTTGTAATCTTGTTATTTTTTTACGTATCTGAATCATTAATTCCAACCACTACGTTCCCGTATTAATATTTTCAATTCGTTTTTCAATACGACTCTTTCATTCCTCTACTTCTTTGTACAACATCACTTTTCATTTCATTTACCTACTTCGCTTGTCATTCATTCGTTTGAATGCATTCATTCTGTTTCATACACGTGCTGTTTTTCATTCAGATCATCCGTTTAAATTTTTGTACTCTTTTTAAAATCACAAAGAACTAACGTGAAGTGACTTGCTTTGCATTTTTTGTGGTGAGTGAGATTTTGAAAAACCCGCTTAAAACGTCAATGAACTGCCTCCCTTATTATTTTAACTTATAGCATGCGTAAACAAAATATGAGGTAAAATGAAATTATTTATAACAAACATTTTTACAATCTTTGGCATTCAAAATAATAATATAAATTAGATTGTATCAATGCTATCATAATTAAATAAAATTGAAATTACAACTCTCTCGCTTACCCAAACATTTTTATGAAGTAACTCAAGTATTTTGTTATTAGAAACTGCCTAATTGAAACAACGCTTCTCGAAATATCTTCTGGCTTCAAGCCCACCTTACTTAAATGGGATCAAAAAGATTTATGCTCAAAATTCTTTGCCGGTACCTTGGCACAAGCCCCTCCGAATTCTGTTGACAGTTTGTAAAATATTAATATTAAAGTAATATCTAAAATAATTTATCATTTGGCATTGTTTTCCGTCCTTGAATCCCGTTAATAACATCTGACCCGGATTATTGGATCAAGATTTAACTCCATTTTGTTTGAACTTCGTAGCGTTCCGCCTAATTAGCTGGACAAAATGTTTTAAATAATAACAATCATTTTTCAGGGTCTTTTGACATATTAATTGACTCAAGAATAGAGTTAGTAGAGTTTCACTTGTTCCCCAGAATTCCAAGCCACATTTTGGCAATGTGATCTTGTTGCAAAGCTGTCGCAGTTTTTAAATCATAAAATAGATTTAAATCGCACTCCACTTTCCACGACTGTAATTATTCCGATGCACTTTTGTACATCACGACAGCCAATACAAATAACAATTACAAGCACGCTTAATGGCGTCGCTAAGCCATTTATAATGTAGTTGGAGTTTAAAACTCGCTGCGTGTGGAATGATGGAGTTAAGTAATTGCCTCTGGATACAGAGCGGCGCACGAGAGCGAAACACGCGATAGTTGCTAAATACTTCCTTGGTAATTAGCTAAGAATGCAATTAGATGTAACTACGCTGAATCTCAATCAAAGTAATTGATGATCATGATAAATTAGTTTTCGGAATGAGTATTGGAACTACAGAGGAAATGCGATTTACAGTGGAATGAATAAATAATTTGTATAACAATTTTGAGATTTTTGTGCGAAAATTATTTTCTATTATGTTGCTAATATAAGTGGGTATTCTACGTGGATTTAAATAATTATATCACACCACGGAAATTATATCCTTGGCCCCTTTTACATGATAATGTAGACGACTTAACGCATGAAGTATATTATCATGATAATTGTTTAACAACCATGAACCACACACAGCCAAAGTGAATTTCTGCATACTCCACCCTTTAAGAACGAATCTAATATATTAAAGGGAAGAGAATTAGTCTTCCTACTACACAAAACCCTTAAAAAAATGTGCGAAAAACAAACTAAAATAACAGTTCATAAATAACTGTTGTTTTTGTGGTCGGAACAACGTTATAGGTCGACCTGGGGCTATAAAATCCATCTGAAATTGACAGTTATGGCTCATTAAAAACAACAACAATGACACCTATTTATACTGGCTTTACCCTTTTGTAAATAATGGCTTAAGTAGGTCACAGGTTATGAATAATAGTTATCATTACAATATTAATTGTATAATAGAGGTTTTAATGTTTGTCAAGGACTTTGTGTTCGTTTACATTTAAAAAGGATAAAGTGTTGTTAATTCTGTCAGTAGTGCCGGTGTTCTTTTCTCTCTGGGTAATAAGATGTAATAAACGTACTGTTTTCACTGCACTAATATAATTCGTAGAAATCTAAATACATCCTAGTGTATTTGAAATCAAGCCTAATAATTATGATAGTAGAGATACATTGTGATTGTACGTACCTAATCAATGTGGTTGCTGTCCATCATGAGACCCAACATACTGATGGTATATTTTGTCTCCGCCAGGATAGCGACCATGCACAAGGTGTCAAGTCCGCCTAACGATCTATATAAGTTGCCTTCCGAGATCAACCTTTGTATTCAGAGGTCGGTATGTGTCAACAGGGCAATCATTTCTCGTCAGTTAATACAACAATGACGACTTTCCACTTACTATCAGGGCTGCCTTCACCGTGGCAAAATATAATCATTGTGTTAGCATATCATCATCAGCCCGTTGCAGTCCACTGCTGAACATAGACATGTTAGCATATATTAGTAAGTAATTACTGTGCGTCAAGAGATCCAACATCTAAGACGTCAGAGTGATGAGGATAGTTTAATAAATTCGTAATTCCAATGGTGTTGCTAATGTCTATGTATAAGTGGGGTGCTCGTTCCGTCATTCAATAATATAAAAATCCCCTTTCTACCCATCAAAATGATACCGGCGGAGTTACGACTTGAAATAAGTTTAAAAATACTTTAGGTTTGATTCGAAAATAATTCACGTTTAATATTCGCAGGAGGTACATTTGCGAAAGGGGACCGAGAGTGCCGGCAGAGGGATTAACCTGCTCACCGAGGCACAGAGGGAATTGAGATTTGTTAAGACAAAATTGATCCGGGATTCGAACCCATGTCATTGGGCGTTAGACCGCGCCACTAAGTATTGAGAAGTATTTTATTCATTAACAGTTTATTCGCCTCAGAGTCAATATTTTCTCGCAATATCTCTTAGGTTTTGAGGTAAAATTTATTTCATTACGAACACACGTTGATACCTTCCCATGGCGAAAGGTAAAATTTTCCGAAAAGGAACCCAACACCACATAAACTAATATATGTATAAATGCTGTCAGCGAATCGTTCTACTGTAAGATTACAGTTTACGGAAGGTTAGACAATAGGAATTGGGTCATAAGGAACGTCCGCCACTAATACCTGAATAGCCAAAGTCCTGGCATTAGTGGCATTGGTGTATCTTCTGCTAGAGGAGGTCTGTAAGAAAAAGTAAAAGACCTAAGACGGCATTTAATTTCGCGACTGCAGTCTTTTTTATGATTATACCTTGCTACGCGACTTATTTGAAGGCGCCATACGTCCACCACGCTGGCCTTGTAGGGGTTTGCAGGCTTTATAATTGCAATAACCCAAAATCGCGTGTCGTCAGTCTGGATTCCGATCTGCGGCCATCGTCTTGGCAGTCTGTTTATCAATTAGGAGGTAATTACATTCAACCTTAGTAATTAACTGCATTATACTATTGCACCTCACAAAACACGTGCAATTTACGATCTCCGGTCAAGTAAAGTGACATTGGATTTTCCTGCTGAGTATCAGCTTGGAGCTTGTAATTTGTGCCTGATATGGCGATAGGCTCGCCTATCATATCATAATATGAAACATACATGGCGAAAAGTGGGTGCCCCAGTTGTACCTCTGTCTACCGCTTAAGGGTTATTCCAGAAGGCGTATCCGTCTTTATAGACGTAATGGGTGGTTATTTTAGTTTCGTTTAATTCTACACTCATGAGCGTCAAACTATCGTTCGTAATAAAATAAATTCGCAGTTCCCGCGCCCTACACTCTCGAGTTAGCAGTTGCAACGAGTGGAATTGTCAAGTTTACATAGTTCTGTGTGCAGTGAACTAGAACTAGTCGCGTGGGTCACTCGTGAGTCGTAATTCATGAACTACTTCATTAGTCATTTTACACTAACATTTAACAGGGGCCAATGGCGACACACCTTTATGTGAAACAAAAAATGTATGATTACATATTTAAGTGCTAGACTTATCGATCGGATATCTCATTCCCATATTTTTTTTGCTTTATATTAGCGTTACCAATTGTAGAGTCTTCTTGGGTACGGTCCCAATTATGATTACTACCGTGCTCGGTGCCTTAACTTACATTGTAAACATGTCAGGTTTGCTATAGATTGTCTAGGTAACACTTTGACTATTTCTTTCTAAGCAACAAAAATCAAACGCTTGCAATGTGTTATACTGGTAAATTGAAATTCTAGGTAATAAAATTGCTAGTGTATAGTTTTGTCGCACTGCCTATTAGCTAATCGTTTCTTCTCATCATTTAACAATATAAAGAGCTCTTTTCACCTGTAGTTCGAAAATGTTGGTCTTTTAATGAAACTAGTGTTACGGTTTTAGGTAAATTTTACTTATAAAAGGAATCTAAAATAGTTAACAAAATATGCAAAATTGTTTACTAAAATCATAAATTTGAATTAAGCATAAAAATAACGTCTAAAAAGGAAGTTCAGAAATAATACCAGAATATAAAATTTACAAGCTGATTTTTACGGGCACATGACTGTCGACATGCTCTGACAGCCCAATGTCCACTACGTATGTACATAGGACCTTGGTCGGTGCAGTCAGTAGTTCATAACCTCTAAAAAAATGTATAGCTAACACTAATTAATCAAATTGAATCGTTCCTTCTAGTTTCAATCGCATTTTAATAGAACTGAGTTACTGATTCGTCCAGTTCCGCCACACCACTAGTGCGGATCGCAGCGGCTCTCAATGATTTCTTTGCGAGTTCGCTAACTCTGTTATGAAACTTAGTCGTGCCTAGTTCGTGCTTGAGCGCTTCGTAATTCAAGTTTCTAGCACCTTGCCTTTAATAAAACACGAGAACATTCCGAGTTTTGAAGTGCGAGACAACTGTTTTCTTCTGATTCGGTAGACGGGTATTCGTTTGTGGTTTTAGTAAACTGACGACAAATATAGAAGTTTAAATTACAGTTTTTACTTTATTCGTGACTTCATCATGTAAGACCTTTCGCATAATAATGTCACTGCATCCACTTTTTCGGGTCAAAAAGCCTACTTACTTAACTGATGGATTATCTGGGCTGTTAAAAATTGCTTAACAAAAATGGATTTTATTTCATGTCCACCAAAGTCGCTCTCAAAGAGCTGCCGGCAGCCGCTCGTCAGTTTGTAGTCGAGTGATAGGTTAAACCTTATTAATAGTAGAGAAAACTAATGCCCAAGTGACAAGGGATAGTGTTATTATGGCTATTAGATCGCTTTTTATCGTAACATAGGACGATTTCCCTAAAGTCAATTCTTGTACGCTCGGTCTTCACACCAAATGCACAGCCATGCATGGTGGGCCATTTGCCGCAACCCTGGGCACACGGTCCACTATATATACCTCATGGTTGTAACTAAAGAATGAGGCCTATGAGGGTTCGCGAGCATTTCCTGGCCTTCTCCCCTCCTTCCATCCTAAGAAAATTCCTTCTCCTTCCCCGAGAGTTCCTTCCCCCAGTATCCCTTCCCCAGATATCGCCTCCGCCCTTTCCTCCAGGACCCAGCATTCACTCAGCCGAGGAATTCCAGTATCTCATTCGCAGGTTTCCCCCGGTATTGACGTTGGACTCCTATACAAAAAAAACACGGGACTGTACAAAGTCACTATATTTTCCACTCGTCTATTATTTTTCATTTCTCTGTCTCATCGCGTAACAATATCTTGGTAGATGTAACATGGCAGGTGTAAAGTACTGATCGTCTTAAGCTGTGGTCTTAAGGATACCTAAGGGACCCAGACTCCACTTACAAGTGCTCGACACTTTGCAATGTAAATTGGATTTTAAACAAAGGACAATATTTTACTCGAATCGTATATAATATTGTCAGTAAAATTCAACATTATATTATAAATAAAATAATAAAAATTGATTGCCTTATTATCTAATTACATCTTAATAGAAGCAGTAAATCTATAAAGGCGAAATTAAACAGCTCAGGTCATGCCGGCCGGGACGGTAACTCGAGCAGCGCTGGCTTTTAGCCTTTCCTAATAACATTCAATAGCTTGGTGTTGCAGTGCACGTCATCTCATTTCATTCAGCACCGGATAATCTTAAAATAGCTGAACTGATGTTGACGAAGTTTTCATTGACACAAATTTTTAAGAACTATTTGCATTTTATTGCAAAGTCTTACGAGAAATCGGGTATATAATTAAGTAAATAATAAGACTTAGATACAATAACAAAGAAACCTACAAAATATTTGTTCCATAAACCCGCTTTTCCACTCATTATATCACAAGGTTAAGTCTTAAATACAAATTCCAAGATTCCCTACAACACGAGTTTAAATATTAACCGCCTTTCTACTTATTAAGCTTTAAGAGTCTACAGAAACATTAGCAAGGTAAATGTAGTGGAAACGCGTACTGTGCGTAATCAAAACGATATAATGCTAGCTTGTAATGCGAAGGAAGGTGGGGTATAATGTTGCTTACTAGCAGAAATATGGGAACTATATAAGTGATAGAGAACGAATAAAAACGAATTGTTATCAATTATGGGTACACTAAGTGATTCCATTGCATTTGATGGTTATAGCGTATTTTCTTTTGTTGGATTTTGTAAAATTTAATTTTTTATATTTTTTATTTTATTTTATTTTAATTTTCTATGTAACATCAAATAGTACAATAAAAAAAGCCCTTCTATGAAAACCTAATTAAAATTGGTGAAGAAATGATGAAGAAACAGTACTTCATGTTTCAAATATTGCAGTTTGCATGAGTGGGTGCACAAGTTATCGTTTCATCTCTTTTGTAAAAATGTAGTTGTATACGTTCAGCAAGATCGAGGGAGACGCAACCAATTGCTCTCTTTACGATCTATTTCATGTAGACGGCTCAATTTAATTATTTTTATCAAAAAAAAATATCATTATAATCTAGCACAGAAAGAATTATACTCAAAAATACACGTTACCAATTTAGCCATGCTAATTAGTAATTACACACTCACTCCTTTTATTCCTGAAGGGATCGGCAGAGGCACAACTAGTGCACCCAATTTCAGCCATGTGTATTTCGTACCATGATATGATAGGGGGCGAGCCTATCAAGCCATAATCATCATCATCATGATGAAGCGCAACTGGTGCATCGATTTTCTGCCGTGTGTATTCTGTCCTATGATGTGATGGGGGGCACGTCTATCGAGCCCTATCGGGCACAAATTCCAAACTGCTGATTCTGACTAGAATAACCCATTATCACTTTGCCCAATTCGGGGATCGGACACGAAACCTCAGTACTGCAATCAAAGCTTATTACAACAAAGTATTCAGTATGTGTTAATTAGACGAACCTAAATGTCTAGTTCTTTAGAATTAAGCCCAAGACGGTAAGAGCTAAAACAGCCCATAAACAGTAGTAACACAAGAACTTTGAATAACAAATGTTTAGTTTTGTAGTTTGTAAGATTTTGTTTTTGTATTTGCTCTAGTTAACCTTCTTACTGAGACACAACAGTGCTAACCGCAGAATATATTATTATATTCCTGTTTTCTGTGTAGTATTTTATATACTTATTTATTTTTATTGATTATGTTGAATAAAGATAAATTTAAAGGTTGGATAATGTCTTTGTAAACGTATTTTATATATATAGAATATTTAAAGGTGTCCTCGTAAACTTATTTTGTTTTTTTCATATCCGCCGAGTAGCGTTGTTGTACTCCGTGTGTCAAAATATGTATTGAACAGTTCGTTTGGCGTAACAATTAATAAATGTATATACAAGAAATCTTACTCAATTTTATTCAAATATAGTCATAACCCAACAGCTTATATTATGGGTACCTGACTATTTCTGCCGCCAAGCAGCAGTGTGTAGCCACGGTTGTGTTCCGGTTTCGGTTTGTAGCCAGTGTAACTACTGGACATAATAAGACTTAACATCTCATGTCTTAGGATGGCGAGCGCAGCAGAATACCAAACAATACTTCGTAATTCAAGTTGTTGGATGGTTTTCTTCTGTTTATGGGCGGTCGTATGGCTTACCATCAGGCGAACAGCAAGCTCGTCTCGTCACTCAAAGCAATAAAAACACTATATTTAATATACTTAATGTGTATTATTTATTGTGTATATGTCGTATATATACAATGTAAATTAGTTTTTTGGGAAATGAATACTGTATTTACAATGTAAACTTTGATACACCTACCATGATTATATCTGCACCACTTTAAAGTTGACTGGTAAAGAATGTTTTCGTTAAGTCTGTATGTACTACATTAGTTTATAAAGCACTAAATAAATGAATAATAATATTAATAGTCCTGTATTAATATTATTATTCATTTATTTAAATGTTTACACTCTCCCAAAATTGAACACGGGCCTTCTCTACTGAGAGACTGGTCTAGAACGGACTCGTAGGCTTCACATTTATTATCTTCCAAATTCTTATGACGAGTTCTGATACGTAGATTTACTGACGATGTTTTTCTTCACTTTCTGTTACAGAATATTAGAAAGAAAGAAGAAACAAACAAACAGCATCTCAGCACTTCGTGACATTATCAGACAAACGGCGGAACGAAAGACCAGCGCTGACTTCACTGCCAGTCTATCGCTGAGTTCCAACTCAGTTTTCAAAAGGTTGGAGCCTTTTTTACAACAACCATAGTTTAAGTGATTTTTATCTGTTCCGTTTTGTTTGTTATATATATGTATCTTGTGTTTGTTGCAAATAAATTTCTTACCTTTTTGTTACATAGTATTACTTGTCAACAATTACAGAGCCATCAAAACTAAGTCACGCAAAATCCATTAAAATAAAAAATAATAAGTTGAAATTCAAATAACATTAAACATAATCACATAATGCGCCTGCGTGGACGTAAGTTCAAGCGGTATACAATGTCCGACGATTAAGTCCATTAACATAAGTAAAGTGATGTGGGATTTGTGTTCGTTTGTGTCGGACGGCCGCGCGGTAATCTGTGCGTAATGCTGCGATCTATTCAGGTTAATCCTGTATAATTGTTCGGAGGTATTTGTCTTGACGATACAGAGACGATAATGGAACGATATGTTCGTATCTATTTGATTATGTGTATTTTCGATGTTATATATACCTTCTTAAATGAGATGATTTTCATCCCATTTCATTAAGTTTTATTTCGTATTAACTTACTTGTTTTCCTAGTTTTACAGCTTATGAAAACCTTATGTACATTCAAATAATTTCATACAAGATGATGCTGTACCTAATTGTATTTAAATTCCTAAATAACTTAACATCTCTCAGTGTATGAGTACATTACCTACCGTCTCTTAGAACCATAAACAAAATGTAAAATCTTTACAAATCTAAACGGTACCGTCAACGTGATTTACCACAAAAAATAATAGAATTGGTGCTATTGTAAAATCAACTCTATCTCCAACTATAGTCAAATATTTACATACCATTAAAATAAACTACTTTTTTGATTGTATCGCGGTTTTTTATATTTTAGTTTTCTCCCGACGTTTCGAAGACTTTGCAGCCTTCATGGTCACGGGGGGGACTGAGGTGTTAAGGGCAATAAAATCCGAAAAGTAGTTTAATTTTAATGTCTAACATTCGCGTAAACATAAGATATCATTATTTACATACCACCATTCCATCGTACATCAGAATACAACCATTAAAGGCTTAATAATGTTTACTGGAGGGCGAGTTGTCTAAATTTAGCATATTTTCCCGTTGCAATTAAGACTAACCGGCGGGGATTGTTAATTGCTGGCAATTTTCGCAAAGTCTCATCGCCAGTTCCACGTTAAAATTAAGAAATAGTGTTATGACCGCTAAGCACTAGGGTAATATTCTTGGCCTAAGCTTGATTAACTTGGCCCGGTTTGGTACAACTCGGACATTTGACTATCTTATTTTGAATTTATGAAATGTGAGAGTATTTTAATCATAAATATCAGTGAAATAAAATTTGATACATTGAATAACAATGTACTTCTGTTGTTCTAATTACACTGACTTCATCATTCGAAAATATGGGAATGACTATTTTGTACAACAGTGCATTAAATTCCACTCCGCATAACATCATGTTTATATGAATACTAGCTGATCCAGCGAACTTCGTACCGCCTAACAATCGATTCTTTAATTATTTTTTTTTTAATATTTATTCTGCTATTCGGGACACCGGGCCAGCTAGACTAATATTGGCATTAATATCTATATGATACTAACGTCACTCAATTGTTTTGCCTTCCCCAAACCCCTCCACTAACACTTAAACTTTATGGTATGGCATTAAAGTTCAAATTGAATTTTAAGTATTATTACGAATCTTTTGTATGGGAATATAAATAGCGTTGTTTTTAGACTTTCTCTCCGTTAGAACCATCCTCGTACTTCAAGGAATATTACAAAAAAATAATTAGCGAAATCAGTTCAGCTGCTCTCGAGATCTGCGCTTAGCAACACATTCAGCGATTCATTTTCATATTATAGATATAGACAAGTAGTTAGTAATCGATATGGTAACGTACGACGTGCGAACCGAGCTCTTCAAACTTCTGTATACCTGGTACATAAGCTGAAAGCGAACTGCGTTTGTGGTACAAGGAAATATGGTGCTTATTGCAATATATTTATAGAATCGCCTGACTATACAGCAGTAGCGAAAGGTAAAATTTTCCGAAAGGGAACCCGACGCAACATATAGTTACTAATGGTTATGGTTATGGGCTCCTTTTTCCGCACTTAGCCCGTAAAAAAGTCGGGCCATTGTGCGTTATAGTTACTAATATGCATAAATACGGTCGGTAAATCTAATGATAATTAGATTCTACATAAAGGAAAGGCGGCAGAATTCGGCTATTATGGACCCTTTGCCACTGCTGTACAGCTGGATCGGCTAATCTTGCTGAAGACGAAGCGGATCAAGAAGCTATAGTTTCAAGGCATCAATACAGTGAAAAAGCAAAGAGGAAAGAATGATGGATTTTTTAATCTCTACTCACAATCAGCAAAACTATGCCTTACCTAATTGTTTGTAGGTTAGCATTAGTTATTTAATAACACTGATTTAAAAGGCTGGTAATGGGAATTAATAGTAGTTCAAAACGCCAGTCTGATAAATTACGCAGGGCTCGTTTAGCGTCTCTGCATCATTAAATCTACGCAGATCAGTGTTGCCAGATATGCGCTTTAAATACTCCTAAATTTAATTTATCCAAACTATAGAGTTTTCTAGATCACCCAAATATAATATGAGTGCGAGACAGTCTTCGATTTTCCATCTCAAAGAGTAGTTTACACAAATAATACAGTATGTTTCCGCTGTAGACCGTTTAACTACTTAACACCAAAAATTTTGTCCTCCTAAATTCGTTCCCAATTAAGTTAAAATCCTCCCTAATATTAGAGTAACAAACCATCTAGCAACCGTGACGCAGATTCCCTAAGGCTTCAGAGTCGCTAAGTTGCGAAGGTTAGTAACATATGACAGTCTACAACTTTAATTAAATATGACCTACATTTGCAAGTTACTAAGATACAAGTGACGAATTCATAGTTCCAAAATTTAGTTAGTTCCAAAAACCGAATATCTGAGAGAATTAATTTTACTAAATTAGGGTATTTTGCTGGTGGTAGGATATATTTTATGTCCGTTCGGATAGCGACCACCGTACTCAAGGTGTTAAAACCCGCCATATTGACCCACGTAAGTGTGTCGCGTTCTGGGATCAGCCTGTGTATATCCAGTTTTAACAGGCCGGCATAATTGTGTCGACTGTCCATAGGTAATCATTTCTCGTCAGTCGATATTCTATTGAACACCACTCCGCTTACCATCAGGTGCAGTGAGGTCACCGTTGTTTCCGTAAAAGTAGGGTTTTTAAGAAAGTAAGTTAACAATCAAACTTGTCGATTACAGAAGTACGAGAAATATGAACTAAACCAAAATGACGTCTCGGTACAGCTAATGCTCTGCTTGGGACATAAATCGAGCAGTAACATAATGTATCGTTAGCTCTCAGGTGCCAAACACAGCGCCGAGTTTTATAATATACCAGAGTTTTAAGGGTTTACAAATGCATTCTTGTAATGAGATCCAAGCATAATTCATCATGTGAGAAAATAATAACTATTAAAGTGGATTAGAAAAATATATTTTATGTCTTTACATTAAAAAACAAAGTCCTTCGTCACGTCTGTCTGTTCTGTACGCAATAAACTTTAGACTCAGAGTAAGAATTATTCTACTTTTTATCCCAGGAAAATATTTAGCTAACTGAAGAAAACAATATGACTGATTTCGGAAATTCACTTTCACGCGGGCAAAGCCGCGAGCAAACGTTAGTTTAGTTATAAAATCAAGTCAACAAATACTCTTAGATCAACTATAATGATTATGAGGGTGAATCTTGTTGTGGGATAATTCTTATTCATGGTACCACGAACGACCATAAAAAAAACATCTCTATACATCATCGAACCTATGGCGTCTAATTTCGTAACCGGCTCGCACCCACTGCGCCATGAAGGTTGTTATTGTTCTATATTTATAAGCTTTTCCTGGCTATTTTAATATTTCTAGGAACCGTTCTATTTTTCTCAAGGATACAAATTGGATTATTACGTTAGAAAAATTCGTTCACTATTTAACAAAAGTAGACTAAAGTTTTATACAATAGAATAATAAGATAAAACATCACTTGCTTGATGGTGAACGTTTTTTGTATTACAATGCTGATTCGATGTCTCATGACTGCCTTGGTGGCGCAGTTGTAATTGTACATGGTACAAGTACGACTACCGCTCGGAGGTCCTGGGTTCGAATCCCGGATCCGGCCAAAATAATTGTGACTGGTTTTTCCGTCTTAAAAATTAGTCAGTCACAGCTCGGAGTCAGGAAGTTGGCGGTGTGATACCCCCGTGCCTCAGAAAGCACGTAAAGCCGTTGGTCCTGCGCCTGATTTCTCTTCGGTCATGTCGGATTGCCGTCTCAGCGTACTATGAGAGTGAAGGAACAGAAGTGCACCTGTGTATTGCGCACACACTTGTGCACTATAATATCTCCTGCGTACCTGGCTGATCTCCGTTGAGATTGGCCGCCGTGGCCGAAAGTCGACTATTCATACATTCGTTCATGATCCGATGTCGGATAGCAACGCATATGTGTTTTTCGAATCAAAAACTCTTCTTCTTCTCGTTGAGCCTTGGAATCAAATGCAAACCCTTTGATTTCACAAT
Source organism: Manduca sexta (assembly GCF_014839805.1). Taxonomy (NCBI): domain Eukaryota; kingdom Metazoa; phylum Arthropoda; class Insecta; order Lepidoptera; family Sphingidae; genus Manduca; species Manduca sexta. The sequence goes on from NC_051135.1 coordinate 9,878,127, forward strand.
CCGGAACACTGTTAGACAAATAAGAATACCCAAGACGGTATTAATTTCTGAAAGTGTCTCAATTCACCATATCAATTGGAACGCTTTCATGTCGAAGTCACCAACTTCAGATCGTCGCCATTTATAACAGCTATCTTCTTCTTTTATATTATGGCTACCACCGTTTATTTATCGGTGATTTTTCCATTTACAGGAAGAGGCTAGGGCTTTATTAAAAAAAAAAAATATATGAAAACTGAGTAGGCTCCGATAAAAGCAGACGTACGGAGCGACATACTCGTGAAATAATGACCAAGCTCCTTAAATAAAGAAAAAAAATGACGAATAATATGCAGATACAAAACCAAAATATACTAAAAAGTCAGATTTCGTGTGTACCCTGACATATATCATTAACATCTTAAAAGATATCTTAAGTTACAGCATATAACGGATCTTGAGAGCTCAAGTTGATTAATAAATATTTCAATGCCTTAAATTTTTCGAATACTACTCAAGTGAGATTGGTGTTACTTTGTCTCTTAAATCAAGTTCAAATACCGTAAAATGTTACGACACAAAACTTATCAAACTCCATCGATAGAAGGGGATATTGTAAACGCATTTCAGTAAACAGAAACGCATAAATATTCCACAACGAGCGAAAAAAACAAAGTGTTGTCGACCGCGATAAAAAACATGACGAGCAGAGGCGAACATCTGGGCTCTATCGATTTCACAGCCGCGACTACCGACTGAGGCACAGTCGAGATTTCAACATAAACATCTACCCTTTCTAGTGTTCCTTTACGATCATGTTTTAGTTATATTGTAAATATAAAAAATGTGTATTACTTCAAAAGAATATAAATACCCGTGTGGGGTTTGCTCGCTGAATCTTTAATCTATCCCTAAAGGTACTTGTCAGAATCGTGTAGGTTCCTACAGTAGGGCACTATTTATTTTCTGCACACGTTTTGGCTTATTTATAATCTGTACGTTATCATATTGGGACTTGGGTATGTTAAAATATCCCTCAGGGAAAGGAAGTTGAGTTGTCTTATTTTTTTCTTTTTTATACGTGCGCAATAATTTGACCTAAATGCACCTGATGGTAACTGTAGTTGGGTCGAATAGGATGTCGACTGACGAGAGATTATTACCTCTGCAGTCAACATAATTATGCCGGCCTGTTGGAAACGTAAACACAGGCCGATCCAGGAACGTGACATTTACATGGGCCATCATGGCGGGTTTTAACATCTTGTTTACCGTGGTCGCTATCCAGGCGGATATAAAATATATCCTACCACCGGCAGAATTTTGAGGATCGGTAGAGAAATACAAAATCAAAAAAAAAGCATCACACCTTTTATCCTCTAAGTGGTAGGCAGAGGGTCAAGTAGGCCTCCCTTCTCACCATGTATATTCTGTCCCAAAATGTCACCATTTCACGAACAAATTCCAGCCACCAGGCTAAGAGTAAACAGAAAAACCCGATATCCCTTTATCCGATCCGGAATTCGAATCCATGACCACAAAGCGTTGTTCTTATCGCGTACGTAATACAACTCAGCCACCAAGGCAAGTAGAGAAGTAAGCAGAGCGCTAACTAGTTTGAAGACTGGTGTATCGATTTGAAGGACATTGCAGCCAATGTAACTGGACATTACGATGACTCAGAATGAGGTACTAACTGGAAATTATTACCACTGAATGACGTCATAACGTCATTTGTCTGTAGAATAAAAACGAAGAATTCAGAGACTGTTGGACTTTTATTGAGGACTAGCTTTGTCCCGCCGCTCTACACGCGTGTAATCGTTTCCCACGATAAACTAAATCAATTTTCGTGAGATAAAAAGCTAATAGCACTCAATAATAATGCAACGTATTACTGAACAAAAATCTAAATCATTTTAGTAGTTTCTGACATTAGCTAGTTCAAACAAACTCTTTAGTTTTATAATATTAGTATAAATACCTCACATACACGAAGCCGTGAGCAAAACCTAGAGCTATAAGAAGTAGAAAAGTGCTTCGCTCCTAGCTGCCGCACCATTAAGCCGTGTAACAGTTTGCCGACTGGCGTGTTCCATCCCACATATATTTAATCGAAGCGTGAAGCACGCTGGGACGGCATAATTCTGCCGATCGGCAAGGCGTACATTATCTCTCACTATCTGGACAAGTTCATACAATACTGTCGTTATCTTTGGAAACTTGATAATATCTTAATTATAATAAATAGGAAAGTTTGTAAAAACGTTTAGATGTTTATAAGAAACAACTAAACGGATTTGGATGAATGGCACACTGATAGATCATGCCTTGGATTTTTTTATGCGTGCACGGCACTAAGGTCCAAAGTATGTCGACTGACGAGTGATGATTCCTTCTCGGCAGTCGACACAATTATGCTTGTTGGAACCAATACACAGACTGATCCCGGAACACGACGGATATAAAATATTTTTTTTTGTTATCTTCCTACAATTTTATTATGATTAAATATATTTTCCATGAAATTTATTTTAGAGTTTAGTAACCTACGTTATATCCTACTAATATTATAAATGCGAAATTTGGTGAGGATGGATGTATGTTTGTTCCTCTTTCACGAAAAAAATACTGATCTGATTTGTATGGAACTTTACAGTAATATTGTTTATACATCAGGGTAACATATAGGTTACAATTTATAATGAGTTTGTGTAATTTCGTCATAATATAACGATAACTATCAAGCAATTAACTAGTATAAAGGCACAAAGTTTAGGTATTAATTCTAGTTTTATGTTTGTATATTTTATAATTTGTTTTTGGTTCTAGTCTGTTTTGCGTCTTAATTTAATTAAAATAAAGAATAAAATAATTTTATCCCGGAAATCTCCTTCACGCGGGCGCAGCCGCGAGCAAAAGCTAGTAAATTATAATTATAGTGTGTCTGCCATTCGGTATCTTAAAGTTTAATACGCTATGAATAATTCATAAATAAAATTCAAATACTTAGCTACAAATCTATAGGGCATACACCTACTGTTGAAATGATAAACCTCTCTAACTTATTTCTAACCGGTTATAAAAAGTTAAAACTAATAGTTCTAACAAAAAGTGCCGAAATCCGTCAAACCGCAATCCGATTCAGGATCTAACTTCGGCAATGAATTTTATTGAGCGTCTACCATTCGCCTGAGGTTAAGATTTGGAAACACTATTTTTCTAGAACATTCGTACTGTGGGTTATGTATTACAGTCAAGGAATTTCGAGTGTCGATAATTTTCTAGACTAGTTTGTTGCTCAAGGGAGAATTACCCTACATATTTTTGGGAGATTTAAAAAAAATAACCAGCTCCTTAAAATGTCCCTTCAAAAACGCGATTGTGAGTTGACGTCGATTAATTTTGATTAGTTTGTGATTGATAAGACCAATGTGTCAGTAACGTGTTAGTCTTTCAACGAGTACGTAACTTTCAACTCAGTCTTTATGAGTATAAGTCTTTCAACGAATCTCAATAAAACGACACGGAGTGGTGTCGTGTATTTTTACCACATTCTAAGCACACTAATGCGACTTCTTAAATGCACTCAGGGAAGTGTCATAATGCAGATAACCATAGAGGGGAAGGCACGTAAGATATAAAACCCACCACAATGGACCGCGAAAATGATCAGCCGATCAGCCGATGTATATCAAACCTTGAAGAGGCCGGCATAATTGTGTCGACTCGCAAGAGCCATCTCTCGTCAATAACTCGACTAAATGGTCGCAACTGGACTATCGGGACCACGAAAGCCGTATAGTTTTCGAAACGTCGGAAGAAAACTAATATATTTAAACCGCGATAAAATCCGAAAATACTTTAATAATAATGTTTAACATTCGCGTAAATGTAAGAAATCATTCTGAACCGATTTTGAATTAAATTCTATAGGACCACTCTGAAAGTATATTCTTTAAAAAAATAAGAATTTTCTAAATCGCTTAGTAAATAACCGAGTTCTGAGGTAACAATCATGAACAAAAAAGAAGCCGTATTTACAATCTAATTCAGGAGTCTCTGGCCGAGTTTAAAAGAAGTAGAAGGTAATTCAAAGCAACTTTGTGACGCTCCCAGCAATCTTTATTTACTGCGCTAATTACATTGTAACTAATTTACCTCTCAAAGCAAAGGTTATTACATCAGACTCGCAACACGTTGCCCGCTAAATAGATGATAATAGATGGTTCTAGAATCATCTATGATTATATATTTTTTTACTTTATACACCGCTGGAGTAAGCGTGTTCTGGAGTGGAGACCGCTGGGCAAACGTAGCGTGGGAAGACCTCTGGCCAGATGGTGGGACGACTTGCACAAGGGGCCGGCAGCGACTGAATGCACAAAGCAGCAGAACTGGGTCTGTGGCCTACCTTGGGAGAGGCCTACGTCCAGCAGTGGACTGAAACGGGCTGATGATCATGATGATAATGATGATGGTGATGATGATGATGATGATGATGACGATGATGATGATGAATATACTTCTATAGACGGGCCTTGCTCGCAGCTACATCCGAAAACAAGACCTTCTTTGATATAAAAGTCATCCTACCTCAGTTTTTTCCAGGGTAAAATATCTCATTATAATATGAGTATAATACTTTTACCTTTAAATCCAAAACACGGTATATATCTTTGTAAAATTCCATTCAAATCAGTACAGCGGTTTGCGCACTTACTTCAACCATTACCTGTGTAAATAATCAAATAAATTGACATACAAACAAGGCAAACACATCTCCTTTCTTCGCGCAGTCGGGTAAACACCGCCCATGTTTTTCTTTAACAAAATCAAACAGTCTGCGGGAACAGCGAACCGCAACACAATTACAAGTAAATTTCGTAGAAACTTTTCAAACATTTTATTATGTTCCAAGACTTTGTGGAGTTCGTTTCGTTTGATACGATTTGTCGTTCACACATCGACAATTCCGAAGATTTCTTCATGAAAATACTTATAAATGTGATTAAATGATTTTTATGGTTACAATAAAAACTGGATTCTATATAAATAATGATTTCTTATGTTTGAATGTTAGACATTGAAATAAAACTATTTTCGGATTTTATCGCGGTTTATTATATTTCAGTTTTCTACCGACGTTTCGAAGACTTTGCAGCCTTCATGGTCGCGGGGACTGAGGTGTTGGTCGTCGGCAAGTCAATGTTACAATATCTACGTACATTTTACAATAATACAAAGTTCTATATTATATATTTGAGTCTGGTACTTTTGTCCAATACGGCAATAGCCTCGTCCTATCAAAAAATAGGACAGAACGTACTTGAAAACTTGAACCTGTGCCTATCCCTTCACAGATAACGGCGTAATTTATAATTTTGTTATTTCAAGTTCTATTGCTGGATATTGTCTTACTAAAACCTTTATGAAATAGGAGCTTCGCGGTGTTGTTACGGTCAATTACATTTTGAACACCCCACTCTTTTTTATTAATTTCTTTAATTCAACAGCTCAGTGCTCAGTCATGGTATAAAAACAAGCTGGTTTCCGTACCAGCGTCATACCTTCGTAATTTTTCTTCAGGAATGTAATTCTTTTTTTAATCCTTCTTCCAAGACTTCTAGTTTATTAGAACCCCTATTATACGTAATAGGATACTTTCTGGATTACAGATAAAATAAACCATCAGCAACAAAACAAATTACTACAATTACGTTCAGTTTGCTTGTTTTTAGGATTTATGTTTTGTTTTTCATAGATCAAAATATATTTTTTTTTTGCATTATCGGCTACTCACGCTACTTTCATTATAGATACAACTAGAAAGAGGCATGGGCTAGTTTCTGGACCTCTAACAATATTGTAATGCTAATTATTGTTAAAGTAATTATTAACTTTATCACCTTTGTGTTTTTGTTCAATAAAGCCTTTTTTTATTATATAATATCAGCCTATATACTGTCCCACTGCTGGTCTACTTCTGAGAAGGATTGGGCCTTAGTCCACCACGCTGGCCTGTTTGGTAGCCTTCACACACCCTCAGAATTCCTATTAAGAATTTCTCAAGTATGCAGGTTTTCTCACGATATTTTCCTTCGCCGTTGAATCAAGTGATAATTCGCAAAGAATACACACATCATTTTAGAAAGGTCAGCGATGTGTGCCCTTGGGTTTTGAACCTGCGTTCATTCGTCTCAGCAGTCCATTTCACACCCAATTAAGCCATCGGCGCTATCTAATTATTTTCTTTTATTAAGTAATTAATATTATTTTCGCTGAGAAACACACATTTTAAAATATTGCAGAAAATTTAATTATTTTTTTCACTCAGCCGTTTAACGTTGTGCAAATTCAAAAGAAGTGACAACTGTACTTAAATTATACCTAACCTGGAGGTCAAACACATGACCGCCCAATCCTTAATCCACATTCGCTACCACTGAACCAACGAAGCAATAAAATGCGAGCGAAAATAAATAATTCATACATTTCCGTGTCGCGACGCTTCGCAGCTTTGAGTTCCAAAAAGGCGAACTTTGTGATTACTTTATATATTAAAAGATGTTGAAATTGAGGTCAGTGAAGTTATTTGTTGACTTTTTAATGTTAAAGTACCTTTGGACCTCGTGGCGACGTGATATATACTGTTATATGTCAGTGATTGTGAAATTGCCTCATTGGCAATAGGTCGAATAACAGCACGCATCAGCACAGGATCACCAGGTCCTGGGTGCGAGTACCGGGCGTTAAACCACCGCAGGGGGATGTGTAAGAAAAACTTTTTACATACACATACTTCGTTACACTTGTGAATCGAACAGATAGACTGATAGATGCCGAAAGCATTAAATCTGCATGTACACTTGTTATGTTTTGTAGATATTACACATATACATTTGTAACGGCCATATTGCTTTGTAAGCGTCATGTATACGGAGTGTAGTCGGTCCGGAGAGAGTAGTGTAACTAGGAGTCCGGTACTGTGTACACGCAAATAAATAATTATGTAAAATGTGTTTCCTGAAATAAACTTTAATTCATATATCATTATGTTATTGTGGGACACTCACATACTCCCTATAAAAGGTTACCCCCCTTACACATTGTTATGTAGATATAGATATTATAATAATATCAGCCCTGTATTATAATACTGTCCCACTGCTGGGCGCGGGCTTCCTCCACTATTGAGAGGGATTAGACCTTAATTCACCACGATGGCCTAGTGCGGATAGATAGACATCACACACCCTCAAAATTCCTATAGAGAGTTTCTCAGGTATGCAGATTTCCTCACGATGTTTACTTTCACCATTCAAATATAGATATTGGTACATATTACATACATACATAACATCACGCATTTATCCCCGAAGGGGTATGCAGAGGCGCAACTAGGGCACCCACTTTTCGCCAAGTATGTTCCGTCCCATGATGTGATAGGGGGCGAGCCTATCGCTATATCGGGCACAAATTCCAGACTCCGGGCTGATACTGAGCAGAAAAACCCAAATATCACTTTGCCCGACCCGGGATTCGAACCCAGGACCTCATAGTGCTATTGTACCGGACATGCAATACCACTACGCCACCGAGGCAGTCATAGTTGATACACATTAATTAAATTAAATATACGATTCCCAATAAACATCAAAAATAAAAATACGGAAAAAGAACTCATTTTTAAATTGAAAATTAAAATCTTCAAATCCATCAGTGAACAAATGGAATGTATAAATGGTGTATTTTTTCATTAATCTCACACAAACGGCATTGTATCCGGGCTGAGGATTACATGCCTATGCAAATTGTAGACATCGGTTATGAATGTATTATCATTAATGAAAGGCCATTAGATACTAACGGATATTTGTAAATGAAAACATTTCTGTTCCAAATTCAAATATTCATTTCGTACTTTACAAATGAAAGGATCTTTGTCAGTTCACATAATAGATTGATAAGAGTTTTGCTTAGAGAATGTTTATATGTCTTGAACAGTGAGTATTGGATTTTATTCTTAGAAATTTGTATGAAACTTTCATTCCAAGATAATACTAGAAGTTGTAAATATATGTAGTTACTAAACGAACTATTTCCATATGCTCAAATACCGCTACTCTTTTTCCACAGAATAAAGCTACTAACAGCGAAGTTTGGATTAAGGACATTAAAATAGTTAAAACACACACGTGAATTTATTCTAATCTAGTACTAAGTGTAAAAACGGCACAATTTATGTAAAAATCTTGCGAGTGTAGAGCCGTGTTTACGACGTCGTAAGAGCTCACATTTCCATATGGAGATTCAGCAAATAAAAACTACCGAGATACTACTATCAACTTGCGAAAACTGTAATGCAAATGTATGTGTAGTAAGAATAGTTTATATTAAAAAAGAATGGTACAACACTTAGTTTAGCAACAGTTGAAAAAGAAGATAAAAAAAGAAGTTTATTACATTTAAAGCATAATTCAAAATGATTCCTGCATCACTGTATGGCACTCTGAGACGTTACCAATGCAAATTCGTTTATTTCTTCCTCATGATGTAAGGAATGTTAATGATGATGGATCTATCACATTTTAGATTCAACATAAACGAAATATGATCATCAATTTTAAAATACCTATAGGTAAAGGAGGTTAAATAGAAAAAAACAGGTTAGCAGTACCTATATATTTTTACTTCCATTTATAAATATACATTTTGTTACATGTTTGTTAAAATGTTATTTTAAAGAGTATCAAAAACGACGTCATCAACAAGAACACAACCAAATCCCGGCCGACCAACATCACATTCCCAATACTCGGATCCAATCAGCCACTATTTTGAGACGACACAGCCCTTCAGGGATCAGGAATTCAGCAAAAAATTCCCGAACCACCGCGCCGCCTAAACAAACTTGAAAACGTTACTTTGCAAAATATACCTTCATTAAAATTTGTGTATTCACATACCCACTTTCTGTCTTCAAGCTTTGTATATTTGAACAGGATACTGAATACGATAATACCATTTCGCTTGGTGGGTTATTTTCTCTTCTTGCTTGATCAAAAATAAATGATAAATGTATTACTTATAAAGATCATTTTCATTCGTGCAAGATTTTTGTGGGTACTCGAGAGATGAAAGGACCATATTTTATTATAGATAGACATTTGACAGAATACTGAATACCTAGCAAGCGATAACAAACATTGACTAAAATAATATATTATATACTAACGGCCGGTTTCAATAACTAACTAACAATTAACTGGAGTTTGCTATCACACTTAACATAAAAGTTACTTGCTTAACTGAGATCAAGGAAAGATAACATACGTAACTAGTGGGTGCATCAATCAAAGCGTTTTATTTTTGCATTGAGTACTAGTAACGTTAAGTTAAAAAAAAAATAGTATTTTTATATGTTAACTATAATTCTTATTAATATTTTTTCATCCCAATTTACGTAACACAATTACGACATATTACATAAATTATTATAACAATGATTATATTTGACAATAACTAAACGCCATATTGACAGTAATCATAGGTAATCATATTCGACCCACTGATAAATAGGATAAGGACAAGGCATTCCTGTCTGTCCTACAGCCGTTTTCAATAAACGATCTCAATTTCAATCCTCAATCCGATTCCGAGAATGAACCAATCAAAATAACTCATTTGTAGCATGTCAAAAATACTTTGTTCTGATTGGTCCATTTTTTAAATAGATCGAATAAAGCGATTGGGATCGTATATTCAAAAAGGCGGTTGGTTTATAGATATACAGATAACTACCATATAATCATTCAAACAGTTTATAATCTATAAAGATTACATTACATTATAATATCTATTGCGACTCAAAAGCATTGTTACTTGTCGCTCGTTGAAGATTGTAATTGAACTATGTACTTACTATACCATCAGTTATTGGTATAACATAGCATCGGGCGCACGTCTGTCGCATTGTCTGCCAAGATATACTAACTGGCAAACATCTTGAGCACAATGCCGCATGGCAAGAACAACTTATGCAGGTATGGTGTTTTTTTTTTTATTTACGTCCAGGAACACCCCAGTATGCTCAAGATATTTTCCGGCCGTATTATAGCATCTTCCACTTGCCTTAATCCCACACTAAAGCCCAAAGTAAGGAAGTACACATATTAACGAGAATGTAGAAAGGGTTTGGCTAAATTTTATATCCGACACAGACTATCTGACGTCAACCTTTGGTAGCTATCCAATTCCTAAAATACGGATCACACCCTCATCTATTTAAAAAAAAAATTAAAGCGACTATGAATTGTAATAATTCTAACATATTATATAGGTTACAGCGCTTACAGAAACAAGGAACCTTCTTCAGAGAAAGTACATGCCTAATTAATTTCATAACTTAAAAACCAAGTTAGGTCAATGACTCAAATTAAATCTAAAATTACTGTAAAACTTAGCGTATTGTTCAAGATCTCAAACTTAACAACATTCGAGCTAGCGAGCCGGAATCAATCCGGGTAACGAATGAGCGAATGAATCAACCTTCTTATAAGTTCTCAAGGTCCCGCCTGAAACGTTCTAGTGCCTATTATGTGAGTTTTGAATGATCAATTTAACTTCCACCGCTGAAAAGTTTGTTGAGTTGTGAAAAATGGATGTGGTAAATGTTGATCGGTCGTTTATTGCAAGAACGACGAATCGGAAAATTTATCGAGTGATGTGATGATATAAAAGAAGCCATTACTCATAAATTATGATCAAATTGTTTTACAGTTCGAGAGGGTATTCGAATGAAGAAGTTACGGAGTAAAATTTTGTGAGTTAATATCTACGAATTATTTTTTTTATTTTTTCTGTCTTCAATCGGAGTTAATACACATTCACAGCGAAATACAACATTAGGAATAATCGGCATTAAAAAAACACTGAACTCTGGCTCCAATAATCTTATTATTCAAGATTTTTAAACCACTATGCTTCACTTAAATGAAGAAAATGATGATAATGGAAACAGATTTTAATACAAAACGTAAACAATCACTTCCTAAAAAATTATCCGCAAATTTTAATTTGCTGAAAGCATTTATTTTAGGCGATGGGTAAATATTTTCATATTTTAATGTACAAACTGAAAAAGCCGTGGAACTTCAAGAATATAAAATTATATGGATGTGACACAGGATCACCTCTTCTTTTTTTTAAATACCCGTAAATATATTTGTTTTCATTCTACTTTTTAAATTTTTTATTATTATTTACCACGTAGAACAGTTAAACGTACCTTATATTTATGCTTTACACATTTTTACTCTCCACTACCAAAAAAATATTTTACAACACTCAATGATATTGCCAAAGCCTGCCATAACCAATAAAAAATCCTATGTAACGATTATCCCTCGATTGCAAAAGTAAGTCTAATCTATTACAATAGTAGTGTTAGGTTTTTAGTACTCGAAAGTCTAGCTAGGACTGTCCAAGGACATTACAGGCTACAAAATTCTAATGACTCATTGACGAATGTAGTAGAGTAACAAAATTGGCTGTTCATCTCACCATTTCGTTTCATAATAATATATGTGATGTAACATAATTTATGTTACCATAGATTATACATTTTTTTTTATACAATTTAGCGATTGAGAATGTCACCTCTGTGGTACAGAATCAATGCCGGATTTATATTTTTTATGAACGTAGGTCACTTTATTTCCGCCACCCCATGTATGTATGTAGGTTTCTAAAATACTTATTTTCCATTTGTTGGTATAATGGAAGACACTAAAGTTAAATAAACGAATGATTTTAATTAAATCGAGTGAGCGTCCTCTGAAATCTGCCGCTCCTATACGGCCTATTTACAAATTTAGGAGTGGTGTGAATGACAATTCGGGATCACTTTTAGAACGTCACTTTCCTTCCGTCGGCAGTCATGTACTATCCGATGCCGCATCCATTCCTAGATTTGGTCCTCAAGGTCCCAGCGTACGGTCCTTAGCCACGCTGGAGTCGGTTCTAACGAACTCATTCATTCAGCCGCTCGTATTGTGACCGGAGAAAGATGTGCTCTTAAATTCAATCAAACTTTGCAATTAAAAGTTGCCTTTCAACTACTGAGGTGTTCAGCTCATATTGAGGCTTTAAAAAGGTTATGTTATCTTTTCCGAATGTGAGGTTAAAATTATTGGATAAATTTTGATAGCTTAAGGTCCATTTTCATACATTTTGTTTCACCTTTAATCTGGGTAACTAAACAAGTATTAACAAGTAAAGAATTTAAATTCACGTCTAGTTAGTGATTAGTTCTCGCAGTTGAAAAAAAAACGTAAAAATAATTAATATGCATGGATATTTCGGCCTTTAAAATTTCGTCATATTAAATTTGTACCATGGTTTGTACCATGTTTTTATTATAAATTTTATCCCTAATTTAAAATGTCCGTAGTTATATAAGTGATTTTAATTGTTATTTAAAAATAACAAGTATTCTTACAAATTGTATTGACGTATCATAAGTGTAACTTTGTTTGCCTACGTGATAATTAATAAAGTATTTTATTTATTTAAAAACAGACACCAATTAAAGTAAATATATTAGGTGAAAATGAACATCACAATCCTAGAGATATATTGAATAACAGTTGACAAATAAATTAGTTCTCGGAATATCATATTGTTTAGAAGCAGTCGCCTGCGGTCACATAATGGAACATGCGGCATTAACTGGGCTCTACATTGTACTGCGAGAGGACGCAATGATACCCGCATTCCGACTGACATTTTGGTGGAGTAAGATACTAAATTTCATAGGTTTGCTCTAGGCAATTTTTATTATCAAAGTAAAGATTTATAGAGATAAATGGTTAGTTATTCGTATTTACGAAATGTTGCCAAATCCATATTTATAAATATCAAAGTAACTGTCACGCTTTGTTGGCTGAACCAGTGCACCGATTTCGATGAAATTTAGTAACTAGTCTGAGGATGATACTCTGGATATTGATACTTTTATCTTGGGAAAACATGTCAGGAGTTTTATCCCGGATTTTTTTTTAAGCGAACCGAGCCGCGATCAAAAGCTTGTCATATTAAACTTTAAACAAGTTATGGCTGATTTTCATTGGTTGATAGATCCACATGGCTGCGAAAGATTTTCTTTTCACGCACACGCACGCTACAGGACTTGTATTTCTGTTTAAGCATGTCACGGGATCCCCATGCGGTAGCCATTTTTTGCCACTATCCCGTATTCGTGGACACCTCGCATGCGGTTTAACGAGTGACTTAACAAGAAGTGATATAAGAATGAGCAATAAGTTAGCAATCAAAATACATCACGCCTCTTATGTTTTTTTTCACCACTGTTTTATAATCAAGTCTACTTGTCACTTTACTGAATAATAAAACATAGTCATAATTATTCGACAGAAAATTACTCTGTCTGCGCAAACATGTCGCCAACATCGCAATAAATTAAAATGATACCAGCTTTTTAAGCGAAATGTATTTAAATCAAATTATCTCATATTAAATGTACAGCTGAAATTTTCTGCTAAGAGGGATTGTCCACAGCCGCCGACACAGAAGTAGCTAGTGTTTCCATTAAGGTATTATTCGGACGAGAGGAAAACAGGAGACGGAAAACAAAATCAGAGCAGACGTGCAATCTGATCGATATTAGTCGAAACCATAGCGTTCGAGCAAGGGATTATCATATATCCCATCAGGGTCATAGGTCATACACTCGAGGCTGTACGTCCGTCTTGAAATGGGAGGAATTAGTGTGCTGACCTCGCTGCTGTTACGGACGCCAGCCAAGTTCAATGTACCGACGCACTGTTTACAAAGTGTGCCGCAGAGGTTTATCCAGTAAAAATTCCAGAATCCCAACGTAACCGACCTATCTGGTATCAATCATAGCAAGACTGTGCATTAAACAGATGCTTAGCATGGAACGGTCACGTCATTACATCACCAATCATCGCGGTCAAACATGTTCTCTTCACTTCAACCCTAACTCGGTCCGACGTTTCTGTGTCGGCGGCAGTGGACTAACGCTGAAACAGTTCGAGTTAAAGCAAAAATAAACCGCACAGACGCTACAAGAGACCTCAAACGTAAAACAGACACGCTAATTACAGTCAGTCACGATTTTTGCTTCATCATTAACGTATGATGAGTACTCTACATACACGAATATTTAATTCACAGCCAACCGTTACATGGATCGAGAAAGGTGCTAAGAATATTATATTTTTCATACAAGTGATACGAAAAGTATGGAATAGTGGAATAATGGACTCGTTGGATGTAAGCCACTTCTAACAGGTCTGGAACTTAAAACTATTTTACGGATTTTAACTGTAGCGCGGTTTGACTTTGCGGATGTCCAACACCTCAGTCCGCCCCTGACCACAAAGGCTGCAAAGTCTTCGAAACGTTGGGAGAAAATTATCATATAAAAACCGCGATGAAATTCATAAAATAGTTTTATTTTAATATCTAAGATTTGCGGAAACATAAGAAATCAATAGGTCTAGAAATCTTAAAGGAAGGCCTAACTTTAACAGTGGACTTCTAAAGCTTGAAGATGATACGAAAGGCCGCTCGCTTGATAGTAACACCTACTTAGACTCAGACAGCTCCAAGCAGATTATTTATTTACAAATTACAGGGTAGAAATTATGTAATTCAAACGAATGCAGCAGTAGGTAGGTACATACAATTTGCTCGACGGCAGGAATAAACAAAACAGTACTTACCCAAACTGGCATACAGGACGTAAGAGATTAAGTACAAAGAGATACGATCAACATTTATAACCAAGCAACGTTCTATTTAAATTGGTTACAAACTACCCACATTTGGCAAGACTCGGCGTTTTCAAAATTCCCTAAAATGTTTAAACGATGTTATCAGTAGTTGCGAATGCAATTTCGAATTGCAAATGTGTCTCTTTTTGCATTCAACATATTTGCGAGGTAAGTAGTTTTTTTACGCGGAATTTGCTTTCCTAATCTCTCCACCCTCTAAGCTCTGCGAAAACATTTTGTGTGTTTATTTTTATTTGTTTTATTTTTTCACGGCAAAGTCACCACACTGCACCTTATGGTAAGTGAAGTTCTTGTCCAATAGAATGTCTGACGAGAAATGATTACCCCTGCAGTCGACACAATTATGCCGGTCTATTGGAACTGGATATACAGGTTGATCCCAGAACGCTACACACTTACGTGGGCTATTCTCTCTTTGCGTTGTGTTCCTCAATAACCAGGGTCGTGATCTCCCTTCTGTATCATTTTCTTTATCTTCTGGGGGTGTGGAGGGCGCTGTAAACTGAACAGTCAAGAGCGGTGCGGATCTGGTCAGACCAACGCATTGGCCTACGGCCACGAGGCCATCCCCCACGTGGGCTACTATGGCAGGTTTTAATACATTGTATACAATGGTAGCTATCCGGGCGGATATAAAATATATCCTACCCCTAGCAAATATACTGTTTATTTCATTGTACTTTTTAGTTCCTTAACTTTGGTATTTAATGCACTGTAAATTCTAACAGAAATCCTATAGATTGCGACAACGGCAATGTTAACAAGGGATGCTTACTTACTAGTGGTAGGTCTCTCATATATGAGAGACTGCCTGGATAGGTACCATCGCAATAATTCAAGGTGTTGGATGGTGTTTCTACCGTTTATGAGCGGTCTTATCGCTTACCATCAAGCGAACGGCAAGCTCGTCTCGTCATTCAAAGCAATAAAAAAACTTACTCAAACGTCGCATAGTTCTGAATATATCCAATGATCACCCCATCATTTTCAATAGCTGCACGCAGGTTCATTGCATAAATCGCAGACAGGTACAAATGGTAGCGGGCAGCGCTGTGCGAAACTGAATATTTGTGCGCTCATTAGCATGGAAATTTGTGTGCTTTAAACGCAATAAACTCCCGCCCATCGTACTGTAATGAAATACAAAGGCCATCTATGCATCTTCGTTTATTGCAAGCCATAGATAACATTTAAAAGTATTGGCTGTTTGTGTTGTCTGTGACGAGAATATTCTGAAAACATTTGGGTTGTTTCTAAGAAATAATGAGAACATTCTTATATTATATTTTATAATGTGAATAATGTATTTCGAAATATTAAAAGAGGAGAAACTTATTTTTGTTTGTCCTTTTGTATTTTGAACACGCACCGAAGCCCGACCGATTAAATTTTCATTCTAATTTTATTAACACGTAGTCTCCAAATACTGGAATAATTTATTTCGCACTTATTCAAGCTTTTTGTACGACTAATTGTAATCTAGGCTGAATAACATAACTATATGGAAACATGTAGAAACAATAGTCTTTGTTAGGAATGAGGAAAAACATTTATGTGTAACGAAAATAGGATTAACTATTGCAAGACTTACTCGGTTTTACGTTTTTTTTATGCCTTTATTGCTGATACTAAACAAACATACTGAAAATAACATATTATTTTAACTTAAAATCTAACATCGGATTTTTGGTTCAGTGATCAGCGTGTCCTGTGGCACGTAGGCCTCTTCCAGCTTGTCATGTGTCCTGTCCATCGCCATTTCGACAGTCTTATTTTCTTTACTACTCGGTTTTATATAATTGTATTTAAAAATATAATTTCTATTTCTTTATCGGCTAGTAACAGTATCGTTGTAGGATTTGCCAGTAGAGCTTGTTTATGTACCATTCTGAAGCCGCTGTTAATACAGCCTCCCGTTCGTGGCTCGTCGAATGTCGTAAAGGGTTTAACAGTTAATTGTTTGACTCGCCAGCCGTTCAGCAACAGTCAATGCGAGGTTTTAAAACCACGCAAAGCCCCACCAAGTCAATAACTAGCATAACACGTAGTTTTTCACGTACAAAAATTACCCAAATTAAACGCACACACAATTAACAAATACATAAATGAAACACAGTATTTACAGTAAATAAACAAAGCGCATTTCTCTTAAAAACCCATGCGAAATATCGGACATTTTTGGCCGAATTCATTTTATTTGAATCTGACAACACTAACGCATTCTGTTTGCGTTCATATTGTATACAGATCGTAAAATACGCGATTTCGTATTGAAGAGCGTAAAATATTTTTATTGGCGTCAGTTTATGATATAAATGAAAATCTTTTTGGATATGTTTTTGAGGTCACGGATTTGTGCTAGCGTTTCGCGTGATAGCTATTCGCATGTAATAAAACGGGGTAAATGGCGGAAAGTATGTCTGTATTTATTATATAAACATTATCCAGACCTACATATTTCTTCGGATCTGTTTTGCCTCGCCTCGCTGATTCTTGATACTTTTAAGACAAGATAAGCGTTTCGTACTTGAATGGGTATTTGTAAACGTTATTTATTGTTACATATTTAGTTGTTCAAAGGTGGAAGAGTGGGTTCAAATTTTATTTTATTTTATTTGGGAAACTTACAGCTAGTACAACTCATAGAAAAAGAATACACTCAAAAAAGGCCAATTACAAGTTTCCACTACTAAATTATATAATGTAAAAAATAGGAAATACTGTGGTCTGCTAGCTAATAAATAAAAGTAAGATTATAATTAGTTTTTTTAGTTTTAAATGTTAGGTAATCCGTCCCCCAGGCATATAAGCAACTGAACACGTCAATTTGTGATCCAGTAAATACATATCTATGTTTTTAAGTTGTAAAAATAAGAGATGGGAGAACTGAAAAGTGCGGAAATAAGAGGAGTAAGATATAAGTTCAATGAGTAATGTTTTAGTTCTTACACTACGGGACTACCCATTATTCACAGGAAGCGCATTGAGATCCCTATCGGCGCATAGACTTCAACCCTGCGGTAGCCTTCGTCGACGCATTAGAAGAGATTTCGGGTAGTAAACATTACCTCAGATTGCTACTGACACAGCTTCTATGGTAACCGTGTAAACACACACCGTAATGTCGATATTGATGATACAACTGGCCTTCATAACTTCAGCGAGGTTTGCACACCAGTTCACTCCACGGTCGCATATGCACATACAACCCTAAGTCCTTCTGAATGTCCAGCGGTGACGTAGGGTGAAATATTCCGATAGGGAACCCTACTCAACATAATATAGGTACTAATTTGCATAAATGCGGTCTGCAAATCGTTCTAATGATAATTAGATTTTACATAAATTACAAGAGAGAAGCCGCAAGGAATTGGGTTGTATGGACTTTTTCGCCACTAATGTCCAGTGGCCCTGATAGACCTCTTTAGTCGCCTTTTACGGCAGGTAGTGTTGGCCATTGCAGTATTCTATCATACCCAAATTCCACAGCGCTAAGAGACTACACACCTGACGTTGAGTAAAATATAATACAAATAGTCCAAACGTAGCAGGCTGAGTTGGCCGTAGCGTTATTCTTCCATACCCAAATTCCCCAGAGCTAAGAGACTACACCCCTTAGGTTGAGATAAATATAGTACAAATACTCTAATACGCAACGGGAAATGTGTTCCTTGACAACCGCCAGTTATGTTCCCCTTTGTAGTCGAACGTTCATCGGCTAAACTTGAAATGCGTCGAAACAAATCGTAATCACTATCTTTTGGACACAAAAGAGATCTAATATCTACAATTCAGCATACGAAATCAAAGTACAATATTATCATAACCAACAGTATCTCCATTGCTAAAGAAGTGCCTCCACTAATTTATTAACTCATCAATATTATCGTTAAGTATTTAAACGCAACAAAAAACACAGCCGAACTTTCCATATTTGTTATAATGGTGTGTGGCCGAAACTATCATTAATCAATCACATCCCAACAAAAACCGAACGATTTTGCACTTGCGTTTAATTTTTTCAAAGCATACAACTTTGTAGCGACGCCTTATCAAGCTTTATTTAATATTCGCGACGCTCTTACAAAGTTATCTCATTAGCAGAGCGACGACATCCGAGTGACGCTGAACAGCGACTGGGCACCGGCGTTGATAAATTTAATTTTTATATTTTATATTAGCTTCATGATTTTAATACAATAAATGTCGGGTAAATAATGACTTCTAGAAACTGGTTGGACTGAGAATTGAAGTCTCTACCTTACTAGTTTTCCAGAGTATATAGGAAATTAAAACCTATTAAAGGAGTCACCTTCTTTAAGTTACAAATTTTTACCAAAAGGGATATAATAATATTATTTACCGTACATTATATACTGTCCCACAACTAGACGCGGGCCTACTCTACTACCTAGAGGGATTAGGTTTTAGTACACACTGCGTTGATTTAGTGCGTGTTGCTAGACTTAAAATAGCGTCACTTTTTTTTATCGAGAACTTCTCTAGTGTGCTCACGATTCTTTCACAATTAAAAAAAAGGATTCCCGGAAAGGTAATTCTAAAATCAAATAAAATTTATTTTCAAACCGTATTAAAATCAAATTACCATTATAAGATCGTAGTCGTTATAAACCGTAAATGGCCTTTTATTTCGCTTATTCTGTATATTATTAAGATGTAGGTATGTTAGCTGTTGGTTTTCTAATAAATAAATAAATAAAAAAGATATTAATTTGTAGTTTAAATTACAAACCACAATTATAGCAATACACCGTGCTTGTTATTGTAAATAGTAATCCAACTGTCAAGAATGACGATTAAAATTTGAACACCTTACACGGTACACTACCTTACTTAAATATTATTATTAGTCAGAGATCTAAACCCACATAACATGCTTTTACTGTAAGTATATATTATAAATTAACTTTTATTTTCTTACAAAAAAGTTCTATTTTCTGAATAGAAACTCTACTTGTTGACAATATTATCTCTACATTAAAATATTTGATTCATTAACGTATTTCAAACAAACCTAAACGAACCTCAAGAATTTGTGATCCTCTTATTTTAATTAAACTATTCCTTTGTAATAAGACTTTTAAGAACGCAAAAAACATGTGTTCCACACGTCCAAGTCGATTTTATTACAAATTCTATTCTTTCTTTTTGACAGATGGTACATCTTTCAGTTAGTAAAATTTTTGTTATGGTACATACTTAAACTTAACAATTAAACTAACTTTTTATAGTTTGCAGACGCAGCCGGGGGCAAAGCGCGAGTTTAAGAATTGACCTTCAAAATAGAGCACATGACAAAGGATAAGTATACTGCAGGAACATAGCATATCAATTACCCTCACTAAAGCTGAAACTGCCATGCTATCTCAGCCAGGCGCGGCTTAAAATGGGTGTCGCAAAATCTCCATTATACTTTCAATTTAATTGCCCCTTCCCATGTCGTTTATGGGACAATGTCTGACATTTTGGGGTACGCGTGCCACACGCGAGCATAATATCATACTACACGCACAAGGGTGAAATGGGTAAACAGGGTGAGGCATATGTTGCAGTTTAAATGTAATTTTCTTTATGGAGCCAAGCAGAGTAAATCTTTTTTGAGTGTGGCAATAAAGGGTAATTTAAATTTTTACCTTGGTAAATTTACATTGAGAGCGAGTGTAGCTACGTGGTCATAATTGATCAGGTATCAGAGCACTTACATTGTGCACTGGAAGGTCCTCGGTGCGATTCCAACGCTTAAACAAAACTTTGAGTAATGAAGTCCTAGGGGGTGGCGATTGGGGCAACTGCCCGAAGCCTTACGCTTATAAGGTGCAGGAAGAAAAAAACATATTCCTCTTTTAACAATCAGATAAAATACCGCGCAACGACCTTCCCTCCAGCGCCTCGTATTAATTAAGGTCGCCAAATTGACTATCAATGTTTTTAAGGTTCTATAACAGAACCCTTATAGGATCAGTTTGTTGTCTATCTCTCCGTTTGTCTATCAGTTTGTTAAAACCCTTTTTCTCAGGAATACATTATCCCGAGCCGAGTATTGTAACCAGTTAGTAGGTTACCCTCAGCATGGTCACTTAATTTTCAAGGATTGCGAGCACCTTAAGCGCTCATCCAAAAGTCCGATGTATTTGTATATAAGCCGACCCTTATCAGGCTAATAAACGTAAATAAGTCAGGTTAAAAAGAAAATATCAACTTTAAGTTTATATCAAATACTGGAGTCCATGATCAAAAGTAAGATAAAAAAAAAACAGAATGTTTATCATTTCAATTGTTTTTTTTAATTAAAATGCCATGCAGGGATTTCTTTCTTAGCTTTTTGTTTTAAAATACGTGTTAACTCTATCTTGCATCAAAATCAACAGAACCTCTATCATCAGTGATTGATTAACCGACAACCCACTTAGCCCCATACAAACTAACAGACTATTCCTTTGTAGGTAAGTAATGTGCAACGCCAATGAATAGTTAAATTATTATAACTACAATGCAGAACCTAGAACCCAATTGTTATATAATACAGTACAGATACAACCTCAATAGATTATTTAGAAAATGTCCACAATATTCATTCTCATGGGTGCAACTTAATATTATACAGAACAATAATCCTACATGATAACGATTATTACGATCACACACTAAATAGGTATATAAGAAAACATTACAAAGTATTTAAAAATCAAATTGGTACATACAAATTATGTACTTTCATAAAATATAACATTGTTTAATCCTCAAAACTAATTTACTATACATGAGTCAATTACAGCGCCATCTATTCATATTAGATGCAACTACATAAAATAATAGTTTTCACCGCTTTGTTTTGATATATCGTTGAAAATATTTTATTTGATTTATATGAATATTTATGTAATATATTAAATTGTACTCATTAAATATTTTCTGAAAAAAAAATACACAAACACAATATAAATTAGCATGCCCCTCTGTGCAATAATGGGTGCAGGCTGCAATTAATTAAAGCTAAATTAAATAATTTGTTTTATCCTCTAGGTCTGCGTAGTTGATTTATTTATTAGTGAGACGATTATTTCGTCGTAGTTGATAACTGAGTTTTGCAAGTTATCAACGTGAATAAAATAATAATATTTTGTCTCTTATAATTTCTAGACTGCACAACCCGTTAAATTACACGCGATTGTGGCAACACTGTAACAGTGAGCCATCGCCCCGCTAACGGTGTCATGGCGGTTTGACTTGTTGAAGGTTTTTTTTTGCTTTAACTCAATAGTTAATGTGCTTTTTAGCAATTTGATCTTTGATTTCAAAAAGTAAAATTACGTGACACAAAATAGTTAATAATGCGCGAATACAAAATAGTCGTGCTAGGTAGCGGTGGCGTGGGAAAGTCTGCTCTGACAGTGCAATTCGTACAAGGCATCTTTGTCGAGAAATACGACCCCACCATCGAGGACAGCTATCGGAAACAGGTGGAAGTGGACGGGCAACAATGTATGCTCGAGATTCTGGACACGGCGGGCACAGAGCAGTTCACGGCGATGCGAGATCTGTACATGAAGAACGGGCAAGGTTTTGTGTTAGTGTATTCGATCACCGCACAATCTACGTTCAACGACCTGCAGGACTTGCGGGAGCAGATCCTGCGAGTGAAGGACAAGGATGATGTGCCGATGGTGCTGGTGGGCAACAAGACAGACCTGGAGGCGGAGCGCGTGGTCGGCAAGGAGCAGGGACAAAACCTGGCGCGCCACTTCAACTGCGCCTTCATGGAGACCTCCGCCAAGGCGAAAATACACGTGAACGATGTGTTCTATGACTTAGTGCGACAGATCAACAAAAAGTCCCCCAAGAAGGAAGAATCAAGGAAAAAAACTATCAAGTACTGTAAGATTCTGTAAGAGTTCCGCTGGTGCCAGCGAGTTCGACGCGTCGAGGTATAAAATATTTAATAATTTGTAAGACTTCTCGTACCCTGATTTGGCTCTTGACAGTACCCAAAGTTAACTAGATCAGATGATGAGCATAACTGCTTCAAAATACCTGTAGCGTTGAGTATGTGCATTTGTTGAGCTGTGTCATGAAGGAGTGCCGTACACAAGTGGAAAATCCACAGAGCGCTCTGCGTGATGTCCGAATTCCTCCCCACGTGCAAACACATATTTACTGATACTTTTTAGTCTATATTTTGATAGTTAGTATATATATGAGGATAGACTCAGAGTTTCTGTGCATGTTTCACTATAGAGAATTCCAATTGTATTGTGTGGATGCTGTAAGTTCAGAAGTTGTAAATGGTTATATAAGAAATTCCTTATTACTATAATGTATAACATTGTAAACCTTTGTTAGAGGTCATGAATAGTGTGGCTGTAGTGTTGTAATTGGGCACTATACATGCTTACTGCTAACATAGTATGATTATATGCAAGAGGTTACATAGTCACTGAGCATACACTGTTCATGGATTCTCAAGTATTAATTTTTTCCATTTTGAGCAACAAAATTCTGTAAATTAATGAATTTTGTTATAATTATAAAATACCAATGTTAGGTACAGACAGCTGCGTGTCAATTAGATTCAACAGGAAAATGACTATGGGGATTTTATTTACCATGAAATTATCCTTCAAGGGCACACAGTATGTAACGGAGCGGTGTGCCACACTGGGAGCTGTATTGTTCACAGGTCAATGTAATTTGCCAGTAATGTTATTTGCATTTAGCCCTCACTGTGTGGACCTAACATTATAAGTTTATTTTTAATTATAGTATTGATCTTATCATACTGATAAGGGTGAGATGTGAACTTCTGAACGGCCAGGGTGAAGTGGGTTGCACGCAGGCTCCCTGGCCAGCTGGCCGGTGTACCGGTAGGCCTGAATCAGCGTAATGTTTAATAATTAAGGATACATTAAATTTTTTCAGATATATTATTGTCTTGTTATATAATTCAAATGTATTGAAGGGATGGTGATGACACTGTTTAGGACTCGGTGCCTCGAACAAACTAGTGGATGGTGAGTGCACAACTGAGTGATTAGTGCGGGCGTCGCGCGGCGGTGCGGCGGCGCGGCTGCGTGCCGTGCTGTGCCGAGCTGTGCCGTGCCGTGCCGTGCCGTGCTGTGCCGCGCCGCAACACACGGCGCACACACGCGCACCGCTCGCGACCCTTCCCCCACCGTAACCCCTCGTAATATACAAAATTAAAAAATCTAAAAAAATTATCGTTATTGTAAATGAATTAAAGTTTTATGATTACTGGCTCATTCATATATAAATTACCAATCTATGTTTTGCCGCTAGAACTTTGTTAAACATAATAATTATATAGGTGTTCAAATATTGTTATGGGATTAGATGTTTCCTCCATTTGTCTTTTCTGTTTAATATTATGTAAGATTAACTGCACAAGGATATTGGTAAACTTTGATCTGAGTTGAATTATATTTTTTATATATATTGTGCAAAACTAAGAACTTGTATATTTTTTATCTTTTCAATCAATAATCGTCATGTACACTAAATATTAATTTGATTTTTTTGCAAATTTATCAATAAAACCAATTTTAAAGATGATTGTTTTGGGGTATGCCTTGTCCCCCGCGCGGCCGTGCGGCCGTGCAGCGCTCCCCCATGTCAATTGAGGTCGCGGCGTGAGTCACGTCCAGCGCGGCGACCACTGACTCGCGCTCGTCCCCCGCCGACAATCAAATAAACATCAATTGCCGAGGAATTTTAATGGATTATAATTAATTGAAAGGGCCACACTCGGTCTACAACTATTTTATTGATCCAGTGTAAAAAACGTTACATAAGTGTCTCACATTTACATCGCTAAGTACTAAACAATTACAAAGGTAAAATAATGGCAGTGTGACGTGGCGGGCGTATGTCGACATTCTAGTAACATAAGAATTGACACAGTCCAATGGAAATGAACACAATACGCCTAGCTTAATACATACGTACGACAACTAGCATTGTAATCTATAATGCAAAATAGGATTGAGTTACGCGTACTAAATGTCTATGCGCACCCCATGATGTGAAACAAGGTCTAACACATAGATCGAGCTCACAATGGGGTGCCCGGGCTGGGAACAAAACGAACGGCGCTGTTGGGGAGTTGACAAGCCAGTGCCAGTGAGAGATCTACATACAATAGCACTCGGGACAGAATAGATAACGAACAATTTATTTGATTATTTTTGAAGCGTCTATCATGACGGTCTGGGCGTTTATCTAGCGAACGGGTCAAACGTTGCACTGTTGCCGGCAATATCGGTTATCGATACTTGCAACTCGCTATCGTTACAATTTGCTTTATGATAAATGTCCGAAATCCGATAAGGGCCCCGTTCATACGTAATTTACTTCGCTACGTGCCATTAAATGCGGAACGGTGCATTATATACCTACTTTCTATAAAATACATATTCACTGCCTGTAATTTAATTTATTTATTTCCAATTAACTTTTGAAATTTGTAAACACACGCCATAAACTAATTTCGACATACAATAATTTTTACGAGTGATCTCATGATTACGTCATTTTAATACATCTTGCATTAATTGCACATTCGTATTACTGACAATTAGCCTTACATTGTACTGAAAATACAATTAACATACATTTAAAGTTACATCAGAGGCGGTAAATGTGATACGTGCTGATAAACACATGTCGCGTTCCCACTCTTATTATCTGTTTGATATCTAAAATCTAGGAAATAGATCATGATCGTTAAAATCAAAAATTTGCGATACAAATGCGAACTATCAAAAATATAATAGAAGTGGGAAGGCGAATAGACGCAAACTTTTCTTCCTGCCACCAAGTCATCAGAGTATTACCAAACACTCGAACCGTACGGCATACGGAATATTTTCACATATCAACACGATTCCAAAGTCCGTTTATCAATACTATTTCACACTAGATAGTCTCAGGCCGACAAGACCGCGTAAAACCATAACCTTAAAACTAACGACTAGTGATGACTAGATTTGCATAATCACAATACATATAAATCCACCATTCACACGATGAAAAAATCTGTTTTTAATATGAATGACTCATTTCTCGATGGTAAGCACAATCGTACTCAGCCTCCGGTGGTGAATCATCGTGGGCTGGATGTGGGAGGAAACGAACGTTTCTGGATATGGCCGACTCCAAGAGCGTCCAATTTAGTTTATCGCATCGATAAATATATGTTAATACACCTGTGAAGCGGTAGGCAGAAGTGATACTTCATAGTTTATTATTTTCTCAAGTAATTTCGGGTGAACATAATAATCAACTTAGTTGGTATAATACGAATTTGACAACCCTATTATTTTATAGGGATGTCCTACATAAAGGAAACACTACGGGGCATGCCTAGGCATCGAACTAAGATTCGCAGCCTCAGTACTATGCCTATGAGACAACAAATCTAATAACTATAGTACTAGTACAATATACCGTAAATAAAGATTTCCTGTGATAGAACGTGACTGAGCCGGACTATGCGCATTCAGATGCAAAGGGAATGCCTTTAAGGGTTCAACGAAACAGTTTTAAAATAATACGTAGACTTAAAAATATTTGTAAACAGTTAAGATCGATTCTGAATTGCATTTAGCGTTAAGTACTATAGTAAGTATAAGACAAGTAAATCACTGGCCCCAGTGGAAACGATACTCCTACCTGTATAGTACTGCACTACTCTCATTACCATAAGAGATCAGATGTTAAGTCTACCAAAGTTTAGGAATTACACCAGCTGTGATATCCTAAAGACTCAACCATGCATACTGATGCTCGATGGCGGAAACAGTGTTTATCTAGGTGGACTTTCGCAAGGGATATTTACGGGTTTAATTTCTAAAATCACAAATAATCAAGATCCACGTAAAGATGGCAGGAACAGTGTTTATCCAGGTGGTATTTCGCACACGAGAAAAAAACGTGTATAATTTTTAAAATCATGCAAAAAAACGTCCACAAAATATTGTGTCAAATATTTTTAAAATTATGCTCTAACGTGATATATTAATTTATGTTACATTAACCTTGACGCGTTATTTAGTGTATTTATATATTATTTTTCTATAAAATATTTGTAAAGGAAAACTAAATGTTTTTAGAGATTACTCGAACTATGACAAATTCCAGGAAACTGATATATGTGATTCACGATTTTAATATCCATTTGCCAACGACAATAAATGACTGATTGGCTGATGATTCCAATCAAACGGCAGTATGACATGTCATATAATAAATGCCTTATAATGAGGTGAATATATCAGACGTAAAAATATAAACCAAATTAAAACACACAAATAACCGCCCGAAAGTTTTAGATAACATTTAAAGATGTTTATCTGTAGAGAATTAATTTGAGTTCACCCCAAAGTTCATTAACCTAACTATCCAGCCAAAATTTTAAAAAATATCCGCAAAATATGAACAAGACTAACTCAAACAAATATAGGATAAAAAACAGACATTCCAAAAATATTACTAGCGATAAGTCAACGCCCCAGATATTATGTCAGAACCGACACATTATTTAGGACAAACGAGAATTTGGTCCAGAACGAGTAAATGTTATCGCATTTCAGGCAATTATTCCGTTTCTAGCTTCACATTTAACTTCGTCACTAATTAGTGTTTTAGGAATTATATAAAAGATTTTGTAATATCCTTTTCAAAGAAATTGTATGCATGTAGACATAAACTTCGATAAATTATACAAATTGCTGTACCAATATAGATAAGGAAATCAGCTTCTAATTCGTTGGTAATTGAGTCTAAATTTGCAAATTTCCATCGCTTAGTTTGCATACGCGTTAGAAACTAGAATATTTGATTCATTAGCATGAGAAACAACGTGTTCCTAAGCTTCCGGTAGCTGACCTGTCGTGAATCATTGGTCAAGACGTTGACTCATGAGTCATGCTGTTTGATAACAAATCGGTCTAAAGATCAATTTTTGCATCCATTATTTCTTAGGAAGTAATTTTATTACTCACTTCCTCTTCGTGTATACTCGTAGGCGTCTCATCCATTTAAGTCATAACATAAGCTCACGCCTATGTTCCGGGAGGGGTAGGCGGATATTAAGTCCGCCTGCGGTTCGTTTGTTTTATATTTACATACCAACCGTAGTAGGCGAGCGTGTCGCAATAATAAACTCTATTTCCAATTTCGGACAACCCACGTGTTGCGAATTGTAAACACTCTTTCTATGGAACGGCCTATCGAACCCATAAATTTACCTTCTCAACTCAAACATGTCTAGCCCAATGATAAAAGTGACACTAAATACCGAAACGAGCTTTTAGCATACTGTGGTCCGAATTTAATGACACAAAATCTTCATTGAATGGAATATTGGATGCCTAACAAATTTTGAAGATTGCAGAGGCGCTAACTTACTTCGGTAGTTATATCTACAAATGTCTACAATATAATGTTGTCTCATCGCATTCATAGGAGATTAAATATAACAAAAAACTTCAAAATAAGAATGCGTCTCTTTTTATAGAATTCAAAACCCTACCTGACTCAAAGTTTTTTTCACCTGTCCAATCCCTTTATAACACATATATTTAAATACATAAAATACCTACATTGTGTCAGAAAAGGGTTAACTGGAAATTGTCACCACAAATAACTTAGGCCCAGAACATACCCAATATTTTTTTTAAAGTGACACGTTTGTTAGCCTGATAAGACCCAGCTTATACAAACACACCGGACTTTTGCACAAGCGCTTCAGGTGCTTAAAACCCAGGGGCGTTTCTACCTCTGTATCAGCCGTATCAGTAATACGGGGCTCGCGAGCTTTGGAGCCCCTCTTGGCCCATCCCTACATTAAACTAAGCGGCGCCCAAAAGTTCGCACTGCCCTGAAAGGCCTCCAACAAATTTAGATATAGGGCACCTCTATAGCAAGATACGCTACTCGCACAAGTCTTGAAAATTAAGCGACTTTAGGGCAACCCACTAACGGGTTAGGAACCTCGGCTCATGAAGGTCATTGGGAGAGGACGAGACATCGACGATGAGAGCATGGCCGCCGGGAGAAGTGCAACAAAAGAAATCACAAAACACAAGTCCCTAACATCCACCACAGAGGTTTATTTATGATAAAGAATGTTCAAATACCCGCAAGATTTAGATTTGAAATAAAATCTTTATGTGCTAAACTCAAAAGCGGTATCTTGAAAAAAAAATCAAAATCTTGATTTTAATGTCAAATAGCTTAAAGAAATACCCATCCAATGCACTTACCTAAATAACTATCTTGTATAGAACTTGTTCAAAAAAACCTTAAAAGAGTCTCTCTATCTCAGTTTTACATACAAATCTATACTTACAAAACTTCGATTATATCGATAAGATTTCCTTGATATACCGCTTTTGCGCTTGACATAGCAGTATAGTGTGTAGGTGCACATACACCTCCCTAAACCTTATCTTGGCGGCGCCTAAGGATGAGGGACACAGTAAACGATGATTTAAGTATTTTAAACCATTTGTTATCGATAAGTGCTGAGAGCAATAATGCGGTAAGTAGGTAAGTGATAAAATCAAACACTATCTCAAGAGTATGGATTTGATAGTCTGAGTGTTGTAGTCTTAATATAACTTGTTACAAACATTTGGTACTGTCTGTCTGTATGTTATCCATTTTCTCAAAATCTACTGAACGGATTTTTATGAAATTTTGTATGGAGATAGTTTAAGACCCTGGGAAGGTAATAGCCTACTTTCTATTCCGGAAAATTATATAACGGGACTTTTATCCCGCAAAAATCTTTCAGGCGGACGAAGCCACGAGCAAAAGCGAGTCGGTAATAAATCTGATCAATTTGTCTGATGCAAATTATTCAACGTATCGAAGCAACGAACAGCAACAAAAATAATTATATTTGTTAAAGGGATAAATGCAGTACCTATTGCACACATTGTCTCATCTCTGCATCACCTAAAGGTTGACTGTTAGAAAATGCCTCAGTCATTAAGTCCACCTGTATACATACACTGTATATAAAGTTTAAAGAAATATTAATTAATGACCAATTTGACTAAAGCTACATAGTCCTACCAAACTTCATACTCAAGCCGAACCTGCACCGTACATGGACAATACTATATATACCAAATTCCTGATTAATACTGAGCAAAAAACCTCAATATCACGACCCGAGGTTCGAACACGGGACCTTAGAACGGTGTACCGTTTACGCAACAACTACGCCACCGAGACAATCCGAGATGGGAATACTAGTAAAAGATTCAAGCGAGTGACGACAAATCATTTCAAATTTTGTCATAGTATTAAAATGGAAGAGCTATTCTAATAGTGCAAGTTATTTAAAATTCAAAAGTGATCTCATTTCCGCTTCTCTGATAAAAATTACAATTTAAATAATTTGTTACATGTTGATACAAGACATTAACTCGTTTAAAGTTATTTGTACTACAAAGCAGGCGTGATAATGTAGTCACAAAAGACAAACATTTGCAGATGACACCAATATTTGTTCCAATATGAAACGTGCCATACTGTACACCATTATGAACAGCGACATAACCCAAAATAAATTAAAAACGGCATCAGAAAAATGACGTCAGACGACAAATATTTATTTTTCTATACATCCTGCAAATGACTAAACCGCATTTGTCACAACATAATCGAAGGAAAATCCACGCCGATGAGTTACATTATTTGTTATGACTCGGGTGTGATTAACTGCATTACGATAGATATCTATAATGAATCAAAGGCATTATAACCAGTGAGTACTGTACACAAAGAAAGATGAACTTCGTAGTGAAGGTAGGGTCAACATCAACGAAGACATGCCGGCAATTCCAAACGATTTACAATTAACAATACCTATATTATAAATTTTGAAGCATACGTTAGTCATTTCCCGAATTCGGAAAAATAAAAATATTGGGTTATGTCACTTCACACACCCGTTGCTATATAAACGGTATTTATTTTGAAGACTCATAGCTGTCGTTGAGCGGCGGCAGGCTGTGTGCGAGTGTGCTGTCCAGCTTCCTGGCTTCGTGCTCCAGGGTGTAGGAATCCAGCGCAGGATCCTGGAATAAACATTAATTATTTACCATTCCATAAAAAAAAAAAAAAAACATTTTATTTGGTCAGTTATTATGTTTTTTTCTCTGTATCACCCAATTTTAACTGGTAGTGAATGCCTTTACATTGCTATGTGTGAAGGACAAAAATAAAATAAATAGTAACCGAGTTGTAAGGTTTATGAAACAAATGTTTTTGTAAAGGTGTATGTTCACGACTTATCACAAAAGGTAGGCACAGACGCTAATAATGCAGTACAAACAGTTAAAATTCCACGGAATAACTAAAATAATAGGTCGATCTGGAAATCTTTGGGGGAGGCCAATGTTCAGCAGTGGACATCCTGCGGCTAATGATGATGAATAACTAAAACTATCTATAAATTGAAATCTAAAAAAAATTCGCTCGACCTGAGAATCGAACCCTAAACCATTCACAAAGCAACTTCTCAACAATGACTATAAACAAAGAATACAACTATATTATCGTACTGAACACACTTTGTATATACAAGCATTGTAATTGTTCGCGATAATGCGTTACTAAAATAGCACCGAGTAAATTATAACCATACTTAATGTTTTTACTTTCCTGTTTTCCGACAAAGTATATTTATCAGGATATTATTCAGGATGGTGAGCGCAGTGGGATAGCAAACAATACCTTGTAATTCATAGTGTTGGTGTTTCTACTGTTTATGGGCGGTCGTATCGCTTACCATCAGGCGAACGGCAAACTCGTCTCGTCTTACAAAGCAAAAAAAAAACCTACACTCAATATTCTTTTACTAGGAGCCATATTAATATATCAATCTCAACTTTGAGTCGGATATCAAGTAGACATTTAATGTATTAAACTATATAAACAAAGATTAAACTGTAACTTAAGGGCTTTTTCTCGGCTAAATCGGCGCTGTTTGATAAATAAAACTCAGCTGTCAAAATCTGTCACATTGAGATTTGAGATATCATTTGAACTGATATATTAATATCAGAACCCGATATGGCTTTAGGGTCGCCTCGTATCACTTCATGGGACGGAACACACTTGGCGTAAAGTTGGCCCTGGTTGCACCTTTGCGTACCCCTTAGGGGATAAATGGGTGATGTGAGCGTGATATTAGTATAGGTTTATTATATTGCGACTATCTTAAGATGCTGATTTTAATTTAACAGCGTCTCAGTAATATCGTTGTTTAGAGCGAGATTATGTTGCATTTATTGCGGCCCTAGTTTTAAACCACTATGAAATATAGAACCTAATGAAAAAATAATACCGCGTTTCCATTTTATTATTCCTAGCCCGAACAATATTGTGACAAGTCTCAATTAATGAATGCCTCAGTGGCGTAGTTGTATTACATACGCGGTACGGCGGCATTCTGAGGCCCTGGGTTTGAATCCCGGGTCGGGCAAAGTGTTATTTGCGTTTTTCTGCTCAGTATCAGCCCGGAGACTATAATTTGTACCCGATATGGCGATAGACTCGCCCCCTATCACAACATGGTAGGGAACACAATTGGTGAAAAGTGTGTGCCCTCGTTGCACCTTTATAGCCCTTCAGAGATAAATGCGTGATGTTGTGTGTGTGTGTCTCAATTAATTTGTTGCCAATATTTCACAAGAAATAATTATTTTCAGTATGTGTGTAATATTTACGTGGAAACGTACAGACGCGTACATTTAGCACGAGGCTTGACGCACTGTGACGTCATTAGACAGGATAACGTTTTGTCACGTTTATTCCAGAACTGAATGAGGCAATTACAAGGAAATATTGCTTTAATACTATGGACCTGTTTTTTCAACGTGCGTACGCGCAGATTGTTTTCCTTGACTGTAGAGATCTAACGGTTATGTTTTGAAAAATCGATAACACAAATAACTTATTTCATCGCATTGTATTATTTAGAATATATAAATTTGCTAGTTGTTTTTTAATAAAGTTGTAGAGCCATGTCGTAGACAGTTAAAGTCTTTGACAAAATTGAGTTAACCTTGTGGCACCAGTACGTATGTTTCAAAAAGCCGAAGAGTAATATTTCGTGTCATTTAAAATTGATGATTGTTGAATAATTTTAAGTGGTGTAATTTAGGAACACAGATGACATTATTTCAATTATTTTTTTTGTAGATTGGATTTAGTCGGAGCTATAGTACTACCAGTCTTTTACTCTCACTTCACGCGTGTGAGGTTAAGAAAAATAATCTAGGGGTGATTAGAGACAGGTAGCGTGGTACTACCTGCGCCACGGCGCGCAGCGAGTCGCCGAGCGCGGCACGCAGGCGCTGCACGTCGCGCGCCGCGCGCCCCGAGCGCGACACGTAGGCCTGCCGCCGCCGCAGCTCCGCCGACAGCTGGCTGCGGAGCTGCGCCGCCTGCGGGCACGACGCACCTCGAATTGTATACTTATATAAACATTTTCATACCTTTTAGGGGCAAACAGAGGTGTTTTCACCCATTTTTTATGGGCCTATATAATAGGCAAGGCTATGTAAATTTTACATAATATTAATGTTAATAAATATTGTGAAAAAAAAAACAAACTTGCTAAGCAAACAATCGAAATAAATATTCATGAATAAAACAATTCAATTATACAGTCCGTGATCGATTTATAGTTTTACACAATTCCAAGTGTTCAATTTTATTTAAAATTTATTCTTCCAACTATTTAAGTACCGTTATTCGATTTGACTGAAATCGATATTTTTTAATCGAGTTCATTCCGAACCAAATTGATCGTTATTGACTTAGGTAATACTCAATTAATCGATATCACGTCACCTGATTCTCGAGCCGCATGATCTGCTGTCGGTGGCTGGCCTCCCTGGCCTCCAGCAGGCGCTCGGCCTGCAGCGCCGCCTGCCGGTAGTGCTCCACGTCCGAGCGGCAGTTGGGCGACGCGGACGACAACTCGCTCAGGTAGCGGCTGCGGGCCATCGCCAGCTCGGATTCCTTATACAAAACAAAAACAAATACATCACACCTTTATCCCCGAAGGAGTAGGCAGGGATGCAATCAGAGCACCCACTTTTTGACATGTATGTTTTATCCCATTACCTGATAGGAAGTCTAACACCATATCGAGTACAGATTGCACTCGGAGTTGATAGAGGGCAAAAAACACAATATCGCTACACCGACCCATTGTAACATGCATTATAACAATTATGCATTATATAAAGCATAACGTCATCGTGTATTTATTACAATTTACAAAAACTTCACAGTGAAAATTAATTACTACAACATCGAATATTAACCCTTGAATACCAACAAAAAATAGCAACATAGGAATTACTTTTCAATTGAAACCTAAAGAACTCCATTAGTTTCTCATAAAAGTTAATAAAATTTTATTTCCACCTCATGATTAACCCACTGGCATTTATCATGAACGCAACACATCAATGATATCGATACACCGCCATCTATTGATAACATTTAAATACCTTATCAGCGAGCTCCTTCTCCAAGCGACGGATCTTCATTCTTAGCTCTCTATTCTCCAACTCAAGTAGACTTAAATCAGTCCCAAACCCTTTGTCCCTGCATGGGATTTCCTTCTCTTTGTAACAATGGGTTGACGAGTCCTTTGTGGAGTCAGGGCCTGAAAACAAAAGTATTTTAGCTTAGGAAAGGTTCACGAGTAAATGAATTGAAAAGTGGTGAGATATTTTATATACTATTTTTCTTCTTTTAATAAAATAACTTATAACTGACTTTAATAAACAATTCGACATCTAACTTCGCATTGGCAGCGAAAATTAACTAATCAGGAAAAAGTTCTTTTGACATGCTTGCAAAGCCCTATTACCATTAACTAGTGATATTAGGGTGACTACTTCAAATCATCCAGTATAATATAATCTTACCTGAATCCAAATCCGAGTAATACACAGACTTGTCGGTCCTGTCATGACTCTTGCTCCTCAAGGCCGAGGGTCGCGTCCCAGTGATCCTGCGCTCAGCCTCTATCTTCCGCATGGACTCCTGCAGCGCGTCGTTCTTCGCCTTCAGTTCGGACCTCTCCCGCTGGAGGGCGTGAAGTTCCCGCTCCAGCTCGCTGTCACTGCTCTCCTTACCGTCCCAGGTGGTCATGCGCAGCTGGGATTCCAGGCCTGATCTGGAAGATTTTACACAATCAGATAAATGGATCAGGTGCTAAATTATCGATAAAATTTTTATCGAATTTCACCTTTCAAAGAATAAGCGAATTCTTTAAACGGAAAATTAAGAAACTTAAGGTACTACGAATATATTGCGGTGCCTTTTGTAAGTTTAAATTGAAAACTCTCAAAATTATGAAAGATATTCAATAGTTAACTGACCTCTGGACCTCGACGTTGGCCAGCTGATTGGTGAGTCTGTGCACTTGATCCTCAAGTGACGAGTTCTGTCGCTTGAACTCGCCGAGAGCCGCTTTAGCGCTTTCTAACTTCTCGGTCAACACACGACGCTCGTTCTCACAATTCGCTAAAATGTAAGAGTATTATTTCAATATCTAGTATCTAGCGATATTAAGTGGACTTTCACAAATTAACAGGGCTTCTTCAAGACTTCTTTTAGCAGATTACAACTACTTTTAACAACAGAGTCTAGAAGCAAGGGTTAAGTGAGTAAAGATAGTCATAGATAGTAGAGCTACCATAAATAGTGTTGTCCCTTTCGTCATAATCGTTTTTATTTAGCATCAAATTACACGTAGGTAATATTTATCGACTCTTACCCTCGCCCTCGCCGTTAGTAGTATGACAGGTGATTATAGTGATTATATGCTATGATAATAGTGGGGTACAGCTGAAAATCAGTGCTGTTTAACAGCGTATACTGAACTAGTATCCCTTCTACCACACATCATGTAAGGAATCCGTTGTGTGCCCGGTATTGTTAACTGTGTGTGTGTGTTTTTTTTTTCTTTTTATACTTTTTTTGTTGTACGTATGTGTGTAGAGAGAAATAAATGGTTAAATGATTACTCACACACAGACTTCTGTATCTGCCTGAGTTTGTCGAGTGCATTCTGTTCGTTGTTCTTGGCTTCGCTGAGCGCCCGCTGTGCCTTGCCCACGGCGGCACGCAGCTCACTCTCGGCGGCGGCGGCCTTCTGCAGCGACGCGGACAGCTGCTCCACCGTGCCCTTGAGGGAGGTGCAGCGGTCCTCCAGCTGGCCGATCGTGCGGGTGTAGCCTTCGCAACGCTCTTGCAGTTTCTAGAAAATTCAGTTATATTAATGCTATCCTAGTGCTGGGTATAGGGTCTGATAAGATACAATCTTTTAATGGTAATAGCTATGTTATATGTCGTTCAAATGCTGGGCACAGTTTTTTTAAAAATGTAGAGGCATATTGACCACCAAGATGATCTTTAGTCGTGATGACAGATTTCACATATCATCGAAATTCTTACGATCGATTAATCGATATTTTTCGTAATCGATTAATTATAATTACAACGTATATTATGTTAATAAGTATACCTTCAGAGCCTGGTCTCTATCTCTCGCTGCAACAGCGGCCCTTTGCACGTCACCCTCCAACTGTGCTCGACGGACGTCCAGCCTCGCCGCACGACCTAAGAATAAATCATATTAAATACATCCAACAACCATACACATATCCAGTCTAGGGTTGAGATCTAAGTAATATATAATTTAATACTCTAGGAATATTTTTTTTTTTTTGTTAAGAACAAATGTATTTTATTTTGCCTTACTGCATGCAAACCTCATATAAGTTTTTTTTATTGCTTTGAATGACGAAACGAGCTTGCCATTCGCCTGATGGTAAGCGATACGTCCGCTCATAAACAGTAGAAACAACATCCAAGACCTTGAATTACAAAGTATTGTAGTACAGTACAGTAGGACTACTGCGCTCGCCATCCTGAGACGTGAGATGTTAAGTCTCATTATGTCCAGTAGTTACACTGGCTACAATGTCCTTCTATCCGGAATACAACAGTGACTACACACTGCTGCTTGGCGGCAGAAATAGACATTGCGGTGGTACCTATCCAGGCGGACTATCACATATAAGAAACCTATCACCAGTAAGTGTATACAAAGTGTCCACTAACATTTCTCAAAAAACATTAATAATAAATAATAATATCAGCCCTGTATTATATACTGTCCTACTGTTGGGCACGGGTCACCTCTACTACTGAGAGGGATTCTCAAAAAACATTAGTGATTAATAATTTAGTATGTGTTAAATATGTCACCTTCGGCCGCCGCTAACGCCTCTCGCAACTGACCGACCTCTTGCACGCGTTCGGCCAACTGTACACGAAGACTCTCTGCTTTGTTCTGTAATCATTATAGTAAAATATAATACATATTACGAATGAAAATTTCTAGACGTTTCTAGCAAAATTGAATAGTAACAGACCGGCATAAGTTTGGCGACTGTCGGATGATGCTGATAATCAAAGTGCATAATTACCTCATTTTGCACCTTTTCTTCTGTGACGGAGCTGAGCGTCGCTTCCAGGCTGGTAATCTTGTCCCTCAAATTGCTTATCTCCAATGTCTTTGATTGAACCGACTCGTTCTACAAAGAAAAAGAAATAAAAGAACGAACAGCTTATAAAAGAACTTCAGGAGTCTATTTTGTATATTTGCATGATTTTTGATTAATCTGAGTGGCCTGGGATAGATTTTGTATCTGATATGGTAGTAGTATCCCTCCACCATATTATGAGACAGATATAGCCTTTTTGAATAGTAGGCGAAGTAATTGTACCTCTGCCAATTATCCTCAAAGCCTTTATCCCCAAAGGATAACCTTTGAGGATAAAGGCGATTGCTTATAATAATTCACATGATTTAAAGCAATTTTCAAACACCCAACTCACCCCCCACCACTCCCCCTTGAATACACTCACAATATTAGAATCATGGATACGTTCTCCTAACGTAAAGGGATGAAGATTAGAGTAAGGATGGTTGTATTTAGGCTACAAGGCTTTTTATTGGACTTTACCGCCTCTCGCCTTACTGGTCACTCTCTTCCTTCAACGTAGTATGAGAGTGTTCCTCACCAGTGCGTTGAGCTGCGCCTCCTTCTGTCCGTACGCGCTCTGCAGCCGCGCCTTCTCCTCCTGCATGGCGCGCAGGTTGGTGGTGACGGACTGCAGCTTGCCCTCCCCCTTGCCCTGCTGGTCACTCGCTTCCTTCAGCTGCTTCTTCATCGCACTTACTTGCGACTTAAGGTCGTCCTAAACATGTGTATTCATTTATTTATGTGTGTTTGTACAGTACTAGATAATTAAACTTTATATTGTGTACAGTATGTAACGGTGAAAGTTGAAACACATTGAAAGAAAGAAAGAAAGAAGAAAGAAAAACCATTTATTAGTCACAGTCGCAACATAAATAAACACAATGTACCTCAATTACAAATAATAATAAAAAATGTCTGGTCGATGCTGGCTGTTTCCGAATTCACGCTCTGGACTTTCAAAAGATGAAACCTCTCTCGTTGGTTGACATTAGCGTTGCAAATCGATAGATAATCGATTATCTATTAATAGTCAAGGTAAAAACAATAGTATCAATTGTCTATCGATAATATCGTCACGTGTCAATACTGTCGATACTATCGATAGAATCGATAGATCTCTTTGTGCAATACTATTGTTAACAGCGATGATATCGATATTATCGATGATAGCGATGATATCGTATTGCACATGGAGAGCTATCGATACTATCGATAGTATCGACAGTATTGACATAGGCAATACGATCGATAGTACAATATATATCTTGAATAGTTTTCGAGGTCAACCATCGATATTCAAATTATCGATGGTTCTGCAATGACATTATAATACTTTGAACTACAGAGTACATACCTTCTGCATTAGGGTTGTCACTTTCCCCCTAAATTCCCATTTCTTTAGTTATACTTACATCTAAGTTTTAAACTAAAATACACACCCTCTCCCGTTCGATCTGGCACACTTCGTGCATCAAAGTTCTGACTCCCTTCTTGATCAGCTCCGGATCCACGTCAATTATCTCGTTGCGGTCTTCGGATTGGTCGCGACCTTTTACGATAGATACTTGTCATAGCATTAAATCGTATTAAGCAACCTTCTCGGTGAATTTTTAATCATAATTTGTCTGGGACTACATAGCCAGAAGGCATTAGGCAAGAGTCCAAAAAATTAAGTAATTCGTGAAAAAGTGTGATGCGCTGTTACATTGAAGTTGATACAGGTAAATGAAGTAAGCCTCTGTAATTGGCAGAAGGACACCAAAACATTTTGACCACATCACTTTTGATATAATAATAATAATAAATGTTTTATTTGCACAAACAAAATATAACAAATAGGAACACATAAGTACTTAACTAAATTATTATTAGTATGTAATGTTAGTGCTTATAACTAATTTAAAACAAAACAATTGACAGGGGGCCCCAAACTAGGCAATGCCTGTATCTTGGGGACCAAAATATGAATATAATATAATTTAAATAATGTTGTTCTTTACTTTTTTGTTTTTTATATTTCACTTAATTTATATCTATTTAAAATTTACCTCCTATTCAGATTTTTGACTGTTAAGCTATTCAATGTATGTAGTATTATATAACAAATGTATATTGTAATTATTTATGGTCCTTATATTAAAAAGAAACATAAAATTTATTATAATTATTGCCATTATTCTTATGTAAACTTGAAATTAAGGTGTAAACTAATATATATCTATCAGTCTTATTTTGAGATCATTAAATTGCTTTTAAAGTTAAATTATCTTATGTTATTTAAAATATGAGATAAAAGTCGTGGCCTCTTATACCGATTTTTGTTTATAATTTGAATGACAATGACCAATGTAATTATATAGACTATGGCGGCAGTTGGTACCTCTGTGCGGGCTGTAGCGGCGCGCGGGGCTGGCGAGGCGGCGGCGCGCGGCGGCCTGCACCGAGCCGTCGGGCTGCACGCCGCACACGCGCCGCAGCGCCTGCGCCACGGACGACAGCCTGGCCTCCGCCTCGCGCCGCGCCGCCTCGCACTGCGCCAGCGACGCCTCCACGGCGCGGCACCGGCCCTCGCTGCCGCCCACGCGCGCCTGCGTGGACAATACATAAATTGTTAAAATTAAATCTGTATAACATCGCATTAGTTTCAACTGTTATGGTGTTATAATATATGTATAAATAAATAAATAAATAAATAAAAAAAATAAATTACATTCCTAGTGTTTGACATTCTACTAAACTCTGCCCGAATATCGACCATGGTACACAACGTGTATGACCCGTCATAATGACTCACGTAAACATGTCGCGTTTCGGGACCCACCTGTGTACATCTAGTTTAAACAGACTGACATAATTTTGTCAACCGGCGAAAGGTAATCTTCTCTCATCCATCCCAATAGGGTTACTATACCAATCCCGTATAAAAAAAAAAAAAAAAAACTTTGCTTTTATATTAATATCGATTAATAATTCATCGAATTGATTACGTGACTGAATCGATTAATTTAGATTTGATTTGATACCTGCTGTTATATTATGACCACATATCCAAAGACTTCAACCAAAACCAATGCCATTAAATATACGTGCAAATATTATCAAATTTGTTTTATAAACAAAACATAAATTATGTACCTTTAATTCTTGTATCTGTTGTGTAGCATCCGCAAGACAGACTTCCAGATTGTGTTTGAGCTCTTCAAGTCTACGTTCCTTTGAACGGCAATCTTCCAAGCGTAATACCAACTCCTATTGAAATTAAACAATAAATTCCACTTCAATGGTAGTTTTGTAATTGTTTTCGAATGAGCATATCATAATATTCAAATAGTAAATATTTTTTTTTTTTTTTTTTTTTTTATTTTATTTATACAGGGAAAACAAACAGTAACATACATGTATACAGTACTTAGTCTAAGTTTACAAATTAATAACGTATGCTACCTACAACATTTTCCACAAGCAACAATTCAAAATTAGATGTTTGGGTGATTATTGTGAGCAGGCGAGATATGCGTTGAGTAAATTGTAGTATGAAAAATAAGTACGATAGAGCAATATTCTGAATTTTAAGGAACACAGACAATACATAGGTAAATACTTTTAAAAATTACATATTTTAAGACACTTCCAGATTTAAAATTAAATGAAATAAGAAAACTCGTGAAGCTAATTATTCTTTAGAATTGACACAACATCTTTTTTAAATTTACTATGGCTGGCATGTAGAATGTCAATAGTGCCAAATTGTTGATTATATGTTTCCACCATCCTGTGCAGAGGAGAGCGCACCCCAGAGTTCGTTTTACAAAAAGAAGAAGCAAATAAACGTCTCGTGCGCACCTCCCGTCCATGAACCGTACGGGGACAAGGTAACATAAGCTGTTGACTAAATCAGAAAAGTCAAATATATTACGGCATATACCGAATAGAGTCAGCACTTCTAATAATGATCGTCTAGATTGTAATGACAGGAGATCATATTTTTTCAGAAGAGACTGATAAGACAGTCTACTATGGTAACATCTGTAGTGCATAGCGCGTAGGTATTTACGCTGGAGCAACTCTAAGATTTCAGTGTATTTTTTCGTTTGGAAAGAAATCGATAAATACAGAAACAAATTAAAAGTGCTGAGCTAATAGTATTTTAGAAGCTGAACGCTCAATGGCTTGTAATGTGAGTGAATTACACTATTGTTTAATCCTAAAGACGGGGATAAATCTAAGGCTGGAAGTTATGTATGAATATATGTATGGATGGTTGAGAATTGAGTTTGAGCCGCGTGCTGCGTCTGTACAGCTGAGTGCTGAACCGAAAGGGTTGAGTCAATGGGTCTGAACGCTAATTCTGCCGTGGTAAAAGATATGCGGCTATTTTCTTTTATGGCTGATTTGGAATGGACGTTAATCGAATTTTCTTCTTGTCCAAGTTTTATCTAAGTAAGTAAGAATGATAAGATAATCTAGTTAAGCATGTAATAGAGCAGAACCGCTTTTTCAGAATTACTGCTGTATCGATTACCAGGATTGAATTGGTTACGGCTGAGTGGTGAGTGATGAGTTGTGAGTGGCGAGTGATGAGTGGTGAGTGATGAGTTGTGAGTGGCGAGTGGTGAGTGATGAGTGATGAGTTGTGAGTGGCAAGTGGTGAGTGATGAGTTGTGAGTGGTGAGTGATGAGTTGTGAGTGGCGAGTGGTGAGTGTTGGGTAGTGACCTGGTCCCTGGCGCGGCAGGCGTCGTCGAGTTCGGCGGCGCGCTGCCGCGTGGCGGCGAGGTCGTGTCGCGCGGCCTGCAGCAGCGCCTCCAGCTCCGCGCCATGTCGCCGCGCCGCCGCCGCCTCCCCGCCCACCCGCTCGCGCTCCTCGCTCTCGTTCTGCAGTCTGACGACACACATAGGCACCGTACAGGAACACGTTGTGTATGATCAGTGATAATGCCAGAGAATAATATACTAGAGATAGAGGCCTTAAGGTTCCATGATGATCACTTACCCTCAAATGTCACGTCTGTTAAGTTTTCTCTTAGTCTTAGTCTAGGACTATTTGGAGTACAATTCTAGTTCATAGCTCTAAAGTACTCACCTGGACTGCAACTCCTTGATGTCATGCTGTGCCTGCTGCAAAGCGGCGCGTTCCCTCTTCAACTGCGCCTCCGTGGCCTTCAGCGAACGAGTTACATGCTCGCCTCCGGACTCGCTCTCTTTCAGCATAGTCTGAACCCGAGACAGTTCCAGCTCCAGGGAGGTGCGGTTTTCTTCCAATCCTATAAGGCATAGCGTTAAGATTAAGACACTGCAGTAGTAGGTCGGGTCCTTATTGTCCTTTAAACCTTTACAGGGAAAGAACTCGGCTCGCTTGACGTGTTCGCGCAGCTCCTTGCAGTAGGAATGCTCAGGCCGACCCAGCTCCTACCTGCGATCTTGTGGTAGGCGTCGTCCCTGGCCCGCGCGGCGTCCCTGCGCTCGTGCTCGGCTCGCTTGACGTGTTCGCGCAGCTCCTTGCAGCTGGTGTTGTACTTGTCGCGCTCGGCACAACAGTTCGTCAGCTGGCGCCGGACGTCCGTCAGCTCCTTGCGTAGACTGTCTGACTCGTTCTCCACTAGGAAAATAAATTTAAAATCGAAATGCCAGTCGAACTTCAGACCAAATTTTAAGAAATTTAACTGGTCAAAAAGAAAGACAGCGCTGACTTTATAATATTATGGTTGTCACCCTTTTATGTGCTAGGACTTTATAAAAATCATGAATTATAAAATAAAGAAATATTGTCGCTAAACATGGAATTCTCTGAACATCAAAATACTAAAACACAATAACCTCGAAAAGTAACACTATCCACATTAAGTTCAATACCACCAGAGTAAACTAAGCTCTTGTATGCAGATGGCCACACTCACACTCCTTGAGTTTCCGCAAGGTGTCCTGCAG
The DNA here is from genome assembly GCF_014839805.1 of Manduca sexta. Lineage (NCBI taxonomy): Eukaryota > Metazoa > Arthropoda > Insecta > Lepidoptera > Sphingidae > Manduca > Manduca sexta. The sequence continues at coordinate 9,921,507 of NC_051135.1, forward strand.
CTGCGCGTACGCGTTGTCGTACTTGTCCTCTGCGAGGGAGAGCTGCGCGCGCAGCTCGGTGCTCTCGCGCTGCACGGCCTCCTTCTCCAGGTGGAGTTCCTTGATTCTGTTTTCGAAACGGGAACACTCGTCTTCTGCCGCCGCCCTGATTATATTTATACCATTGTTAACAATCAAAATACTTAAGAAGCAAAAATATTTCGTTAGCAATCAAAATACTCCAGGAGCAAAAATATTTCGTTTCAGGCTGATGGTAAGATATACTTTGTATCCGCCCGGATACTGACCACTGTACACAATACGTATGTACGTCGCGTTCCAGAATCACCCTGTATATATCCGGTTTAAACAGGCCGACATAATCAACAAGCTAGCATATTACTCAGTTAATGGGTGGTTGAATAATCTTAAGAACATCCTATATACTGAGACTTATTATTACTTATTTTTAAGCTTTTTTAAGTAATAAATAAAAAGGTACAAATTTCAAAACCCTTGATAATCATACGGCACTTTCTATTTATCAATAAGGGATAAATCATCAAGATTTAAATATTACTACTCTTTGCCAACACCCTGTGTTCATTCCACCAACATTAGCAATCACTCATGTAGACTCACTTCGCCTCCTCAAGCCTGGTCTTCAGCTGCGCGAGTTCGTCCTTGAGCTGGTTGACGTAGTTCCGGTCCTGGTCGGCGCGCGCCTGCGCATCGCGGCGGCACCGCTCCAGCTTGTTCATCTCGCAGTCCAGCGCTCGTTTCGCTTCTTCCAAGCGTTCGAGCAGCGCTTGTTGCTCTTGATGGGCTGAGAGTAAATATAGAATACTATTTTACACACACATTTACATTCAAAGCAATAAAAAAAATACATTTTTGTAGCTCTGACATGATTAACTGACAGTAAAGCTAGGAAGGTTTTTTCTTTATTTTGGAACAAGAAACAATAATATATTATTCAACGCATCGTTTAATTTACTTGCATAATCCTTCTTCTACTTAACAATAACAAAGAAAGAATTCTAAATAAAAATCTAATTATACTATAATAACCGTCAAATATCTTGAACATACTAACTTGTAGTGGGGTATTTTTTGTGTACGTCAAAATGTTTGCCGGCCTGTATATTAATCTTACCCATAAGCAACGCTTGCTGTTTATCGTTCTCAGCCCTCAGCATAGCCTCATCGTGTTGCAATATGAGCTGGTCGCGGGCGGCGAGTAGTTTCTTCTCTCTTTCCCTCGCGCCCGCCTCGCTAGCTTCCTTCTCACTCGTCAACGATGCGATGGTTTGATTCAACTTTTGTTCCAATGTTTGACGCAGTTGTTCCTAAAAATATCGATAATTGTAAGAACCCAAATAGTTAAACTAAGTATATTGTAAGTTTACATTGAATTGGATACATATTTTTATTTATCTTAAATAAAACCTTACCCGTTGGCTTTTATACGCCTAAATAATCGCACAAAAAGTAAATTGCTAATATTATTCGACAATCGATATTCACAATTTAGAATCGATATCCGTACTTCATTGAATCGAATCGCCTAATATCGATTTATACAGTACCTTCTCCTCCTTAAGCTTGGTAATGTTCTCAGTGGTGGTACGGTTGATGTTGGTGATGATCTGCTGATACTCCGCCTCCTTCTTGCCTGATTGATGCTGCATCGAGTTCTTCGTTTCTCGGAGTTTGCGTTCGCTATTCTCCAGATCCTTGCTTAGACGTGCTATCTGACCTGGAGATATATTTAATTAGTAGTCTATATATCTTAGCCGGATAGTTATCTATTTGTGCTGTTCTGAAGTTAAACCCAAGTGAAGTCGCCGCGATATTTACCAGAGCTTTAAGTGGAACGGGACGCAGAAGGTAAAGAGAGTAGATTGTTTATTGCAGACCATAACGTTCAACATCAGTACAGAATAAAACAACTGCACTACTAATACTATAATCCAAATACCTTTCAAGTTCTCTTGCATCACCAGCGTATCCTGGAGGTCTCTCTCCAGCTTGCTGCGTTTGTTCTCAGCGTCTTCCAGTAGATTGGCTGTATCGAAAAGCACCGCTTCTAACGCATCCTTCTCTGACCTGACGCCCGCCAGCTGCTCTTGCAAGTGTTGTTTGTCTTTCTCTAGACTGTCTATTAAGATCTATGAGAAATAAATAATCAAGAACGAATATATTAAGTTTCTGTGCTATTTATTCATGCGTTGAAAGATAGTAATGATGAATAATGGATTATGTATTTTGGACTGGTTAATCGAACTATATTTTATTATGCAAAAATATAATTTGTTATTTAAGGTACAAGACTTAAAGTATACAATTTTTGGAACCATAATCAAATGAAAGAATCATATTCTAGAAATTAGAAAAGATTTAGAAAAAATATAAAAAACGATTATAAAAAAAAAATATCGCCCCCAAGGAATACCACAAATGCGCTGAAAAGACGACATGAAGAAAGTCGCCGGATCGAACTGGATAAATAGAGCTCAATGCCGCAGTGAATGGGAAATGTTAAAGGAGGCATACACCGAGAAGGTTGAAAAAGGCTAACGAAGAAAAAAGACGAAAGATTACAAAATGAATTTCGACATCACATAAAATGCCGCACCTGTTTCTCCTCGCCATCCTTGACGTGGTCCTCCAAAGCCCTGTTGATTCTGCCGATGGTCTCGTTGGCCTGCTCGAGTCGCTGCTGCAGGCGCATCATCTCCTCGTTCAGAGCGTCCTTCTTGCGCACCATGGACGTCAGCTGCGAACTTAGTTCTCCTCGTTCCCTGGGGAACATCAGTTAAATTTAGTATTCTACATCTACTTTTGATAAAATAACATATTGCTTTTGACTTAATATACATTTTTGGGAAAACAATCAGTTTTCGTGGCCCGACGAGCCCTCAATGGCCTCTATTCGTCGTCTTTTACGACAGGCAGGGGATAGAGTGGTGGAATTCTCCAAACGCCCCCAATCCACAGGGCGGATAGTGCTTTACAACGGTGTTATCTAGTTGTAAACGTTCCTATACTTGAGATTAAAATAACTTCTTAGTTCATCATTTTGTCCCCCGCTTTGCTATAGAGGGTTGACAATTAATATTTCCAACTCTTCTCTGTCTTTCTATTTGATTAATTTCGTTACGGGATATAGACAAATTTGTGTTCCCAGAGACTGCCAGAGCTTCACCGCTCGGTGTCATACAATTCGTACTGTTGTTGATCTTGGCTTACAGGAGTTGTAGTGATAGGTGTGTGTGTGTGTGAGAAAGTCTCTATACGTGTATCTTCCCATTTCTAATTAAAAATGAATATACCTGATGACCTGCCGCAGCTCCAACTCCACCTTCTCCCTGTCGCTCTCGATGAACTTAATCTTCTCGCACAACGACGCCTTGTCCGCCTCGAGCTCCATCCGGGTCTGCTCAGCCGCCAACAACTCCTTGCGCAAGGAGTTCAGATCGCCTTGTTGTTCCGACGACTGGTTCGAGAGCGAGGATCTTTCGTCCTCCAACTATAATGTTTTTTTTTTATTTGTAGAGGTCTATATTGTATTGGTCATCAAACTACGTGTAAAGGTGCCAAATTAAATTTATTTTAAATTAAAATAATATTGGCCAGGATTAAACAATAATTTATCTACAAGAAATAATTAATTTCATTTTCGTGAGTTGTCTATTGCCTTAGACTTGAAGTATAACATACATTTTTAACTTCTTCCTGTAGCTTCTTCTTCTCACACTCCAAGTTCCTGACGGCAGCTTCTAGTTTCTCAACGAGGTCTTGAAGATCACTTCTCTCCATTATGGTTCTTTCTAGTTCTATTTCAAGATCACCTGTAATATAATTTTAGTATCGATAGAGTGTATTTTTTAAGTTAATGTAGCATATATCGCTTTTCTAACAAGTTATAAGCATATAAAGACTGAATAGAGGTTTTCACCTAAAACGGAGATTAACATAATTTATGACTTACTTCTGTGCTTCTCCATCTGGGTCAAGATAGCATCAGCTTCTAACTTCTGTTGGTCGAGTAAGTCTCTAGCTAGGGCGGTCTTATTCAGCTCCTCGCGAGTGGTGACCAGCTCCGAGCGGAGACGAGATGAACTCTCCTCTTCGGCTCTAGAAAAAAAATTATTGATGGATATCACATAATTAATCAAAATACTTTATTGAAGTCAAAAAGGCTTGTATAAATTAGATATCGTATTTTTCATCTGTTTGGATTTATCGATTGCTATTTATTTTTTATCGATTTTACATAAATCATCGTTTTCAAGTATCGATACAATCAAACAATTTTATATTGAAATGAATAGAAACAAAACAATATGATCGCCTATCACCGTAAAAAATAGCGAGAGATAAAATATAGTGATAAGAATCATAGCTACAGCAGTTGCATTCCATTTGGAAAAAAAATTGTTATAGTTGTGAAGTACATACATTTTAAGATTTTCATAATACAATCGATGTATACCTCAAGACAGATTCTCTGGTAGAAGCCTCTCGATGTAAATGGTCCACTTCGGAGTTCAGCGCACGCTTTTCGTTCTCGAGCGCTTCTATCGTCTTCTCTAAGCGTGAATTCATCTTCTGCAGCTTCTCATAATCTGACGTTAGTGATTCCACCTGTACACAAAAGTATATTAACCCTCTTCAGGATACCTCGTTTATGGGCATAGATAAGGCGTTATTCTTAGACTGAGAATTTTCTGAATTATTTTTTTTAAATTAAAAATAATCCTGGTTATCGGATTTAAAAACTTTATGACGAGATCGAATTTCAAGTTGACGCATAAACGTTGTTTAATATTTTTAAAATCTAGATAAAGTTCGAATATCTTCGGTAATTATGAACTCGTATAAAAATTACTTGTATATAAAATCGAGTCCTATATTTAGAGGCTTATGCCAGTTTAAAAACGTATTAAAACAAAACTGTATACCATCGCGTTGATCTCGACTCTATTCCTTTCCAGATTGTTCTTGTCGATCCGCAGCGACTCCACAGTTTTCTGCATAGATTCCTTCTCTTGAAGCAGTTGGTTTAAGTCAGCGTTGGCTTGGTCCAGTTTTCCTAACAGCGTAAAGGCATTTCATGTGTGATAAATGCTATTATAGCTATAAATAATTGGAATACTTTATCTTCCTTACATTATCTTTACTCTTATTGTCAATGAATGACATAACCCAAAACCTAACAATAATATTACACCAAAAATTAAAAAAAAAGGAATCCAATCCAATCAAATCAGATAATAAGAGTCACTGTCAAATAATAGAAAAAGTATAAAGTAGACAAGTGACGTCATATCAATGTTGGTGGCCGTGTAAAAGTGAGACAGCAATATGTTGATGCTTCATCGCAAAACTCATATTCATATTAAAATAATTATTAATGATCCCGTAATTATACTTTAAAGTGTTTCTTGGTGCCTATTTCTTAATAAGTTTAAAACAGAATACAATATTCATTATATCATTATATTACTGTTGGTGGTCGGATATAGAAAGCAACCACCATACACAAGATATTAAAACCCGCTATAGTGGCCAATGTAAGTGTGTCGCATTCCGAGATCAACCTGTGTATATCCGGTTCCAAGAGGCCGGCATAATAGTGTCATCTTTCGCCAGTCGACTTTTTACTGGACCCCATTCCACTTACCATCAGGTGCAGTGCGATCACTATGTTGTACATGTATAAAAAAAAATGATTACCTTGCAAATCTTGCACTTTACTCTCCAATGACATGACGGTGGTTTCTGCTGTCTCGCAATGCTTCCGGCTTGTCAGTAGCTGCTCTCTGCTATTTTGTAACTTTACCTAAACAATTGTTTAAAAAACCTGTAAAATGCTTCTCCAATTTTATATAATGTACAAACACCCACTAACTTGGACAGTGACTATCTGAGTAAATTTTTAATTTACAAGAACGTAACAAAACTTTTTATTGTAACCTTAAACGTTTTTCGGTTATGCTTTTAAATGTAGAATTCAAAATCTTTGAAGTCGTCAGTTAATGCCTTACCTGTAGTTCGTGTATTTGTATCTGGTACTTGTGCAGAGCAGCTTGCACCGCTGAGATGGTACTCTCCGCGAATGCGGTGGCGTTAGCCGCTTGAGACACGCCGCGCTTCGGTGATCTGACAATGGAATTCAAAAATAATAATAAATAATGTATTTTAATATTTCATAATATTTAATTGAATACATATTATTAGTATGATTGAATTAGCAGATACTGCATGTTAATTGAATTACGTACCTGTCAGCGAGGTGCATATGCGCATGCGCAGAGTGTGCATGTGGATGCGCGTGCGCATGGTGGTCGGGCTCAGAGTCTTGTATGAGTGCGCGCGCCACGTCCTCAAGTGCCGCGCGTAGTACGTGTGCCTGCGCACCGGCGCTCTCAGCCGCCTCGCATCGCTCCTCCTACGCACACCGCAAATTTTAACAAACCTTTATTTATATATGTCAATATATCTTTAGAGACTACTGATATTGTTATTGTTTATGAACAGTGGTGGCTATCAGGTAAGCCTTGCTTATCTAATATTTCAATTAAATAGATTCTACTTGTATAGACAAAACTATATTCATACCAGTCCCTGCAGTTCTCCGAGCAGGCGCTGTATGCGCGCATCTCGCTCGCGCAGCTCGGCGGCGGCGGCGTCGCGCTGTGACGTCATCTCGCGCAGCTCCACACGCATCGACTCCACGCTGATGTTACCAGTGGCTTGTTGGGTCATATTCTGCGCAGTTGCATGTTGAATGTCGGACTAGAAAAGGTATATAACTTTCTCCCAAAGATGTTTAGTTAGGAACACGCACTCCTATCCACAAAAAATACAAGCAATAAGTTTTATTCTCATGAAACATAATATTATCAATATTAATAAGGAAAAATCCAATTTATACAATTGTAATACTACTTAAAGTAGCGAAGAGCTCAGTTCATAACAATTTTAATTAACTGGCCCTAGAACTGAAAAAAAATATATAAATAAATTTTCTAATAAAAAAGACAGTAAAAAAATATGTAAAAATATCTTACATTACTACCTTGAGCAGCATAAGCATTAATAGCATAGCCGCTCAGAGTGCCAACGAGCTCCCTGACCGACGAGTCAAAGTCGTTCTTGACTCGATACAAGTCCCTCTCCGTGTTGGACTGAAGCTCGGAGAAGTAACGTTTCACGGAGACCACCTCGCGCCATAGACTTAGCAGACGGTTATGCTCACTTGAATAGTAGTCGTTAAAGGCCTGTGGGAAGAGGGATATGGTCAAATATGTGACACAATTCATACCTGTGAGATGACTGAAAATAGTCTATTTTATAGTAATACTTTTCAGTTGATACAAGTTAATACGAAAGCATAAGTGAACACTTGTCAAGACTGCAGGGAAACTATGGATTAGGATAGTGAAGGCAAGAACATAGAGGAGGGAGTTAAAGGAGGCCTATGGCAAAGGGCACACACACAAGAAGCTGGTGATAAAAGAGGAAAGTTAGCAAAAAATGTTAATTTAATATTTTTGTAATTTCATGTTAATAGAATTAGAATTATAATTATGAATTGCAATGATAATTAAATTCAAATTAATATTTATTATGGAATAATGTTAAGCTAACTTAAAATTGTTTATGTCAAATTTATACTGCTATGTCTAAATAAAGGGCTTATTCATTTATTCATTCAATACTCAAGCAATAGTTCCGGGACAGTTGAAAAATTAGTCCAGAGTGTACTGAAATTTACTGAATACTGGAATGAAAAATAGAAATTGCAGCTTTTGAGCCAACATTTACATTCTATTATGTAAAATATATTTTTTTTTTGTTTCATTCCAATACTAAAAATAAATCTTCTTTCTTTCGTTCTAATAATAAAAATCCTAGTAAACAAAAGTAAAACCATGTTTTAATGGCACCATTATTTTGTCACTAATAGAATTGAACCAACCTGTTCCTCGTCCTTCCACTCATCCTCCTTAATGGCCATCTCGTCCCTCAGAGCTTCCCAGTCATTAGTGAGCTTCTGCAAGTCTCCCGTCAGAGCCTCATTGAGCTGATGGGACTCCTCCAGCTGGTCACGGAGGAGGTTGTTCTGGGCCACCAGCTTTTCACACCTACAGCAAATTGTAGTATAAAAGAATAAGTTTAGTTGATACTGATTTTAACTTTGAAATAGCAGTATTTTAATGTATTACAAATTTATTTTTGGAAATGTAGCCTTTAATTTTAGTCATCAATTTTAATTTTTTTAATAGCATTAATAGGGTTTAAAGAATACAAACACAAAAGATTGAATCCCTTTAAATATATTAAATTCTATAAAAATTCTATGAAATTGCTACACTTTTGCTTCAACCATAATTGCAACGTATAAATAGTGGTGGTCCCTGAAAATGACACTAAGTATAATAATAATAAAGGACATGCGAAACACATACAAATCATAAACCGCGTTAACTCAAGAGCGAACTGAAAAGCTCCACTTTTTCACACTTACTTGCGTTTCTCTTCATCGAGCCGTCGCAACGCAGTTTCCAGATCGCTAATCCGCTCGTCCTTTCGCGAATCTACCGACGAGTACGAGCTCGGGGCCGGCAGAGCGGCCGGCGCGGGCAGAGCGATAGCCCCCGCCCGGTACGGGTCGCTGCGCGGCGTCGACTCTACCATCTGCGTCTCCAGCTCCGAACATCGCTGCTTGTATTGGAGCACCTTTACATACCAACATGATTAATAAACTTATAGTTTAAGAGAAATTAGGGTTTAGGAAAATATGCCGATTTCTGTTTATTTTGGCAAATTGACATTGACATAAAACAGTTGTCTTGACAGTTGACAATATTACATCGTTCTGAAATAGCTACCAATTTGTTTAATTAAAAAAAACCTACATTTTCAACTAAAATATTTTTAAAAAAATTATAAAAAAAAATACAAAGCTATTATATTATTGAAAGTAACACAGAGCCAGGAACGGCTCGAATACACTGCTCCTTTTACACCGTTGCCCTTTTTACGAGCCTTTTGATTTCAAATGAATAAAGATTATTGTTGAAGGTTCATTACATTACCTTAGCTTGAAGCCTAGACACCAAGGCAGCCTGGCCCTGCTGAGCACGGCGGTATGCGTCTAACCGACGCTTATGGTCCGCCGCCTCGCCAGCCAGGCGCGCGCGCAGCTCCTCGTTCTGCCGCCGCAAGTCACTGCTGACGCTGCCGCCCGGAGAATCCATCTCGGGTGGACTATCCGGAACCCTCTATAAGTCAACTATTGATAAATATGAGACTTAAATTTGATTAAAGTCGGCGGGAGAATAACGATCAGTTCCACTTTGAGACGTTACATCGGTATTCACACAAATATAATCAAGTTGTAATTACCATTAGGAGAGCAATATTGTCACTTTAGTTGAATTAAAGCGCCGATGTACTAGGCACTATCTACTTAAGACTATAATAGATACCTTCTCATATTGTCCACATTAGCGAAACATAATATTTCTACTGATAAAAGTACCTAAATACCTCCTATCAATCAATCAATAGTTACCATTATTGTTATTTGAAGTAGATAACCCTAGAGCTGGTATAAATTACCTCTTTCTTCACGCGTTGATGAGGAAGCGTGGTTGGCGTTCGCCTGCCCACAGGAGCGCGAGCACTCCTCGGTGTTGTCAAACAATCCCTCGTTGGTAACTGGTAAAATAAAGCTTTTATTCATTTTAAATGTGAATAATAACCATTCAATTCAAGTCAAATGTTATAAGAAGCTAAAGCAAGAATGCTAAAATATACTGAGTAAATATATAGTTGAGGAAAGTAATAGCGTGGTAATAGATAGTTACTATATCGTACTATTTACGGAACTGACCAGAGTGTGATCCACACAAGGTTACCTACCTATAAGGAAAGTTTAAAACAGTATCAGTATCAGTAAATTGAATAATTTAAGAAATTACATCCTAATTTTACCTCAATATAATGTTAATTTAGATAAAAATTTTATATTTCAAAAAGGTAACTTTTAAACTTAACGGTATATTAAGGCCTCATTAAGAGAACATATTTCGATAGATCATTTAGTATTATTTTAGTTAAGTACACTTTTTCAGCGTTACACCAAATGTTATGGCATGTGCTATACGGATTCATCGCCCCTACGACGCCTTCGTTTATAATAAAGACTTTACTGACTAATAAAAGTGAAAATGCAATAAAACCTTAAACGTCACTTTCTTTTTAACTTTCCTACATGGATATTTCATTTCCAAGTAAACATTTCGAATAGACTTGTGTTCGAAATTCATTTTGTGCACCATAAACACCGTTTTTACTTTTGTAAACACAAAAGTTGAGGCCATAAAGCACTCTTTTTTTTCGCGAACAAAAGGAGGTTAGAAGAAAAAGACTACATTCTGAGGCGAGTCTGAGGTTAAAATGCGGTGTGTTTGCCACAACCCGGTCCCGGTAGGGAGGAACGCTGGCTATCGCACTTGGCATCTAATTATTGCCTGCCGCAGCCCACATTGCATTTACTAAAATACCCTATACTGAGGTGAATAAACCTGTCCCTCGTTTGCGTTTAATAAATCAGTTTCCACCATGCTAACTGCGAAGGTTTGCAGCCAACATCATAAATGCAAATGAAATGATAATTATACAGGGTAAATTAAATGTGTGTTTCTAGTTCGGGAAATCTACAGAGCACGGTAAGTGTAGGGCAAGAAAACAATTTATTTGTAACTACCTGAAAATTCGCTGGAATGACAGTCTTTGCAATTCTTCAATCTATTGAATGAAAGCTTAGGAAGGTAACACTAAAATAATACGTAATTGCTAATGAAACGTTTAATTAATTATACACAGTCACAAAACGTTTAATATTTAGGTAGGTATTTATTATTTAACCTCACAGACGTATAAAGAGACGCTTCATTTAATGTAGTTATCCCATAGTTTTTCTATTTCCCTAAACCGTTTAGGTAGAAAAATCATAAATTAAATTTAAGAACATCATTAACGTAGACAACTCTATAATAAACAATGCATATGAATATAAATTGTGGGTACTGGCTGAATTTCCATGTGCATACGGCCTTACCGAAGTGACTATTTCATTCAACCTAGTATTTACGTTGTAGGTCATGAAACAGGTGAACTACCTTAGTTCAAGAAATCCAATAGTACGCATAACCTTGCGAGCAAGTAACCTGAACCTTCGTAATATATCAAGTGACAACCATCTTCAATATTAAACTTATACAAATACTTACCAAGGTTTTATGGAGTCACAGTCACAGCTATGATTCACGCTGTTTTATGATTTCATACAAAAAAAATAATACACTGTATCTTAGCAACGCAATCAGCTATGCCACGCAGCTTTGTAGGTACTCAAGACGAAGTATACGTTATCGTTTCAGCGGACTTTCACGAGCACATAAATTTTTGCATTATTGTTGCGATATTTAATTAAGTATTATGGCTTTACAGAATATGTTTCACTTCATAGTAATAAATACATAGTGTAAAATATAAATTTATTCGAAAGGAATGGTTTAATCACAATAATATCGTTCTGGTAATTTGCTAAAATAGTTTTATAAGGCACTTTAATACTAATATAAATATAGGTACAGCCCACGTCGCACGAACGTACGTTTCCTAAAAATGTCGATAGGGTACTGATTAAAAATTTCCGCATATTTTTATTTGTGAGGGTGGTGTTTCGGTTGGCTGGACTCCCCTCATAGATAGCACTATACCTGCAGTTATCGATCTTTAACGCACCATTCGTTTACGGTGTACCTAATTATACGTAACTTGAGTCATTCACAGAACCCAAAAAGGACGTACAGAAATTTAATCTAAAAGTCGGCGCTAAAAGAGAGATAAGGACATGGATGATGTTATTATAAAAAAAAAGAAAAGATAAACAATACTGGTAGGTCTTTTATATGTGAGAATCCGCTCCTCGATAGGTACCATCGCTATGTCTATTTCTGCTGCCAAGCAGTAATGTGTAGTTACTATTGTGGTCTGGTTTGAAGAGCATTATAGCTATGTCTCAGGTTGGTGAGCGCAGTAGAATACCAAGCAATACTTTGTAATTCAAGGTGTTGGATTGTGTTTCTACTGTTTATGGGCGTTCGTATCGCTTACCATCGGCGAACGGCAAGCTCATCTCGTCATTCAAAGCAATAAATAAAGAACTACTCAGAATAGTCAAAAAACTAATTTCTTAAGGACTTCAAGGACTAATTTATAATAACTAATTCTCGAAGTCATACACTTATAATCAAATATGTAAGTATATTCTCATAGTATTCTAAATTAAAAGGTGGCAGAAAATTCACAAATAAACAAGCGGCCATATTACAACAAAAGATAAGCGACGTCCTTGAACGCCCAGTGGGAGAGGGTTTATGTTGTGATTGCGTTAGCAACCCATTATAGGGAAAGGAGTTGTATTACAGAAATGTATCTTATGGCCTTTTATTATTTAAAGACATGAAACAATATCATCCACACGAATTTTCTATAAAAATAATTATATTACTGATTATGTCTGTACTAATTTATTTACCACACGACTCTATCAATTAAATAAATATTATAATATGCCTGCCATAGCTACAAAGATTCTATTAATAGAAGATACAAAATGCATTTATTTATCAAACATGCAAATGGATGTAACAAAAAAATAGTGCGACATGTTTTACCATGGTAGATGTACAAATATAGGTGAAATAAATATAGCTACGTCTATATTTTTTTAATCGAAACTTATGACCTTCGCAAGTGCAAAGATTTAACAACATTATTGATTTAAAAGACCTTGGCCATCCTTCAATTGAACCGAAACATGCTAGGATGCGTTCCAACAAATTGTAAATTTCGAAATTATAAATTGATAACTTACCGGTAATGGCTACCTACTACCTAAAGGACTACATTATACTTTGACAAGCATTGTCTTTCAAGTCGACAACTTTTGTCTGTTCGAAATCTGCTAGTGGAGGATATTTCTATCTGCCCGAATATAGATCATCGTCGACAAGGTTTTAAAACAAAACTGGCCATAGAATATGTACCAAACCATTGGGTGAATCTGGTTTTAAACAGATATAATTATATAGACCAGAGAGAGAAATCATTTCTCCTCAATCGACACTATCTAGATCCTATTCTAATCAATATCAAGTGCAGGGACACTTCGCTGTGCCCGTATTAAAGAAATAAAAACTAAATTACCAAGGATTGGTTCCCAAATCCCAATATAAGTAAATATAGTTCTCTATGACATGATAGCTTAGCAATAATGCTCAAATCTTGGTGTGGGTCTTGACTCTACCAGCTCTCTACGCTAGACGAACAACTGGTAAATACACACACTTTTAATTTTGTATATATATTTTGTTTTAATTGGCATATTTATTTTGACAGACTAATAATTGAACTCTGAACTTCGCAGTTCGTTGTCCAATTACGCTTCTACGAAACTTATGACGTATCTCATAACAGAGGCGTAACTGTAGAGCGACATGACGGGCAAAATGGGCCACCGGTTAAGAAGGACCCAAAATTGGAAAATTTAGTAAGTGTTTGTGTTTAGGGACCGAAAAAAAATCGCCGGAAATATTTATGTGGCTATTTCATGTCGAAAGGACCCAATTCGAATAGACCACGAGCCTTTAACGGGTAGTTACCACGCTAAGTAGGTACTAGATAATTAATGTTTATTAATTACCTTAGAACTAGTATCGAAATAAAACAATTTGTCAAACATTTGCTTAAATATAAGAAATCATTATACCTAACTAGTAATTTAGTGAAACCTGTCCATTATGATAATAATCATATGAGGATTACCTCCGTATGTGGTACGTGGTAACACACCACGCCTTATTATTTCTCAACACAATATCTTGTTTTTAGAAAGGTATTTTCATATAATTTATTGCTAAAAGCTATGTATAGGACGTCACAAAGATTACAACGGCTAATCTATCTTTTCTCTTAAGGCTTGTTCACAAGTTTTTGTTACACACCTATAATTTTATTAATATAAAATAAAATTATTAAATCAAATGATTTAACCAAAAAACTAACTTGAGTTTGGAACTTATCTACGATTGAAAATAGTTTGGCTTTTATTCATAATGCTAGCGAAAGGTATTACCACATAAAATATACATTCAAGAGATCATATTTTATACTAGAGAGGGGGAACGAAACATGAGATAGTACGCTTTTTCGGTAACAAGGCCTTTTTATTATTTTAGTAACGACTAGCCTGCGGCTACGCCTGCGTGAACAACTTTTTCCGGGTTAAATATTTTCCCGGAATAGGAAGAATAATGTAATAAGTAGAATATCCGGTAGCCTTTAAGAGTAATGTAGCTTTCTATTAGTGGAAAAAAAATACAAAGTAATAGTAGATCCTGAGATTAGTGCTTTCAAACAAACTTATCAACTTTATATAATAGTGCAGATTGACTAAGTGTAGTAGTGTAGTGACATTTTGGGATTCTAATTTTCTTTAAAACAAAGGTTAGCTTAAACGTGAGTATTTGACGCCCTTCGGCGTATAGATTTTTATGGTTTATCATTTACCTACTAAAATATGTATGGATTTAAGCGGTCTTATTCATAAACCCGGAATCATTAATGCTCAAAGTTCACGTCATCACGTACAATGCACATGGTTCTTGAATGCTGTAATAATTGTATTAATCGAGGGGAATTAATAATTAATCTTATCAATATAACGTTTAATCCAATTTTACAAATATAATTTCCTTAATGAATTCGGCAGAATTTATCGATTTACTTCCTTTTATAAATTAAATTGTAACGCGAAAAAGCATTATGTTATGCCCATGCAAATATTATTTTTAGTTTAACTGTTAATTGGACTTAAAATATATCTTTACGTATCGCAAGATTTCTGTTGTTTTAATTAGAAGCCAATAAGAGAATATTTAAGGTTCTATCGTAAGTTGTCCTGAGTGATGCTGAGTGCGTGACGGAGTCACTTCACCCACTACGTTAAACTTGTTGATCATTTTAAATGTTAAATGATTTTTTAGGAACTGGTACTCCATTTACAAACCAGCAAGCAATTTAAGATGCAGTGATAATATTAATCCAACCTGATCTACTTACACCGGGATTTCCCGGTATCAAGTTTATAAGTAAACCACTCCAGTGTGGACGACACCTAACATCTCCAAGTGCGTCACCGTGCGTCGAGTTCGCTGACCGATATCATGTAGTAGATATGATGTTTGGTTATTATTATGATAAATCCATTCTTGGCTTGTTTTTTTCATTACGCAATTCAAATATAGCTTTATATGTAAACTTTTTGGAGGTAAATTTGCAAACAAGGACCTTTTGCGTAGAGACTCAATTTGACAAATTGAAGTATGTTGTAAAAAAACTTGAAGAATATCCTAAAATCGCAGTCGGTTATTTTATAACGTCACTTTAATACTGTAATTGTTATGGTATTATATGCATGTATAAATAATAATTGAATAAATTACGGTAATTTGAAAATTTGATCTAATTTGGTTTACGTTTGACGTAGACTTTCTCTAGAGCAGCTATACCCAACGTCCGACCCGCGAAGCTTTTCCGGGCGACCTACCAAGCATTTGCAAGTAGCCCACTCGACTTCAAAAATTTCATTAAACAAAAAGAAACATTTCCCAAAATCATTTAAACTGTATGTTATCCAATAAAAATAACAAACTTCAGTCAATAGGGGACCGGCCTATGCTTGATTTTGTACATTATTCTATATGTAATGGTTAATAATACGAAAAAGAAGCACTCCTATGAAAATGCATAAAAATTGGTTAAAAAATGAGCGAGTAATTCATATTTAAAATATTGTAACGTGCAGAAGTGGGCGCGATGTGGGGATATCGCTTCATCTCTTTTTTTCGCACGCGTCGTAATTCCCGATGACGTCACATGTGGATATTTCGTCTCTTTTCTGTTTCTTGTTAATTACCCCTTCCACTGAAATTCAAAGACTTCTAACTTGTTGATTTTTTACCGGATTTTAATAATTCCTTCTGTGTTATAATTTATATTATGTAAATATTTGATAATAGCAAAGAACAAAAATGAGTCCGGTACCCTATTGAGAATATTTTAATGAAAACAAGGAAACTCAAAATTTTGATTACGTTTTAGACACTTAAGTAGGTGAATGAATTTACGTTGTGACTCGAGACATCATAACTATGACTTATTTGCGACCCGTATAAAAAAAGTTGAGAACGAAACTATCAAGGATCATATCCCGAGCAAATTATATAAGAAAAACCTT
Source organism: Manduca sexta (assembly GCF_014839805.1). NCBI lineage: Eukaryota > Metazoa > Arthropoda > Insecta > Lepidoptera > Sphingidae > Manduca > Manduca sexta. The sequence goes on from NC_051135.1 coordinate 9,937,873, forward strand.
ATTCAGTTTAGCCTTAGGAATCGAACCCAAGTCCTCCCAGTTCACCATAATATTCACTAGTAGACCAAGGCGACAATCATCCATTTTATCTCATATCAGTATTTTATACTCACAATGATAATTGTTTCCGTACGTTATTGTGTAGAGGTATATAAAGATAGGGTTTTATTAGTAGTAGCCCGTTGGTGTGCTACCGAATACTTTCTGTAGCTGATTGAATAGCAACTACTGAAGTTGTGATCAAAGTGTGTTTCTCCAATCTTGTAGCCAGTGTAACTGGACATAATAAGACTTAACATCTCATGTCTTAGGATGGCGAGCGAAATGGAATACCAATCATTACTTTGTGATTCTAGGTGTTGGGTGGTGTTTCTACTGTTTATGGGCGATCGTATCGCTTACCATCAGGTGAACGGCAAGCTCGTCAAGTCATTCAAAGCAATAAAAAAAATATTCAACGCAAATAGAAGACAAAAAAATACAATCGATAAGTAAGTTAGGATATATCGTACACACACATAAAGTTAGCGTTATCGATTTTAGAAAGACAGCTTGTCATACTGCGTTTTTAAGAAAGAGAAGAGGCAAATAATGTAGAGAAGAAGTGAGTTTTCCAATGATACATGACCACCGCCGCCCATAAACCTTCACAATACTCGAAGAAATGTCACTCTATGCGTTAACGTTTATACTTATCATTGGGAAGGGTGAAAATTTCCGTAAGAGAATCCGACACAACATGTAGGTATATATGCATAAATGTGTTCTGCAAATCGTTCTGATAATAATTAGAGTTTACATAAATTACGAAAGAGAAGCCGATAAGTATCGGGTTATATGGATACTTTGCCACTGATACTATCTATCTATAATGCTGACTCTATAGTTTCAAATTATTATCATCATCATCAGCCACAAAAAGTCCAAAGATTTCCAGACGGACCTGTCGAAAGCAGCCTATATCCAACGTGTTCCTGCGACGTCTATTAAGTCGTCTGTCCACCTTGCAGGTGGACTTCCACCGCTGCGATTGCCGGCCCGTGGTCTCCACTCAAATTATGCTTGCATACAGTCACGCAGAAATAAACAAAGTGTCACTCACATCCGTAATCTAATAGTTTATTTGGAAAATTTACTATTAGAGAATCATTATCTCCTAAAGAACGCAATGACGCAATGACGCAAATAAAGTTTGGAACAGAATTAGAGCTATTATAAGGTTATTGACTTACGCACACGTGACCTCGGAGATATTACAATCAAAACATTGTAGAGTATATGTGTAAACTCAAATGTAAGTTAAGTGTAAATGGTCACCTACCTGATGTATTTTATAAGGTGCAGATCGAGATCGTACATAATAATATTAGGAATATTAAACAAAAAACTAAATCATAATGGAAACATTGGTTAGGAAGCTTTGATGCTAAAAATATACGTATATCAAATTTAATCTTTGTTCAGAGAACAATCTCACATACCTGAAATGCAAAGACAGCTGTTACGTAACGCAGTATCTTTGAAGAACTACCCCGTTCTTTATAACAATTTCACCCTTTCATGTTACAGTCAAATCGACTACCTGCCTACCGCATACAAATCTTGCAAATTGCCATTCATCGCAAATTGTCAAAACAATCACAAGATTAAAGATAAAGGAACAAAAGACGAAAGTTATGATGGAAGTTTGTTTACCTCGCAAAGTGCGTGCCATTGTGCGGGCAACGGAACTAGGTCACGAGAAACGTTTACGATAATCTGGTAATAAACGGAGACGGGACAGCACGGGACCAGCTGGGCGCACCACGTGTTTGGGGATCTTTGATTTGGAAGGCATAGTTAGCGTCAGGCGTAAGTGAGGCGCAGTAGCGAAGGGTGTTTTTCATAAAGTAACCCGAGGCAAAAAAAATTGCCTTAGTTAACATACCGCGGCCAATTTAACAGCAAACAAAAATTAAGACTAACGTAAATAAACTTAAAAGTGAAGCCGATAGGAATCAGGTTGTAAGGACGCTACGTCACTAGTGAGGCGTATTTATCGTAGCAATGAAATAACACAGGTATGAACAAATAATAAACGTAACTGTTACGAACAAATTTTCGAAGACAGGTTCGCCTCCCGGTTCGAAAGGGATCTAGCCACAAAATTTAGGTACTAATGTGCATGAATATGGTCTTCAAATCTTTCTGATGATAATTAGATTGTACATAAATTCTACATAATGGGAAGCCGGCATGAATCGGGTTATATGGACCCTTCCCCACCGTAGTATACATAATATAGATGTTAAGAGCGCAAAGTGTGTGTATAATTATGTAGATATACTTATCTGTATGATTTATAAAACGTAGACAATAAAAAAAATCGGAAAGTAACTTTCACGAAATAAGGATATACAATTTGTTTTATTAACTATATTTAAAATCACACAAATATTTTGTTTAATGGAGATACATCAGTGTTATTTCAGAAAATCTGAATATTCTTAAAATTCCAGCTCTCTCCCTCCTTACTTAGATTCCCAAACCATTCATAAATCCTCTGGCATGATAGGTGCTTATGAGCAACAGTGACCATTTTCCATTAGGGATTTACTGCACGGTACACAGGCATTTGCCCCTTTAATTGTCCTTTGAATTGCATTACATGGATTATTTAACTACCTGTAATAATAATAATAATACTGTACTTTCCAAAAAAAGATTGTGTCAGAATTGAAATGAACTATATATCAACGATTTTGCTGTTATCATGTTACGTGGAGGTAATACACTGGCTAAAACTGACTTGACGCATTCAAACACCGTATGTGGAAATTATTTTTGAACCTAGTATGCAAAGTATAAATTCAAGGAACGTACAGTACGTCCATCTACGTCTGGGACAACTTAGTAATGCTTTAAAGGGCATAAAAAGAATGTTGATCAGCTGAAATAGGACTCCATTCAAAATTTTGTTGACAGTAAGTATTAGTTATAAGTTATTCCAAAATTAATAAGCCATAAAAGGCTTTAATCAAGTAGCTGTGCCGGTAATGTACCGGTAAAATAACAAAATTATAAGTGCTATGAAAAAAAACTTGCGTATGTTTCCCGCCGTGTCCTGCGCGGTGCATGCGATCAACCAAAATCCTTCCCATAAAACCGTCATGAATAGAAATCGTTCATTAAATCAGTATTTCCGCGGTTCGTGACTGTCTCGCATGTCTCATCCCGACTCGCAAACTTCCCGCTCGTAAATATCGTTTTATGTCACGTGTCAAGTCCGCCATCTTGGTTTGGCGGTAAAATTCGACAACGTTACATTTACCGGTAAATATGTCACATCCGTAAACCCCGATGCGTTACGGCCTTGACATAGAGTTTAGTATCGGACGTAACCCGCTTTTGGGGGTAGCAAAATATTTATAAAAATTGGAAGGCTCGTCTCCGTATCGATTGTGCCAACTGGTGCTTTACCCCGATCTCGATTCGTGGGCAATCGGCGGCGATCGAGATTACTCGAATAGCATCGAGTGATGGCGGGTAAGTACGTACTAGACACAACAAACTTTTTAGTTGCTAGTACCGCCTAACTCACGTAAACAGACTTTTTCAACAAATTACTCGGCAATTACTGGCAACTAGGAACTGTCTGTTATTGTCGTATAGAGAAATGTGAACGGGAAACTTTGTTGTTACAATAAACTGCATTCAGTTGAAAGTTAGGATTAGTTAATTGAACAATTAGAAAATAAGAAGTGAATGGTTCCGAACAATTAAAAGGCAATTAATCAACATTTTGCGGATTCGTTTTATTGTTGCTGAAATTGCTTGAAAAGGGTAAACTCAATTAAAGTATACCACTAAAATGAAGCAATTTTGTAATTTTTTAGTAAATGGCTTATTTTTTCTTTCAATATTCTTGGATTATGTAAATTTACGTTCATCGCCGTAGACAAATTTGATTTAGTGAGGCACGCACGTCGCGCGTTCCCTGGCTTGGCAACAACAAATGGTATAGTGAAACTTTTAAGGTGGACTAACTATTAAACCACTTATATGGTAACGACTTATTCTCAAGTTATAAAAGGGAACTAGGATCTAACTTAAAGTTCTAATGAACTAGAACTAATCAAGAACTTTTTATAGTATTCTATTTTAACACTTTTAGCAACAAAGTGAACACAACGGGTCGAAATCCTATAAAACTCACACCCAGGGTATAATACATTAGGAGGCCAAAATAATTAAAATAGTACCCATAATAAAACAATAGAATTCGTAAGTATTTTCAATGTTGCATTACGCGAAAACTTAGTAAACATGACAATAAATAGGAAGGGTGAATGAGATTTCAAATAAAATTTCACTCTGCTGTATTCACTGGCTCACTACAATAAAATGCTGAAACACGTTGTGTAGAGATGGCATACAAAATTCCACTCTCATGCAGTCGCTGGCACAGTACTAAAGCAGTTACTGTCATACAACTGTCCAGTTTGTAGCACCTCACGCGGTGAGTTCGTGCCGTTATCACCAACCTTCGCTCAGGCCTGACCTGCGATAAACAACAATCTAGAGGTCAACGTGAGAAGTGCTGAAAGATCCGTCTACTATTACAAAAATTATCTGCCACACTAACCTACTGCACGGTGCGGAATCTGGTTTACTGTGACCCGAATTCAGTTTTATTGTTCAGGTGTTTCGTTCTGATTGTTAACTGTTTATTTATAGAATTGGGGAAACGAGTAAGTCTTCTCTGATCGTAATTTAATACAGCACACAAATATTCGCAAATTAGGAATATGGTTTTTAAGGAAATCGTAATTTCTTAGTCAAAAATTTTAAGAAGATTGGTTCCATAAGGACTTAGAACAAGGAAGAGAATTTTTAGCAATGAACTTCATTGAGGAACGGCGTTCAGATTGGATGGAATCACAACTAATAGAACGATTCATAGTGATCTAATTATAATAGTTGATAGAGCAGCGCTACAGCTAATATTGTCTATACGAAGATTGCCCGCGGGCCTTAATGTGGCCCTCGGATAAATGTTATATGACGTGTATAAGCAAGTTTAAAAAATCCCTACAAAGTAAAAAAAAAGATCCAGTAAAATTATCTGAATCATTTGTTTGCTTGCTGTTAAAAATGTTGAGCAGCCCAAGTCTATTGCAAGAATGGGTCCAGTGGGCGACACTCTGCCAGATCAGAATTTGTCTCATAACCTTCATATATAATGACGCTGTAAATTAAATTCGACAATTTAGAACACTGTTTCTACTCCAGAAAAAAGGATAAAATTATTGTTATTACTTAATTACTTACACATGTAATTTATATATATATATTTCCATACATTTGTCAAGCTCAATACATATTTAGAATTGTATACATAAGGCATGATCGCATTGTGGTATCTGTAATAGTAATGTCAATAAATGTATTCAAATAATCGCGGTTTTTTATATTATAATTTTCTCCCGACGTTTCGAAGACTGCAGCCTTCATGAATCACGTGGGAGAGTGACCTTTTTAACTATTGACAGTCCGATATACGCAGAATTACGGTGTTATGAAATCAAAAATTTTAATATATAAATAAATATATAAGATATGCTACGGCTTTTTTTAAAATAATTAAATATATTTCAATGTAAATGAATGCCTTGTTTATTCACTTATTTTCTAGTTTTTTGTGTGTGATGGATGTAAGTACATAACATTACTGGAAATTTCGCGCGCAATCACGCGGCGTCAGCGTGATCAACGTGTGAGAGTCCAAATAGCCTAATTACTGTGACTACTTAATGTTAAACATTTCCATTATTTATCGACATAATTATTTGTTTACTATATTAATGCTAAACATTAACGTTAATAGTTAATACTCGGTAAGTTAATAACGATCAGAAAATTCCTTACATATTTTTTTCTGGTGTCATTAACCGGCTACGATCTGAATAATAACTCAACAAGCTTATAAACACGGCATAAAACATGCGAAATGATAATACAATTACATCTACAGAACGAAATAGGTGTAAAATTAATTTTAACGGTAATGATTTCTTGGTGTTGGTCCTCCGAAAACTCTAATTGTAACTTTGACTTTTCGGATGACCAACACCTTAGTCCGCCCCGTGACCACTAGGGTTGCAGTCTTCAAAACATCGGCAGAAAGTTATAATAAAAAATCCGCGATAAAATCGGCAAAATAGTTTTATTTCAAAATAATTTTAGCGAGTTCATAATGACTATCTGATTGCCTCCAATAATTATATTACTATTTAATCTATAATGCACAACTACAGATTTTAAATTCACTTTATGAGTGTTCAGTGTCAATAATCCACGTTTAGTCACGTGATCACGTGAAAATTATCTTGTGACTTCATTTTACTTTTATTTTCAAGTTAAGTATGTTGAGACGGAATTTACTCAGCATTATAAAACGGCAAGCTTGTCTCGTCATTTAAAACAATAAAAAAAACTTTTATACATAAATCTTATTTCGAACCGTAAGTCGGCTCTACGCAAGTGGAATCACGAGCTAAACGTTTTCTACGCCAGTGTGGCTAAAAATATAAATGACTTTATATTTTAGCAGCGTCCGTTGATATCGTACAGAGGAAATTCAGTTCATTGCATCTATTTGCATTTTGATCTGTCGCCGACACCGAAAGCAGTATGTCACAGATTGTATTCCAGATACATCTAGGCCAGGTTACCCTATACGTTTTGTAGCAAATCCTATTATGAAGTTGGCAACAATAGATTTTATATTATATTTCTATGCCTCATGGGTATTCCATGGGAGGGAGGGCGAAGCGGGGAGGGGTTCCCACACCTTAAAATAAATGGATGTAAATGTCATATAATGCACATTTTTGACGTTTTATTTTTTAACCCCCTAGCGTGTTATTAAAGCCTGGCAAAGCGCGTGCTATGCTTAAATACTGAATATCAATGATTTACATATTGATATTGAATGTTGACTGTTCATAACGATAATTACTTGAAGGTATATAAAATGCCGGAAAATTCTAGGCAACAACAGGCCGGCATTAATAAAACCCATATTATGTACCTACTTACGAATATAACATCTCTATCACCAGAACTTGCAATCCTCACGGATTAAACAAAAGGTGTGGTATTCTAAGCATTAAATACAATATATTTTATGACATAATCCAATACATTAATCAATTTCTTTCGTATTAATTACTAATTCATTTATAAATGTACAAATAACGTAGATTATTGGATTCTTTTGCGCCAGGTAACAGAGCTTATCAGCGGTATTTACTTTCTACCAAATCTTATCTATGCACAGGCTAATATAGACGTAATTTTAGGTACTGTATCTCTTTATTTCTACACAACTAAAGAAAGTAAAGGATATATCAAAGGACGTATACATCGATGTAAACTTTTTATTTAATTTAAATAAAAAAGAGCGCGCAGGTTTAAAAAGAACGGTCAATACATCTACATAATTTATTTAAAATATTGAGGGTTTGATTTTATCTAAATAAATGCATAAAGATATATTATATAAGTACAACGGCATAGTAACCGATACTTTTTGCATAATCATTACTATCTTGGAGGCTATAATCGATTATGGCTAATCGATTTGTGTCACCATCCGCGGCGCATTTTATGGGTACTACTATTCTCGTAATCTGTCTGCAGTGCAAGACTCATATAAAATCTGATAATAATTTGCTTGTATTGTAATTATTGGCATATTCATACTTAGTCAAATGTGTTCCCGCCTTTATTTAATTGACTTATGATAATTATGATTTTTTTTATTATAATTTTTCCTTGTTCCATATTTTATACGATTTTTTTGGCTCCGCCTTTGTAAAGATTATTTTCCTTAATAACTAAAGTAGCTACCTAACGTAAAATGTTCTTTAAAAATTTACCTATCTTACTGATAATATTTGTATTGAACGTGTATACAATATAATTATCATGTAATAATTATAATAATATCAGCCCTGTATTAAATACTGTCCCACTGCTGGACACGGGCCTCCTCTACCACTGAACGGGATTAGGCCTTAGTCCACCATGCTGGCCTAGTTCGAATTGGTAGACTTCACACACCCTAAAAATTCTTATAGAGAACTTCTCGGGTATGCACGTTAGTTCACAATGTTTTCCTTCGCCGTTAAAGCAAGCGATAATTCACAACGAATACACACATAATTTATTTTTAGACAATTCAAAGATGTTGCCCTTGGGATTTGAACCTGCAGACATTTGTCTCGGCAGTCCATTCCACACCCAACTAAGCTATCGCCGCTTGTCAATTATCATTAGTTTTAATTTACTTAAATAAGTTCAAAAATTTACTTTCATATCCAGATCTAGACGAGAGACGTCTAATTCGCCTTCTTTGTTGACCTTATCGAACTCAATTTGTCATATTAAATACAAATTCCATAATCTAGTCTAATTTCTTATAAATTACATGAGTAAGAGATTAGATTAAAAAGAAAGTAATTTATGATACTTGGAGGTATTAATGTATTTATTTTCAGTAAATTCGTTATAACGGAATCAACTGAAAGTGTGAACTTTAATACTGATAAACTTAAAGCCGGACGTGAGGAGCAAAACAATAAATAACATAAGTCTAGAACTAGAAAATATCTCCATTAGCTATAACCAAAGTGATTTCATTTCAAGTTTTTTTTTTTTTTTTTATTTTTATTCGAGTACGGTTAAGCAGCCCCACTGCACCTGTAAAGATGAATATGAGGACATACTATCAAAATAACCCTGTAAGACTATTTCACTAAAACTGATGAGGACTTTTTTTCTTTTTATACGGACGCTGCAAAGTGCCTTCACTGCACCTGATGGTAAGTGGAATGGGGTCCAATACAATGTCAACTGACGAGAGTTGATTACTCCTTGACAGTGGACACAATTATGCCCTGTTGGATCCGGATGTACACAGGCTGATCTCGGAACGCGACACACTTACGTCGGCCTCTATGGCGGGTTTTAATACCTTGTGGGGTCATCACTCTGTCCTTTTCTCACTCACGCAGCATTATGGCCGGTGGCACTGGGTGACGTCACATTTCAATATTAGTGTAATTTGACAGCTTCCTTTCCACCAAATTTCAAAGCTCTATAATCATCATTAGAACGATTTATAGACCGCATTTATGCATATTAGTACCTATGTATATTGTGTTGTGTCAAATTCCCTTACCAAAAAGTTTACCCTTTGGCACCGACTACCAATATTATTGCGCTCTTGGTCTTCTCATACACAAAGACTTTCGATCATGCTCCGATCACGTGGAACTACGCGAAATTACCTCCCAATCGACGCAGTCATTAATAAGCCATTTTGTTATCATATCGGAATACAATTCGAGATCTCTAAGCAAAATTGACCTGTATTGCTAAATAATATGAGTCTTTTCACCGTTTCAAGAGCTTTATTAATATTTATTTTTAGGGTAGAATGAACTCTCTAATTATAAGACATAAGAAAGTGACAAAATAGCGATTAATTAAAATCATTGAGTTGAAATACTGCTTCACTTATTTTAAGAGCTGAATGCCTCGATGGCCTAATCGGCATACCGTATCGGCAGCACGACTTTGGCTATGAGGTCTCGTATTCAAATCCAGGGAAGGGCGAAGTAATATTGAATTTTTCTTCTCAGCATCAGCCCTGAGTCTATAGCGCGATATGACGATAGGCGTGCCTCCTATCACATCACGGGACGGAGTACATAATAAGGCGAAAAGTGCATACACTAGTTGCATATCTAACTACCTCATAGGGCATACAAGGCGTGAGGGCGTGTATATAATCTTAAAAAGGCAAATAAAAAATGTATTGTTTACCAACCAATTTTTCTACTTCCTTGAACTCCGATATTTTATCAATATAAGAAGGTATATCAATAATAGATTTATTACTAGGCATAGATTTATATCACAGTGATACTAGAACCTTATTTTGTAAAATGTGGTAGCAAAATGAGTAGTTGACATTAAGAAAACAAATCTGGTAAGTAACAAGATAAATACAATCTCAATCATTTAAATATAAACAAAGTTTTTGATAGGAATCATGAAATCATCACTCACTGTGCAAAGTGCGTTTATCTCTCGTTGTACAAAGTTCAATATAGGCATGAAAGTCAACTGTGATGACACAAAAACAACATCGTTTTTTATCATTTACGCTCTCGTCCGTTTATTATAAGAATTCGGATGTATTTTCAAATTATTATTTCTCAACCGGCAAATAAATAATTATTTATATATTTTTTGGTTTGACAGTAACTAAACTAATTTTCTTAAAACGTTTTTGAAAGTCATATTCGAAATTCATTTGGGGATAAATACCATTTTATTCCCCACACACTTTTCAAGTGTCAGTTGGCAGCAAAATTGCATTTAGATCGACAGTTACCCCTCTACCTCACCTATAGGGGTAAAGGCATGAAGTTATGTTTATTTTAAATCTATACTGACCCCATACATTGTAATTGCGAATGAATTCGCATCACCGTAGTACATGCGTAACCTTTGCGCGGGGAGATAATAGCTATCACTTTTAACAGTAGATCTGAGGCCAAGACGCTTTCTTACAATCATAAACGCCAATAGAAAACAAAAAATGTAAAGGAATAAGTTTGTCACTCGGATATTCCTTTAAATTTAATGAAAACGTTTTGCACCAATTACTTACTTATATTAATCCTAAAATACAAAAATGGAGTACCTATATATATGTACAAATGTGAAAAATAAAAATAAGTTAAGGATAAAAATAAAATCATAATACTCATACTAACAATCTCACACACTAACCATTTTCAATAATCGATCCCAGTCGCTTTTTTCGATCTTCCGCGAAAATGAACCAATCAGAACAGCTTTTTTTAACATGCTTACAAATGAGTTATTTCGATTGGTTCAATCTCGGAATCGGATCGAGGATTGAGATTGGGATCGTTTATTGAAAACACCTGTTAGTCATATAAGAATATGTCATTCCCATACGTATCTTTGTTTTCTATTGACGTAAAGAATTGTAGAACGGAGTATTGGCTACGACCCCTGTGGACTATGTCTCATGTAGCGCTTATATATATTTGCTCGGTTAGAAGTAAGAAGGATTTTATCTATCATCGACTAAATTCGAAATGTTTGTACAGTAAGGCCGCTATGTCTTGGCCCGTTTGGAGTTCATTACAACACCTGCTCTCTGTATAATAGTGGCGAAAATAGAATTTTTCCTAAAGGTAACCCAAGACAACACATAGGTACTAAAATGCATGAATGTGATCTGCAAATCGTTCTAATGATAATTAGATTCAACATAAATTCTACATAAAGGGAGCTGGCTGGAATCGGGTTACATAGACCCTTCGCCATTGTATTACCGTCACCCGTTAGTCCCCAGAAACAATGGCTTTGTCGTCACTTGCGACAAACTTCAAGTTAGCTGTGGCAGAGCGACCGTACTTTAGATTAGACGGGGTATCTGAAAAGTCGATGACGACGACAATGTTTCTTTGTTTTAATTATTTTGTATAAATTAATAACAATAAAGAAATTTAAACAGATTTTGTAAAACTATATGCTTACTTTTAATGACAAAAGTAGCGGGAGGGCTCGCTCATTCCGCCATTTTACTTTATAAAAAAATCGCTACTATCTTGATCATCACGTTTAATAAATATAATATCATACCTAATTAACCTACATAGTTTTGTGACAGTACTGCCCGATCTAGATGGCCGTGAGTTGGAAACCAAGACTATCGCAGTCACGTATCGCATCCACGTTCACAGCTGATAATCACACGAACATACAAACAAATTGTTATTTAAAGCCATGAACAATCAATCTATTTGGTATTAGACGGTACATTTCTAATTTATAAATAGACGATACGTTGATATTTTATGGCATAGCTTTGGAGACGCATAACTTAGCTAATCAAAGATTCCCCACCTGCGTATAATACAATATTCTCTGAGAACGAATTGTCAACATGAACTGTGAATTTTCCGGGAGAAAAATGGGATGGGAAGAATGATGATCGAGAATAACTTTATGATTAAACTTATCCAGTTCTCTGCAATACATAGTACGTTAACAGGAATAAATCAAATGGCTTAGTAAACACAGATTGACGAATCCCATCGATTGTTTCCGTGCTAACAGAACATTACAATTCGCAACGATTTGATAGGAAGCATCGGCTATTCTTTTACTGCCTCAGTCATGAATCGTACTTATAATTTTCGTTCGCATAAATCGATGTGGTGTATTTAAAAACCATAAATAAAACGTAAATCTTTTTTGTTCATTAAAAGTATCTTTGATTGCAGTTTGGATGAACTTTATTGGCAAATAGTTTGTTCTTAATTCAAATGAATTATTCGGTACTTAAATACTGGCATAAACTTGGCTTCGAGTAATATTTCTTTACGCCTAAAAAGCTTTTCGCACATTAAAAAGTTAGTTCTTTAATTTAGAACAAGATACTATTTTCAACTTGGTAAAAATATGCAAACCACTAAGGTAATTATTGAATAAAGATAAACCATAGTAACAACAGAATTAAATATTCCTACTAGTGGGGACAGTTCTACATTACGATTATTATTTACTACAACGTAAATTATAGTAAATAGTAGCAGATAAAACCACGTGCAAAAAAGGTGGGCCGCGCTATCAGTTCAATGTTCCACTCACATAACATTCTTATACAACTTCCCATATACAATATTTATACCTTAGATACCGACGAGACAATTAATGATAACTTATTTGGATCGAGGACATCTATTCGGTTTGGCGATAATTTTATTGCTGTCTCTAGCTTTGTATATGTGTTAGAAAAGGTAAGAATGTATGTTAATCCGATATAAGTAGGGAACATGTGTACCTTCACGTTTTTTTTGTAATTTTATAAACGTGATTCGATTTTATAATCAGTGCCTTTTAGGACTATTAGTCATATATTAGTAGATATTGCTCGCGGGCTCAGATGTTACAAGCCTTTCCCGCTAAATAAATTCCTAAAACACTAGTGTTTCACAGCATCACCTGTACAGCGCCATCCATATAAAAAAAAACATTATTTCACATAGGAGAAAATTACCCTTGTAAAAATAGCCTATTTATTAATCGATGACATGGTCTACCCATATGCCACATTTCAATCAAATTGGTTCAACTTTCGTTTCTGTGTTTACTTCAAACAAGCATTCGAACATACAAATATAACTTTCGCATTTATAATATTAAAAACATAATATTATAATATATGTGATATTAAGCTTTATAGGGTAAAAGGGGAATTGGTTATAATTATAGAATATTACGAACTCGGAACATCATAGACCTAATTATAATTGATTCCATTCATTAAAATCAGTGGGAGTGAAAATGAGTATCTGCCAAATTTTTTCAAGAAAACATCAAAATAATTTTCTCTACATATTACTAAACATTTCACCATAAGTTTTCTCTACAAATGTATATGGTACATAAGCAATTTTCGTATAACAATTTCATATATTTGAAACGTCATACTTATTTTAATTTGGACGCTTTAATATATTTAACAATAGTAACTTTTGTATTGTGTGTTATCTTGCGGAAATAAAATGTAATCTAAGTATACTAGGGTACATGTTTCATTTGAATTTATTAAAGTCACGTATCAGTTCGTTTAAACTTTATGTTTTACAGATACGATTTGTTGGTAGTAGGATATATTTTATATCCGCCCGGATAGCGATCACCGTACACAAGGTGTTAAAACCCGCCGTAGTGGTCCAAATAGGTGTCGCGGTCCGGGATCAGCCTGTGTATATCCGGTTCCAACCGGCCGGCATAATTATGCCGACTGTCGAGAGATAATCAACTCTCGTCAGTCAACATTCTTTTGGACCCCACTGCACTGACCATCAGGTGAAGTGGAGTCACTTTATTTACAGCTGTGTGTGCCGAGCGGCCGCGTCAGCACTCGGCGCCACCTACCACTGTTCCGCCTTCAAACACCGCGAACAAATATTCTAAGGTTTGCGCCCTTATCACGGGCCATACGATTGCTTAACACTATATCTCAGAACTTGGATATATTTATATGTAACTATGCAGCGCCCGTATATTTTTTATTTTTTTTTATCAATTTTAGAGAAACAGGCATACATGGTTGTTTGATATTGTGTTATTAAATTAACGACATATTCGTCTTTACCAATGTTATGACCGTGCAAAAATGTTCCACGAATAAAGAATATTTTCTCTAAAAGTCCTGGTTTTAGTTTTCTGACTTTCTAACCATTTTGTAGTTTAGTGCGAATATGGTGTGCGTGGGTGTACTTCTGATTGTGGTGTTACAGCTCCAACGAATTTTCTTAGAGAAGCAGTTGTAACATGAAATATCAACAATACTTTTTGATCTTATTTATTTTATTCGAAAATTGCCCTTTTTATATAACATCTAAAGTTATTTTCCAGTAGAAAAATATGTGGTTTCATTTGGTAACGCAATGTCAAAATGACCCTATCTACACTTTACATTCTTTCCCCCGGTTTTCAACTTTTCGTATTACATATATACATGATTCTTATAATGGTTGTGCATTTTTACGTTCCCTTCCCAAACTTCCCGGCATGTTTTAAAGCCGAAGTTCATGACGTCTGCATGCAATACGGAACTGTTCGTTAAGGATAAAATCGATGGGCCATAGAAAAAATGCGGGGTAGATCTTAATCGTAGATTATGATAGTACAAATATCAGTTCCTCATTTTATCGAATTAATAAATTCTAGCGTTTTCCGATTACTTCTACTACGTAAAACATTCATATATTTTTTTAATACGAAAGTTTTTTTAAATCTGATTTGATGTAATACTTCTTTAAAAAAAATAAAAATCTTTATACTGGCACGTCAAAGTGATTGTGTGATGAGTGAATGGAATGTCGACTGACGAGAAATGATTACCCCTCGACAATCGACTCAATTATGCCGGCCTGTTGAAATTGAATATACACGGGCTGACCGCGATACATTTACGTTGTATGAGCAACACGAAATTTTAAAATATTTATAATAATTTCAGTTTATATAAAAAAAAACTTCTTGCACGACACACTCGAGATTTTTGATGCATATCTGTTCCGTTTGCTTGATTTCGTAGAGTTAAATTTAAGGCAGAGGTGGACAATATTCAGTTAAAAATAATTACATATTTAAAGACATTTATAAAGAATACCTACTCAACTTCACCAGTAAATCATTTCAAAAGCATCATTAAACTAGAAATAAAACGTATACAATAACATTTGTAACCCATAAATGAACTGTGTAAAGCGCGTTCAAATTAAACCATTCTTCGTCTACAAATGTAAAGCCGTTCAAAAACTGCAATAAACCAATTAAAAAGTTTTAATATCCCTTCGGATACAAGATAGTCGTTCACAAAAGGCGGGCTTAATTATTATTGTACTATGTTTGCATGAAAACTTTGCTTTAGAGTCTAGACTCACCGGCATTTCGTCCCTTATGAGTCCGCGTAGACCGCCCTCCGCGCCCGCCGCCCTACTGCCTCGAGGAGCAAGCCTCCACTGTGCCAGCTCGCCACCTGGCCCCATCTGAAGCTTCCTTGCGTGACTGACATCCTCGGTAACCTTACTGTTTATTTTCACCTCACTATAACACGAAATAGGTGCTATAATCGTTTGCCCTCTACCCTCGTGACATCCATTCAAATTTGATGTTTCTTTGACATTGTCTCCAGTTATTGCTGGGTTTGATTCTGTTTTAGTAAAATCATTTTTATTGTTTTGGAAATCAAGGGTTATATTTCTTTGCGATGTATCCATGAATTTATCTTTAAGTGATTTAATAACAGCATTCCTGGCTTGTTCGTATCTCTTTCTTGCTTGTTCTTCTTTCCATTTCTTGAGTACTTTGTCTTTAGGTTCTTGATGCTTTGTTTTTAATACTTCATTTACAAGTTCTCTGTGTAAATATAGTGTGTCTGTACTGGTTGCCTTATCTTCAGTATTTATTTTTGTTAACGTATCATTGTAATTCTCATGTTCAACATTATGTTCGCCGTAGGAATCCCACCATTTTATCCCAATGGCATCTATTGGAGCTCGGGAGCGAGCCGAATGAGTGGAAATGGTTAAATTAGCCATTTATATGGCAGGCTGTATGATTATCATTCTTCGTATTCGTGGTTCTGAGAAAAAATAAATAAAACGAAATATATATATATATATTTATATATATATATATATATATATATATATATATATATATATATATATATATATATATATATATATATATAGCAGTCCCCAATAATTCATGTAAGTCTAGTGAAATTTATATTTGTACTGATAAAAAAAATGACTTTTAATATAGAACATTTTTTCCCAAAAATATATGTTTTTGGTTTTATTGAATACTGATTTGATATTATTTCATTAATGTTCTGAGTATCATAATCAATATACAGAACTTAGAACAGGACTTAATAATTCTAAGAAAATAAAATAAATATATACAATTCTGCAGCTGGTCACCGCAATTAATACTTCAAAAACAAAGCTGTTTTTCTAACTGTTTAGGATCTTTCATTGGACCTCCTACCAGTTGTATTACAAAATACGATACTTACCCAAATTAGTGTAGCAAAAAAATATATCAGCCATGTACCCACTTCAGCTGTTATCGCTTCACTAACAAAGCCTACACGTCTGGTTTTCAAATATAGGTCAATTGGAAAATCCGTCAAAATTGCAAGTCAGGTGCAATTCCATTACGCTTTATACAAAGTTTCTCTCCTTTTCTAATTAACTGAGAATGATAGAGACAGATACATTGTATGTTTTTATTAATATTTTGAAGATGACTAGAGTTTTTGTTGTGTCATTAATGAAGTCTTATTAGGTCAACATTACAGCTAACTTTGACTACATTTAACGTAAATTTAAACCACGTAAATAAGACAAAAAAAAACAAAAGCCGCGAGTTTGATTCCTATCCTGAGCCTAATCGTGTGATCTCGGCGTCATAAAGCCCGAAAATTCCAGAATTACTCACTAAATCTTTAGATTTTTTTAATTATAATTCTCTTTGTCTAGAATCTAAAGACAAACTGAGAGCAAAACCAGAAAGAAATAAAAAAGTATAATTCATAAGCAGAATTAGAAACTAGTACGCAGCGTTCGTTTGTAATATTTTTCTTTTTATGACTATAAAACAACAATATAAAGCCTTATAGTAAATATCTAATTTGCACTTTATTTTCCAAAATAGGTAATTAAATTAAATTTAAGAATTAAGTACTTATTGCAAAGTTTATGGCCGAAAATTCTCAGTCTTTGGAAGAAATAATATTACGAAATTATTATGTACTATTTATAATATAAGATAATATATTTGTTTATCGATCAATTAATTTTGTATATTGACAATATACAAGCATAAAGTCCAAAGACACCGGATCCCATCCAATCACATGTGTTTATCGATATTTTCTTAATATATTGGTCACCTTTGAACTATTGGTTTAAATTAATCGGGTATTACGTAATTAAACTGGGGATAACCAGTACTTTATCAAGGGTAAATAATTTTGTCTACATATATTAAACAACACAATGACAACTTACAGAGAGAGTTACAGTGGTAACAGTAACTCACACATGCATATTAACTGCACTCTGGTGTCTACAATACTTACGCTTCTTTTGGAAATTGCATATTTTGTCCTTAGACAGTACATAAAGGTGATAGCTTATGTGATCTTTCCCCGGGCAAAGATATATCAAATGGTCATCCAACATTTATAGAATCATACTAGTGTACGTAAAACGGACAATTGTTAAATATTTATTTATGTGTGTGTTCGTATAGACTATAGATACGGTACAGTATAACTGCATTATTGTACTTTCACTAGTAGTGACACCAAAAGTTATAGAAATTTTTGTTAGAATTTATCGGCACATAGCGCGTTCTATCAGGGTCTAAGATTTTCAATTATACAAGAATTGCAAACTGCTGATTGACATATATAGACAACTAGCTTTTGCCCGCGGCTCCGCCCGCGTTATAAAGTTTTTCAGGCTAAAGTTTTCCGTTATAAAAGTAGTACTTTCCCGGGAGCCTATGATCTTCCCAGGGTCTCAAATTGTCTTCATACCAAATTTCATCTTAATACGTTGGGTAGTTTTTGAGTTTAATACGTTCAGGCAGACAGATGCAGCGGGGGACTTTGTTTTTATAATATATTTTTAGAACTTTTAAGTGAGACATTCCCGTCATACATCATTGTTGCATAACTTTAACCGTTTACGCAGCGCAGGCAACGGAAGCTCTCAAAACTCATAATTTTCCCCGTTTTTGCAACATGTTTCATTACTGCTCCGTTCCTATTGGTCATAGCGTGATGATATATAACTTTGAGCACTCCACAAACAAAGGACTATTCAACACAAAAATATTTTTTCAGTTTGAATCGGTAGTTCCTGAGATTAGACATTACTGCTCCGCTCCTATTGAATATAGCGTGATGATATATAGCCTATAGCACTCTACGAACAAAGGGCTATCCAACGTAAAAAGAATTTTTCAGTTTGGACCGGTAGTTCCTGAGATTAGCCATTACTGCCCCGCTCCTATTGGGTATAGCGTGATGATATATAGCCTATAGCACTCCACGAACAAAGGGCTATCCAACGTAAAAATATTTTTCAGTTTGGACCGGTAGTTCCTGAGATTAGCCATTACTGCCCCGCTCCTATTGGGTATAGCGTGATGATATATAGCCTATAGCACTCCACGAACAAAGGGCTATCCAACGCAAAAAGAATTTTTCAGTTTGGACTGGTAGTTCCTGAGATTAGCCATTACTGCCCCGCTCCTATTGGGTATAGCGTGATGATATATAGCCTATAGCACTCCACGAACAAAGGGCTATCCAACGCAAAAAGAATTTTTCAGTTTGGACCGGTAGTTCCTGAGATTAGCGCGTTCAAACAAACAAACAAACAAACAAACAAACTCTTCAGCTTTATATAATAGTATAGACAATATATCGGTAGTTAAAATTTCGGTTACGATAGATCTACTCATTCATGGATACTCAGTAAGTATTGGCGAAATGTCCATACAATCTGATTCCTACCGGCTTCCCTTTTAGGTTTATTTACGTTTGACTAAATTTTTTTTTTTCTTCAAATTGGCCACGATATGTTAACTAAGGCAATTTAATTTGCCTCGGATTACCTTTTGAAAAAGTTTAGCTTTCGCCACTGCAGTAAAATTTTATTATTCAACATTTATATCCCTAAACGTTCTAAACGTATATGAGTGGCACCACAAAAAAATATATCAAATACTGACTTCTTTTTGCTCAATTATCCGTATTGATGCAGAAAAAAAATGATAAAAAAACACAAATTCCTTCTAGAAATCCCGCGTACCAGGTCAGCAGCAACCTCATTCGATTACTGCACCCAATTATCCAAGGTGAGGTTATCGTTTCACATTAATTTCAACCTACCGATATGAAGCTATAAAGTTAATTTATGTTTGTCTCGCGACCTTTTTACACGTCGGGCTATCGATTCCGGATACCTATATAATTAAGGAGTAAATTATATCTACTTGGACGTATTTAGGGTTAGGATCCAGGGTAATTTTCCCCCTCAAGTTAGTTAAGAAATTTGGATTGTACTAATGTACTCGTCAAGTAATGGTAGGAGTAAAATCTACAAGGTTATTTTGACGTTGCGTTAATAATTTAAACCACATACTCATACTTTTACCTCTTTCTCGTACTTTATCTCTGCTCACATTGTAGCAAGATCATCCAATCAATAACGTTGTTTTCTTTTCACTAAAAATACATTTTTAATTTTCCAATTTCTGGATTACTTTGTAATCTAGTGCAGATATAGGCTGTGATTCCAGACTGAATGAATGAGTAATGGCTTGTAAAATTAAAATTACTTTTTATTGATATTTATTTTGTTCGAACCTTACATTTTTTTATTTTACATCTACGGTAGAGCTTAATTCTACCGTAAGTAATACTTATAATAAAGTTTTATTTCCAGGAAGTTAAGTATGTAATTTAATTTGTAATGCAATGTCAAAACGACCCTGTAGAATTATAAGGAATAGATTTGTATGATTTACAAAACTTAACAATGTTTATAAATAAAGAGTTTTAATCTACAAGATTAGATTACATTGATTATTTAATCTAAAACGAAGGTTAGTTACACGATAAACTACAAACGTAACAAATTTTAAACGTAAACGGCATGATTACTTCTGAAAGAATTTTTACAAAAAATATAAGTAAATATCAGTGGCAAAAGGTGAATTTTCCAAAGAAAACTCGACACATTTACGTACTAATTTTGCATGAATGCGGTCTGCAAATGTTATCATTAAAACAAGAAATGTAAAATTTCTAATCAAAAATTTCTTTTCGAATGTAAAATAATTAAATTCCACAGAAATTTTACATTGAAAGGGAAGCCGACAGGAATCAGTTATTTCCTTTCGCCACTAGTAAATATCTCGCGAGTATTTACAGATTAACGAACTTAAACATCTTATCCTCCTTTCCTATTATTTAACCCCCTTGACTAAAACCCTGATTTCGTCCATCACCTTACTGTCTTTAATGAACACTTCAAAGATACAATATGACAATTGTCAGTAGGGGAGAAGCCACTTTAGTCGGCATGGTTTTAATAGAAATGCAACATTTGCTACGCCGCTACGACGTAGCGCACCATAGTGCTACGACAGGTATTAGCGCGAAAGAAGAGCCTTGGTTATAGGTAATAGTAAATAAATTTTACTTTTAATAATAATAACATTAATTTAGATTAAAAAAATATTGTGTTATTTTAAGTTACTTTCGCTGATTTTGTTACTAATTATTAGTTAAACATTTCTCATATAAAGGTTATTTGTATCATTTGCTGTACAGTAACCGGTGTACTTTCCTTTTAATTATTTATTTGAATTGTTTATTGTTGACAAGTGGGTCGTATCGTCTGGACTGTCCGCACTTTGGACGTCTGGGTGGCAATGCACTCATGCGCAGGAAAATTACCGCATGCGGTACACGCATGAAAAGACTCCCTGGACTATTAATACGTCTACGTAACGGATCCTTATCAATAAGCCTGGTTGAGCTTTGGAGTCGGTATTTATTTTTCCCATTGCCCTTCACGATACTCTTCAACAACTGCGCTGATTATGTCGTTGGCAAAATAGAAAGCGGAACAGTTGCATCCATAGCAGTGGCGAAGGTTCTATATAACCTAATTCCTACCGGCTTCCCTTTCATAATTTATGTAAAATCTAAATAGAATTATTTCCAGACTGCATTTATGCATATTATTAAAACCTATAAGTTGTTGTGTCGGGTAGTAGCGAAGGGTGAAGTTTTTCAAAAGAGAACCCGACACAACATATAGGTACTAAAATGCGATCTGCAAATCGTTCTAATGATAATTAGATTTTACATAAATTACATAAGCTGACAGGAATTGGGTTATGTGGACCCTCCGCTAGTGATGTCGTGTTACCATTCGGAATAATTCATCGTTCACCACTGATCCATAGCAGTAGCGAAAGGTGAAATTTTCCACAAGGGAAACTGACATAGCATATACATAGGTACTAATATGCATGAATCTGCAAATGGTTCTAATGATAATTCGATGTTACATAATTAGCAAAGGGAAGCCGACAGGAATCGGTTATGGACATTTCGCCACTGATGCAATTGCTTATGGCATGACTGTGGATCAAAATTTATTTTGTCAATTATAGTATTGAATACCCAATATAGATAGTACACATATTATTGCCATTTATTCGGGAACATGGATTAGAGTGTGATTTTGTATTTGGTCAGCTTAAACATTTTTATGGCAAATTGCATATAATCAAATATACTATATTATGAATTATCTATGATCAGTGGTGACAGGTAAAATTTTCCGAAAGGGCAGCCGGCAGGAACCTTTCGCCACTGCCATAGCTTAAAATAAAATAAAATAATTTATTTATCACGTAGGCGAACAAAGTTGCACTTATGATACGTCAAAACAAAGCATAAGAATAATTATTATTATTTCTAAACAACTATTAAAATTACTTATATAACTATGGACATTTTAAATTAGGGATAAAATTTATAATAAAGACAAGGTACAAACCGAAGTAACCAGCTCGGGCTGGCAAGAAGGGGGAAATAGAAGGGTAACGCGTCGCGATCCTCACCGGCGAGGACATGAGCCCTAACCTAGCTAACCTACCAGCCTTTTACTAGCTACCTAAGTGATGACTACCCGAAAAAGAAATGCAGAAAGAAACTCCGGGTTTTCTTTTTTGTCGTCAATTGTTCAGTACTTCTTTTGTATTTTTTTTTTCTAAGTCTTTCTTGTACCTAGTCACAATAGCTATATAAGCTAATGCGCGCACATCACCGTTAACATGGGATAAGATGAAATCTAATCGATTAAACCTGGAGCGGCACTTCTTAACAGTGTGGTATAAAAACCTTCAAAATTTGTTAAATAAATAATTATTAATGATAATCATCTAGATATAACTTAACATCAAAAGCATAAATCATTTAAATTCAATTCCATCAAAAACAATACGACACGCAATAAAGTCAGACTAATTTATCAAGACTAGATTAAATATCAATATCAGTTTATTATGACTTGTTTGTTTCATTGCACATGTTGAGTAAATAATGTAATAAATTCGAGATATTTCTATATTATAAAATAATTGACAGCATCGGTGACATTATAATTCGGTATATCTGCAGTCCTTAGGTTTCGAGTTGCATCTCCAGATTTTCCTATTCAGTATTAGACTGGAGTCTGGAATTTGTGGTCTACGTGGCGTTGGTCAGGACCTATCACATCATAGGACGGAATACACACGGCGGAAAGTGGATGCAACAATTGCGCCTCTGCCGCTACCCTGCGAGGATAAAAGGCGCTTTGTTGTTTGTATGTGTGTATAAAATAACTACTATTGTATTACGTAAACAATCTCGTATACGACAGTCTACTTGGGTAAGTATAAGCTAGTGGGCCGCCTGATATTAAGTAATCTACTCCGTAAACATAGGTACATTTCCAAGAGATACACAGACGGTACTGTAGGAAATAAATAGGGATTTTGTTTGTAACTGGTAAGTGCGTACTATCATTGATGACCTGCGCTAAAAAAACTTTTGCTATAAGTACTTATATAACAAAATGGTTTTTGCTAGCGTTCTTTCTTTTTTAGTTTTCCGGGTCAGGGGTACCGCTATATATTGTCACGGGATAATATGAAGCCTATATTTTAAGTTAGACCTCTGGTGATACATCGGTAAAAAGTGGATTCAATACTATGCTGTAGCTTAAAACGTACGTATAAAAAAATATTTTGTAAATAAAACGAATATTAAGAACAGAGAACATAGAGCAGATTTCTAAATCACCAAAGAGTTCTAAGATTATAATTGTTTAATGTCTATGTAAAACACAAAGGTTTCCAGTAAAAACAAATTATGACGACGCAAAACTAATTCGTTGTATTTAGTAACAAATATTGTTGGATTGATAAAAAAACGTCAAGATAAGGTAAGCAATAGTCTGCGTCGTGTCTGAGCGAGCGCTGCAACCTTGGAGTTTGGACTATGGGCGCGATCACTCTTCTTAAGGCGATACCTCAAGTTCCATTTTCATACATTTTGTTTCGGCTTTAATCTTTAAAATTTAATATGACGAAATTTTAAAGGCAGAAATATCCATGATTATTAATTATTTTTACATTTTTCTTTCAACTGCGAGAACTAATCACTAACTAGACGTGAATTTAAATTCTTTACTTGCCAATACTTGTTTAGTTACCCAGATTAAAGCCGAAACAAAATGTATGAAAATGGACCTTGAGGTATCGCCTTAATAATTTACTAGGTACAGTACCGTTAACTCTTCCACAAAAGGGTATTTACCAGACGTAAAAACACATTGTTTCTAAAGTACGCTAGTTACGCTACGCTATATTGTGTTGTCTGGTCTCCCGGTGATAAAAAACTATCAACAAAGTCGAAAGTGTCTAAAAAAATACTGAAACATTTGGCATACCGTGGATAAATTCCTAGAAACTTATCATATGGTGTAATAACATATGAAATCTATTAACGTTAGATGGAATACTCTCAGCATGCACCTCATAAAAGATATAGGAATTTTCATCAGAGTAGCGTAGTGTCTATGTTTGCGTAGTTTCAAAATTGTAAGGGTTATGCACCCACTATTTGAAGCGTACTTCCGTCCCATGCTATTGGTTGTAAGTATTAATCAATTGTTATATAACAAATATGGCTGGCCCAACGTGCTGTCAAAATTTTGTTTGACCTAGCGCATGTTGTGGTTGTCATTCAAATTGCAAGTTCTCCAGTATTTTTTTATTACTTTCTATCGTATGTAACATCTGGAAATCTTTGTGGAAGGCCCATGTTCAGCAGTGAACATCCTGCGGCTGATGATGATGATGATTGGTATGCAATGTTGTTTATTTTGTTGGCGAACCTCAATAAATAAAATAAAGCATAAAAGTAAACATTTGTCAAATAAATATAGTCGCACATGTGAGGAAGATAATGAGAACGTGTGCCCAATGTCTTATTTGAGAATTCTGATTGTTCAACGCGACAGGTTTACAAGAGCATACGATTTCCGCATAAAGATAAAGTGATTTTCATCAGAGTAGCACAGTGTCTATGTTTGTCATTAGTTTCAAAATTGTAAAGGTTATGTACCCACGATTCATGGAACATATTTACGTCCCAAACTGTGGGTTGTAAGTATTAATCAATTCATCAAGAATTCCAAAAGACACGCACGACTCAGATGGTTTATTAAAACATTAGCAAACATTTTCCCGACCAAGTGATCGAAGCTAGCACTCGTAGATGAAATATCTAAGCACGGCTCACTAAACCATGAAAGCAACTTCGAGAAATAGGTATTATAATAAACAAATTAAAAATATTTTTATTATTTTGTATGATGTAATAAACGTAATTATTTCATAAATTACTTAAAGGCCATTATTATTATAAAGCGAAGATAATTCGATATTCGTTAGTAGTAAACTAAATAGTTCAACCGATTTGCGTATTTTTAAAATGTATTATGAGATTCTGAAAAGTTCACATCTACTTTTATTCCAGGAAATAAATTATAGTATGGAGTAAAAAAACACATCTATTTAATTTGCTACAACTAGAGTCGTTGTAATTATGCAGCTCTTAGTGGATATATAAATAGTAGCAGTCTGAACTCATACGAGGCTCTGTGTACTCCTTGCAAGCACACGGCGCCTGGTGGTCACCAATCGGCATCCCTCAAGGCCGCTACAGCAACAAAATATATTCCTTACCCACACATCACCATCGAGATTCCGCAATAAGTCTGTAAATTTAACAAATTCTTAATAATAATACAAATTCAGGTCAGCAAACTCACCCAATTTATCCAGGAGGTTTCCATATTTATCAGCAAAAGTAAATTTAGTCACGCGAGGCGGATCCGTGAATCAGGTCACATGTATAAACATTGATTAGGAACCGGTTCCTAAATCCACCCGGTAACACGATAGTCCAGAGTTATTTGGTTCTTTAAAATATTTTCCTCGTAAGAAAGTATTCCTTGTAAGTAAGTACCATATTCAGAGAATGAATAAATATAAACAAATACTTAAGTAGGTTGACTGTTTACAACTTTCCCTGTTGCATTCGGCGTAAATGATAGATATCATTTATGATTTATTTGAGAAGAAATTAATCTTTATTTACGTATGACTCGTCCTTGAATATCATACAAGTAATAATAATTATCTCATAGCAATACGCACCAAGATTTCTACGGAATTCTTTCCTATTTACGTTAACATTGTGGGAATTACTGACATTAACTGGAAAATAGAACATCAGGAATTGTTAATAGCAACTGAAAACAACACATGATGAATGCTATAGCATCTTGTCTCTACAATAATTTATATTACAGAATTAGCAAGTTTAAACTAAAGGACGTCATTCCCTTTACCAACATGTGCAGAGACGTCAAAGCTTGTGTAAAGGCACACATAAAACGTCACCATCGTAGGATGTAACATCATTCAACCCTCATTAAAATTACACTTGAACCACTGTGTCAGATACATTATCCCCCAGCAGTTTAGCAACTCGTTAAGGAAAACGAAAGCTCATTAGCATCCCTGAGTACACAATGCTATCAGTCTAGACTGACAGCAAACATGGACTTTGCGGGCACGTTCTCGCCGCCTGATGGTCTACGCCTTCCTCGTAATAGGCTACGTGACGCGAGCAACGTATAACGTCATTAGGGTTTTTGCATCATTAGTAGTTTTATTAACGTCATTGTCTTTTTACGATGGCATAGTTGCAGTGTCTGCCTTGCTGATGTCGTGGGTCTAACCCTCGGTTCAGAAAGGATATGTCATTTGTCAGGTTATGTCTTCAACTATGAACCTAAACTCAACTTTCTAGAGTTCTTTGTCGCGGTTTTATTAAACTCGATAGGGCAGGCAGGCTGCTTCTGATCTGATTAAATGGAAACGGTAAGTATATCAACTGCATAGCAAATGAACAGCCTGACCAACAAAATAAAACACCTTATCGTGGTAAAGTATGGAACTAAATTTTGACTGAAAACATTGGTTTTAAAATCAAAAAGGCTTGGTGGCACCTCAAATGCAAATACTTTATTTTACTGGTCAGGCTATAGGTAAAGCCAGCCAAAAAAATAAGCAGAAAAAATTCAAAATTTCAAACCGCCTTTAAAGTTTTGTGTCCGTATCAAGAATCGCTTTTTCTTCACTAAAATAAACTTCAAAGGGTTTATTTTAGGTAAAGAAATAAATATTTCAAATGATGTTAATTCGTCAAAGCAATTTAAAATTTTGAGTTTGTTCATCTACTTTGGTAGCTGACTGTACATAAAGAATGTTTATAGTAAGTGATTTAATTTAATTTCTTTCAACAAAACGGGAATGACGCATTAACCGTATCTGGAACAAATGTTTGTACCTCGACCCTTTATCGGCATATCCTTATGACTATAAATAAAATTATGGAAATGCACATCATATTTTGGTCGCTCACATCCAAACATGATATTTTTGTGTCGACCAGTGTCACGTGTGATGCGGTTACTCACGCGAATGCACAAAAGTATTTTTAGTACCAAAATTATAAATACATTTTGTTTTTTAGTTCTTTGAATGACGAGACGAGCTTGCCGTTGGCCTGATGGTAAGCGATACGATCGCCCATAAACAGTAGAAACACCATCCAATATGTTGCATTACAAAATATTGTTTAGTATTCCACTGCGTTCGCCATCCTGAGACATCATATGTTGTCTTATTATGTCCAGTAGTTACACTGGCTACAATGTTCTTCAAACCGGAATTCAACAGTGATTACACACTGCTGCTTGGTGGCAAAAATAGACATGCGGTAATACCTACAGATACCTTAACAGATAAATAAATTAACCCTATGCGTATGTTAAAATTATTTCACGTTGGTTTTCTATAAGTCAGTGTTGGATACCACCACATTCTAGCTGGCCAATTCGTGCTACAAACAAAAATTACTTACGGCCTATTTCAATAAACTACCCCAATCTTCATTTTCAAACCGATCCGTAGAATAAACCAATCTAAATAAATAATTTGTAAGCTTGTCAAAAATCGTTATTCTAATTGCCCCGTTTTCGCGATCGTTCGAAAAAAAGGTGGAGTCGTTTTTTAAATTTAAATCTATACTATTATATAAAGCTGAAGAGTTTGTTTGTTTGTTTGTTTGTTTGAACGCGCTAATCTCAGGAACTACTGGTCCAAACTGAAAAAATCTTTTTGCGTTGGATAGCCCTATGTTCGTGGAGTGCTATAGGCTATATATCATCACGCTATACCCAATAGGAGCGGAGCAGTAATGCCAAATCTCAGGAACTACCGGTCCGAACTGAAAAATTCTTTTTGCGTTGGATAGCCCTTTGTTCGTGGAGTGCTATAGGCTATATATCATCACGCTATACCCAATAGGAGCGGAGCAGTAATGGCTAATCTCAGGAACTACCGGTCCAAACTGAAAAATTCTTTTTGCGTTGGATAGCCCTATGTTCGTGGAGTGCTATAGGCTATATATCATCACGCTATACCCAATAGGAGCGGAGCAGTAATGGCTAATCTCAGGAACTACCGGTTCGAACTAAAAAAAAACATTTTGTATTGGATAGCCCTTTATTCGTGAAGTGCTATAGGCTATATATCATCACGCTATGACCAATAGGAGCAGAGCAGTAACGGCTAATCTCAGAAACTAGGAGTTTGAACTGAATAATTATTTTTGTGTTGGATAGCCCTTTGTTCCTGGAATGCTATAGGCTATATATATCATCACGCTATGCCCAATAGGAGCGGAGCAGTAATCGCTAATCTCAGGAACTACCGGTTCGAACTGAAAAATATTTTTGTGTTGGATAGCCCTTTGTTCCTGGAGTGCTATAGGTTATATATCGTCACGCTATGACCAATAGGAGCGGAGCAGTAATGAAACATGATGCAAAAACGGGGACAATTTATTAATTTTGAGAGCTTCTGTTGCGTGCGCTGCGTAAACGGTTAAAGTTATGCAACAATAATGTATGACGGGATTGTTCCTCTTAAAAGTTCTACAAAAATATATCATAAAACAAAGTCCCCGCTGCATCGGTCTGCCCGAACGTGTTAAACTTAAAAACTACCCAACGTATTAGGATAAAATTTGGTATGGAGACAGTTTGAGACCCTGGGAAGAACATAGGCTCCCGGGAAAATATATAGCGTGACTTTTATAACGGAAAACTTTAGCCCGAAAAACTTTATAACGCGGGCGGAGCCGCGGGCAAAAGCTAGTTGTACAATATATGCACGTCCTATGTGATAATGGCAATGAATATGCTATAAATACTTTTAACATAATAAAAATAATATATTTTTATTCAATTTAAATGAGTTTCTCGGATAAGTCTCAGGATGACGAGCGCAATGCATGGCCATGTAGCACCTACTTCAATAGACACCCTTGTCTACTTAGCACTTACTTCAATAAACACTTTAAAAGGAAAGCTGACACTGTTAATATTTTATTTACTATTAAAGTATAATGTGAAGTGGGACCTATTGGTGGCATAGTTGTAATGCGTGCACAGTACGCGTACGACTAATGCGCTGAGTTCCTATGTTCGATTACGCCAAGTCGAGTCAAAAACAATTGCGACTGAGTTTATCACTATAAAAAAAACTCAGTCGCAGCTCAGAGTTAGGAAGATGGCGCTGTGATACACCCGTGCCTAGCAAAACACGTAAGGCCGTTAAGACTGCGCCTGATCTGTCTCCAGACATGTCGAATTGCCGTCTCACCGGACTATGAGAGTGAAGGAAAGGAATTTATCTGTGTATTGCGCACACACTTGTGAATTATAATATCTCTTGCGTACCTAGCTGTTCTCCGTCGAGATTAACCGTCGTGGGCAAAATTCAGCTAGGAGGAATTTAAGTAGGTTTAATTTAATTTAATTCATGCTATTTGAGAATTAAAGGTAAACCGGTAAGGTAGACCCTTCGCTTCTGCCGCTGATACTTTGTAATTACATTTTCTGGATGATTGGCATACATCATTTACTATTTAAATGATCTGCTAGTCTCTTCATAAAATATCTAAAGTTAAGCCAATTAAGTTGTTTACATTGAATCATATGTCAATAGTTCAAACTTCTAACTAGCCGAGTTAGTTTCGTCTCTATAATTACAAAATCGGAATAAATATGGCGGGTATTAATTACTTAATTATTAATTTAATGTACAATAGCTTTTAGTTGCGGCTTTGCCCGCCTTAAATTTATTGTCAGATACAAAATGTAACCTAAATTGTTATTTGTAAAGCGATTTAAGTTTTACGCTACTTTCACACAAATATATTCGTCAGTAATGTTACTATCGGCATATTCGTTAGTAATATTAATATCATTTAAACTATAAAATAACATTCATGCATATTATTTGTCGACAGAAATCATTATAGCTCTCAGAGAACGAAAGGACTACCACCTTATAAGTTTTGGTCTCCTTAACTCAATACCTTCTGGGCCTTGAAATTAGGTACGTTAGCCTATAAGCTTTTGGTACAATTCCCTCCATCAGAATGAAAGTTCTCGACTAGCTCTGTACTGCTCGCTACATTCTGTTTGTCCGTTTTAAGATAACGTGTGAATGTATAATATATGCACTTGAAGATATAGTGTTATCTCGCGTCCGGGTCAGCGCGGCGCCCGCGGCATAGGTCGAACTTTTCTCTACATCTCGTGGAAAAATAACGTGTATGAACCTACTGCCGAGTGATAGGAGAGAACATCAACAAAAAATCACAGTTAAATTACTGATGTTTTATATAAAAAAAATCTGAATCGGTTTCAAGGCTTCTTATTGGATTTTTTATTGCTTACTAAGACAAATTAGCTATTGTGAGTATCTATTTTAGCCAACATTTGCAAGTATTATTATATTTGGATTTAAATTACTTATATCCAGTGGCATTTTTGGACATTGTAGACGTTATAAAATCTCACACTGGCGAACATATTATGATGTGCAAAGTTTTTTCTAGATTTTTAATTAAGCAGTCAATTAGCTAACAAGTAATTAAACAGTCAATTAGCCAACAAGTATAAAGATAATATAGTTATTAGCAAGAACTATTTTATTTAATCTTAAATTGAACTGTGGCAGCTAATTAAGAAAAAGATACCTATTGCATGGGTAAGCCGACTGAGAAACGCGTGCCACGCATTCGATTATTGTGTGATCAAATATTTATTAAGTCTCGATGTTGCGACCTTTCCTAACTCTGGATTCTCTCGACACAATATCTTAATGTAAAGTCGAGTCCACTTGTGGATGTAGTTTGTCAACTCAAAAACCTATTGCAACATGGTTAAGGAAGTCTATGGCTGGCACATGCGTCATATTCATTCTGTAAAGAGCAACATTAGAGTTTTTTGCCCGTGCTTCTCTCGTGAGGTTCCTGCTTTCCGAACTGCTACTAAAGTTAATATTTACTAATCTAAATAATGTATAACATTTTACAGGCTCAAATAAATTATTTCTTGTCATTTCAAATTATTTCATTTCATCTCATGTTTCATTGTTTTATCTTAATTGTAAGATCAACTCACGGATTTGCCTCTTGAAAGTCATAAAACGGAAAAGTCCAAGTGTACAGTTGCTGTCATTTTAATTTAGACTCTATTGTCAAATTTGTTCAAGATTTTGAATCATTGACGAATATCCTACTCCATCCATACTTATACAGGTACCTTTTAGGAATTTCAGAAATCATACAGTAGGCTCGTCATGCCACCCACACGTTTTATGTGAACTTTGAACTGGCTGATCGTTTATAGATTAGATTACGGTATAGACTAGAAAAACAAAAACATGTAGATTAAAAGGACTGGCTTCATTGGTAAAATCAGTGTCATGTTCAGAACCGAGAGTACGTGAATTCTATTACAGGCAATAAAATTTGAGTAATTAGTACATATTATATTTTTTTTACAGGATTTCTTCGAATATGATTTCATTGGATAAAAATAGATTAATTTAGAATTAAGGTTTTTGTTTAATAAAATAAAGGTTATAGTTATAAGTCTTTGTTTCTGTTCATTTGGCGTTAAACTATCCAATTTATCGATTTCAAATCGAATATCTTTATGTAGAACAAGTTCGTTATACCTACCTATGGTGCATTAGGTCTATAGAAATAAAAATATATGCTTGTAATAAAATTAAAATATATTTCTTATTTTATTTTAATATAAAATAACATCCACAGTAATATTTGGCACGTACATAAAATATCTACTTAGTAGTTACAAACATTTGGCATCGTTCCTCGGCCCTCGCTTGCGGACCCAAGCGAGACGAGAGGACAATAAGAGAGCGTGATAGCGGCGCACTCGCCAAGAGAACTCACTCACGCACTCCTCAGGTACTTGAGTGTCTTTAACTCCTACACAAAACGCCGTGTCTTCAAAGAGGCACGTTTGGTGGAGTTTTGCAAGGCTCCGGTGGAGGCGGTCGGCGCTCCTCCGGCGTCCTCGACTGGTAATATGCGCAATACGGCAAAGGATCCCAAAAAGCGAATAATGCTTCGCGCGTGTCCAACACAGTGTCCAACAGTTTCCCTACTGTTGCCGCGTGGCCGCAGTGCGTCTGCGCCTGGCAGAGGTAAGGCAACGACACACCCACTCTGGCACCGATTGCTATTAGTTTATTTGTGTACCCATTTGTAGTGTTCTCTTCGCGAACAAGCCTGAACGACACGTGACCAGTCATCGGCCGTGCCGGCGCTAAGAATGATACAAATCGTTGTACCCAGGCGTCTGCTTCGTCGTCTTTTTGCGGCACCAGGCCCTTTCTTGTAGAGTCCACTCTGCATGTTACGTTGTTCACTGCTCGTGACTCCTTCAGTGTCGTGCAAGTAACAATTCGTTCTCCCTTCGGCTCTCGTACTATCACCCATGGTTTCTCAGCACTGATTTCTCGTGGAAATCTGAACTGAGTTTTCTCTTCTGGCATGACAAATCGTAGTCTGTCCCTCGCACCCCGTGCTCCAGCACTCGCAATGAAATGTCTCCCTTCCTTCGACGCCCCGCTATCGTACCATGCTCGCACATCTTCGTCGCTCGCAACCACCCAGAACTGTGGTGTGGCGAGACCGGCAGCACGGCTTACTCGCATCATTTCCAACGGGTCGTCTAATGTGACGACATCACGTGCACAAGGAACGAAGCACTGGCAGCCCATGACTTCCAGATGTGGCTTTGCCAGTGCATCATAATACGCTGGAGTCGTTGAGCTTACCGGCACGTAGAAGACCGCCGATTCACGTTCAACAATTTCCTTCAAAGCCCGGGCATAGGCGAGCGGATCTGCCGGGTTTGGTCTCGGGACCGTGTAGAACCTGTTCACGGCAGCCGAGTATTTTAATAATGCAAACTGGCCCTCTATCTCGAACGCGACAACTCTCGCGCCGGCTGAGTGGAAATTTCTTGCTAAATGTAGAGCTTGTACTGAACTGCCTCCACTGATAAGCACGGTTCGCGGCTGTTTAGCGCCCTTTGAACTGATGGCACGTCCTAACATCTTCAAAACACTGAGAGGGCACTGAACGCACTTCCAGAAAATAAACAGTGACGCTGCTATCCACAGCGTCGGCAGCACCACTAATATTTGCTTCCATGCTGGATGTGATATTATGCTGAGTAGGGCGAACAGAGGACGCAGAGCGAGACGCGGTCCCCATGTGATTAGGCGTATGATCCTGGGCAGCGGCGGTGGCCTCTCCGGGCAGATGGCTCTCTCCTCAGGTATCAAGGAGAATGTGGAAGAGAAGGAGCGCCGCAAGGCGGTGAAGGGCGGCGGCTGATGCGAGCATCTTTTCCGCGGCGAGAACACTAGCTCTGTGTTGGATCGCGCGAGGCGACAAAACTCGGGCGCGCAGGCCGGCATGTCGGGAGCGTACTGACGCGCGCGCACGTCGCACACGCATATAAACTACCTCGTTATCGTCTGCATCGACGTCGCGACCGACACAAAACGCTCATCTTTGTACCCAATTAACACTTACCTAGTTAAAAAATAAACAAATCACAGGGATTAAACAAATGCAAATAATTTTAGTAATTATTTGCAAACATCGGGTGATGGTTGAAAGAAAAATAAATATTTAATGTAGATCACCATTTTAATTAATCAACAACATTCTACGTGGTAAATAACAATATTTAAATATCTACATCTCAACACCAGTCGTGTGTACATAATATTAATTTATCGTAAGGACTAGTTACAATTCCTAAGTCTCAAAATAAAATATAGGAACAAGTTATATAGTGCCTACGGAAAACTGATGAAATGAATTCGCGAAATACATTAGACAAAAATACACCAAATACTTAATTATTTACACATAGAGCGAAAGAACGAAGGGACATTATTTGCGACGCCAATTGCTTTAATGCAGAGATATTTGAACTTTTTAACATATTTCATACATTAACGACAAATGAATAAGATACAATAAAGAAAAAAAATACTAATTAATTTATTAACAACGTGAGTTTTAAAACGTCTTTTAAAATACTATACAATAAATGCATTATAAAAAATGCCATGAGTGAGACAAGGCTTTGGCAACGCACATTTATATCTATAACGATAATTAACTGTTACAAACGCTAACGCTAAACGGGAATTAATGATGCATCTAATAATTTATACATTTATAAATCGTGGAAGACACAACAAGTTAATATGTTATTAATAATATGCTGTGTATTGAGTTAGGTTTACGGATGTGATCGCGTGAACTATTCAGATTTATAATCTTGCTTCATATTGATAGTTGATTTAAGTGCTAATTAATTGCTTTTTTTTTTTTGTATGACTACTGCTGATAGCCTGACGCGAGTCGGCTTATTCAGCTGCACCGGTCTTCCGGGTGAACGCTTTAGGCGCTCCAGCCCGTTATTTATTTATTTTTATATGGGTGCGACACGTGACCTCACTGCATTGGTGGTAAGCCAAATAGAGTCTAAATAGTGTGGACTGAAGAGAGTTTATCCCTTACTACTCGGCACAAATATGTCGTCTTGTTTGAACCGGATATGCATAGGCTGATTCCGGAACGCCACTCACGTAGGCTATCTGGATGCAAAATATATCTTACCACCAGCAAAGTTTAACTCATACAGGGTTTTCTTGTAGTTTCATTTATATGAAAGGCTTTTTCATACACTTTTTTTTTTAACTTGAACCTATGTTTGTTAGCCTGACAAAAGCCAGCTTATACACACACCAGACTTTTGGGTGAGCGCTTTAGGCGCTCACAACCCTCATTCACATTTGCTTTATCCAACAATGCTTTTGACTGACTACAATAATAGCAACACTATCTATTAAATAATTAAAAAATGCACTCCGATCTGAGAAAATGTTTATACATGTCGTGATTTTTTATGTTGTAAATTATTAGACCGACTTTGTAATGTGGATATTGTTTTGGTGAAGGGATGAAGCTATGTGAGGCAGTGAGATGTCTTTGTTTCCTTCGAACTTGTATAACAAATTGCTTACACAATGACATATGAAATGCATAATATAATTAGGCATGATTTTGGTATTTGGGACAACCATTAAATACCAAATGTTATTTATTACGCTGTGTATCTTTAAATTATACGAATAATTTAAGAATTTTGAATATGAATATTACATATACATTCATAATTTTCCACCACAATTTCTAGAATCACCGAGCATTTGCACACAACGGTTTAAACGAAATAACGACGCTCTGAAAACTAAGTTAAACATGGAGAAACTACGACTACATGGGTATGTTAACACACAAATACGCCAGCTGAAAACGCACAAGTGGGCATTGGGTACGTATCAAAAATGCGTCGTCGGCGGCACAACATACGACGGCATAGGTCCTCAACTTTCTATAATAGAACTTTCACAAATACACAATAACAAGATTTTCAAACACTACTCTTCAATCCTTACAACATCACAATATACTGTGTAAGATATTACTACTCTGTTATAACATTCATATTTAAAATATTTCCGATAGTGTAATAACAATTTAAATTTTGATTTCATTCTAATAACTTGACATTAAGTACTTCCAAGCAATATGATGATAAAAATGTTTGCCTAAACACATCAAAATGGATTCGCTTGAGTGAGTAAAATTCATTCTCAGTAACAACAAAAACATCACTTCAATGAAAAATCCAGATGGCATAAAACAAACTAACCTGCAATTTATGAATTATGTTGGATATATTTTTTACAGTCAACTTAGGGAAATTTAACAACACTCTCTTCATCAAGATGTTGGGAGAAAATATTAACAAAAATTACTACAATAAAATCTGTAATTTGTTTGATTTCAAGACATCCTCTTCAATAATGTTTATTCTAAAACCATATAATGAAAGTAATGTTGAATAATATTGATCAAATAATTTGTTTATACCCTCTGCTTGTTCCATTGAATAAAATAGCTGCTCAAGCATAGTTTATAGAATACAGTTTTGCTTGATTTTAAAATGTAATAAGTATACATAATGTAAAATGGAAGAAATACCTTAAGGTTACATGTAAAGTACATATAAATGTTCACATCATGATAATGCAGTTATAGTCATTATGTGGCAGTATTGAGCCATTTGCTATCACAACAAAAAAAATAGATGAAAATTGCAAAACAAAATGCAGCATTTAATAAAAATAAATTACATTAAACCATTTAAAACACAACAAGTATTCTCCTACACAGACCAATGTATATACACTTAATAATACCATTACACAATGAAAGGTAGATCGGTTTCTTTTAGTTCAATGGAGCCATTTTTACACACAACATGCAACTCATGCTGTGGTTCTTTTTCAAACCTAAACCTTTTTGGATGGGAATCATCCATAAACCTGCCTAATTTCATAATCTTATCATCAACCTTTATTTTCTCAGCTATCAGATTAGTTGCGGGCAAGTTCTTCAATATATCTGGTATTAATAATTCAACTTTGCCTTTTTCATGAATGAAGATGCTACTTTTTTCTGTTAGCTGAGATGCATGCATGTAAACTTCGCCACTTTTTAATGAAGCCTGCAGGTTTCCTGAGAACCCTGTTATGTGCAGATTCCCTTGCTTTATGACATCAATCATTACTGATCTGTGAAGATGGTCCAAACGGATATTACCCATAAGTGTTGTAAAATGAGATTTATCACTGTAGCAAGACTTCACGGCGATGGGGCCTGCATGCGTCGTCACAATGAACGAGTTGGCCATCACATTGTGACACTTGATGCCTGAATTCAAACCAGTTTTTAATTCAATAGAACTAGCTTGTAACCTGCCTTCTGTCTGCACCTCTCCCTCTATGCTTTCCACTTTTATGTTCTGCGCTTTCAGATTTGACACGCTCACAGCCCCTTTCTGTGTTTTTACTACGAATTCCTCGCCCTCTAATTTAGACAAGTGTACTGAAGCACTGTCTGTTGTTGTGACCTGTACTTTCAGTTGATACGGCACCTGTATTAAACACACGTCGTTTCTGTCGGATGATGTGTTCTTGTTGAGTAACTCGAGTCGCTTAGAGGTCTGTTTCACCTGAAAATCACTTGTGTCCTTGCCTTGACTGTACAAAGTCATTGTTAACTTGTTATGTGCTTTTATATCGTTTACATCTATAGGTTGCACTCTCACATGTATCGGACTCTCGATAAAGATACTCGTGTTATTGTCTATCGTCTTCTCCACAGTTCGTACTGCGTTTAAATTCTTTATATCAGGTAAACTGCTAAAATCTGCAACAGTTAACCTCAAAATTTTGAGGCACTTATGTAAGACGCGCTGTCCTGCTACAGAAAACATTTTCATAGATTTTATTCACTTGTTAAAATTATAAAAGCTTTATAAAATTCAATGTAATTTAATTATTTCAATCTTATTTCCATTTTCCATCGTTTGACAGCAATCCATCAAAATTTGCCTTTGACAATTCTGTTTTTAAAATGGGT
This sequence comes from Manduca sexta, assembly GCF_014839805.1. Lineage (NCBI taxonomy): Eukaryota > Metazoa > Arthropoda > Insecta > Lepidoptera > Sphingidae > Manduca > Manduca sexta. Next base: position 9,975,680 of record NC_051135.1, read on the forward strand.
ACGTTCAGCAATGGGATACAAAAAAAACCGCATAATATTATATACTTTATCAAAAAATAGCAGTCAGTTTGTGAATTTTAACTGTTAATAATTATTCACAAATAATGAAGACATTACTTACTTTTAACTACCTACCTATTCTTTTATTTTTTTATAATCAAAACTGCAATAATCTGAGGGTTTTAGGCACAACAGTATAGATCACAGAGCAAAGCGAATTATAATATGCATGGAAATCAAAGCTTTTGTTTTATTCTAGGTTCTGCCCGCGTGATTGTTCTTCCTCGAGACCTTGAAATAGTAAACCGACAATTCACCCTGCTGGGCAACAATAATTGTTACCAAAAGCATGTGAGACGTGCATAAAAAAAACATTTACTATTATTTACATCAATTTATTTTTAAAAAAAATTAAGAACTCATAACTTAGGAGGTGCACGTGTATTTATATGTGTAAATAACGATCATTTTGCTCGTATAGAATATTTTCATAAAAATAGTCAATTCAATTCAAGTTATAGAGAAGTGTCAAGCGAGTAATTCATAGAAATGTCAGTCGGTAATCAATGACATTAACGAATATTGATTTAGATTTGGTCAACAAGTGTTTACTTTTCATTGCGATAATCGTTGATACACGTTTTTGTATTGTCCAGTTACAAAATGAACATTTTATCTGTCAATGAAATGTGAACACGAAGTTATTTATTATCTAAACATTGTTGGTTATAAACGCGCATAATGGAGAACGATATGAAAGAAGGTTTCGCTCGAATAAAGCCAGTTTGCGACAGTCTCATGGTGTGTCCGACACCGGATAACATCAACTGCTTTCTGGTAGAGGTGATGGATCTGAAAAAAGAGGTCGTGCAGGAGCTTCAGCAATATTTATTATTCCCTTTCCTCACTCACATTACCGCGTCAATGACCTCTGCTAATGTGTAAGTCAAAAGAATTTGGATATTTGTTTTAATTTGAATTAAATCTGGACTTCTTCCATGTATTCGTATGGCGAACTTTTCTAGTATGTAGTATACAAGAAATAGACTGCTACATCTATTCAATAATCATTTAAACTTACTTGAACTCTAAGATGATTCATACTTGTGTTATATTATTTGTATCAACTAAAATTTTTAATGTTTGTAGCGAATTCTATTTGTAAATAATGATCACTTTTTCTTGCATCACCAAATTAAATCGATTCATAAGTTAGTTAATAGAATATTGCTAAAATAAATATTATAATTGCATATTATTTTGTTGTGCATATTGTGAAAAGAAATCAATTGATGTGTTAATATATTATATGTAATATGAAAACAATATTGTTATAGTAATAAATCTGAGATGCAAAGAATCCTAGTGGATGGCATGAAGTCAGTTGTAGGGATGGTGAGAATCAACAGTTTTGAACTGTGCATGAAGATAGAATTTGCTCTCCTGCAGATTGTCTTTGATAAGACAAAGCCTGGGATGCGTAAGTCAACCTTGTTTGTATTATTGTATTAATTTTTTTTTACGTTCACGCAAATATTAAACATTGATATGAAACTGTTTTATAAATTTTATCATGATTTTTTTATATTATAATTTTCTCCTACGGCTGCAGTCTTCGAAACGTTCGAAGAAAATTATAATATAAGAAACTGGGATAAAATCTGTAAAATTGTTTTATTTCAATATTATTGTATATTTCCTCACATTGCTAATTTTAATATTGTTTGACCTTAACCATTTGCCATAGTTACTCATTTTCTTTCTTGCTAACCAGTTTTGTGAAATATATAATTTAAAAAATACTAGCTAACAAACCTGAAAATATAGTATATGTTAGTACATAGTAATTTACATAAACTTACTTGTACTCACAAATCTAATACAGTAAATCAACAATAAAAAATTGTAAGTGTACTTATTATACTTACCACAGACCAAATACTGATAATTCTGCACCGTTCCTGACCAAATAGCTAAATATTCAGCAGAAGTATTCATCTGTACAGTGATAGAAAACTTCTTTAAATGTGTTTGTATCTTGTTCAAGTCATGTGGTAAACTGCTGCCTAACAATGGAGAAAAATCTTTCCTTATGCACTATAATCTGTCATTTGTAAATTTTTATTATATTAATTGAAGTACAATAGTCTCTTATTTGCAAATTTTTTAGAATATGGAAAATGATTATATTTGATTACATTAATTTTTGAAGAAAAATATATTATTATAAAATAAACCAATTTCTTTATTTTACCAATTATCTAACTACAACAACAACTTAAGTGTTGCCTGAATAGTATGTAGATATTCACTATTCAGCTGAATCATATAAAAGTAGCCTAATATTCATTGCAAGTCTAGTTATGTAATTTTCCCTAGCATTAACCTTTAAGTCGCAATAGCCTAGTTGGTTGTGGAACAGTACCGAGACGGATGTCTGCAGGTTCGAAATCTAAGGGCACACACTTCTGACTTTTCTACATATTATGTATGTATTCTTGCCAATGTGGTGGACTAAAGCCTAATCCCTCTCAGTAGCAGAGGAGGCCTGTGCCCTACAGTGGGTTACTGGGACAGAATATAATATAGGGCTGATAATATTATTAATCTTTACTACCTATAACTTCAGTTGCAGATGGCTCTGAAGAGTTAAAGCTGAGTATAATGGAGTGCCTCACAGTGACGCTGCTGAACAGTGAAGTGAAACACCGAGAGATGCTGGTCAGGACTCAAGTGCCACTGTTGGCGCAGGCTGTGTTTATATCCGTGCATATAGCCAAACTTTACAAGTCTAGGGCTTTGAGGTGGGTTTATTTCACTTAGAATAAAATATATTATATCAAAAAAATCTATAATTGAACTTAGAATGATTTAGAATGGAAATATTTTTTTTTTGGTATTTGCTCCTGACATTCTCCCATCAACCTTCGCTATAAACCGATCAAATTTTAACATTTCGCGACAAAGTTAGTGTTAAATATAATATATGAAAATATTCACAATCAAGTCATACAAAAATAATTAAATATCTTTTTTATTCATCTATATAACAAGAAAAAACAATGTGAAATTATATTCTCACTAAAGGTTGGCAGCAATAAACTGCTTGCTAGCCCACACAGGAATGCATCCGCTGATGACGTACAACTATCGCATAACCAACCCGTCGTTAGAGAAGGTGATGGTGGACATGCTGGCCAGCATCCTGCCGGGCGTGCTCTCCAGCTTGCAGGACATCGCCGTTAGCCACGACAACCCGGGACATGGTATTGTTGTGGTCAGTTAATTATAATAATTTTGTAGGGCAGTGCATTTGGGAAGAAAATATGTATTATTATTGTGGTTTAAAAAAAATTGGAGATAATAATTTACATTTCATTTAACTCATAAGTTTTGCACAATTTCTGGTCGACATGGATGGGTGAGCTTATAATTTTTATTTAAATCTTTTTAAAAGGTCTTCCATGAATTAAAATTATGGGAATATTAATTTGCTAATTTCGCAAATTAAAATGCACACTGAAGAATTAGCAATTCATGCACAATCAATGGACTAAGTTTAAGGCTTTTTTAATTTAACTACAAATTACTTCTATACATTTTATTCAAATTATATGATATTAAATTGTATATTATAGAATTAGAATTAAACCTAGTAGATTGTGCAAGTTATTCATAAAATTATTTTTAATTCTCTATTGAAGTATAATAGATATTATTGTGTGCAATATTGTCGGGCCTAATATTCGGTAATTTTCCAAAAATATAAACAATTCAAAGAACTAATCCGCGTGTCGCATCTCTCGCGCCTTTTTTCTTGCTTACTCTTCCACTTACAACAGGCCGTGTTAGCTTTAGCATTCGTTTTTAGCACGGAATTTATTTCTGCGAGCGCTAAGAAGAGCTCGCAAGCTTGCGCTGCTATTGCGGAGCGCGCTTACGAACGAATTAATTAGCACTTAACGAAATTTAGCAACTATATTTAATTTATGTAATGTGATTTAGTATGCTAACAATTAATGCTAATTAATCCAACACTAGAAAACAGTGAGTAAAATTCGATCTTATATAGTGTTGTGTGTTGCAGGCGGCGCTGGACGCGACGCACCGCATCCTGTGCGCGACGATGGCGGACCGGCTCGCGGCGGCGCCCGCCACGCCCACCGCGCGGGACTTCGCCGCGCTCGTGCTGAGCCCCAAGAGTAACACAGAAGTAAGCAGTAAGGGTCGCTCTGATATCCATTAGCGTCTATGTACTTGCTTTAGTGCTCATGTGCTAGACAAATTCATATGCTAGTTTAGGTACTCAAGTTCTGAGTAATCAATCATCTTAGTGGATCATATCCCGGGGCCCCCATATGCGACAGACGAAGAACGGCTCAATGTTCGCTTGGGCGACTCTATATTCCCGAACATCGACTCCAGCTCTATAGACCAGTGACACGGACATAACTATTCTACCCGTCCTTCCAGTGACGGTAGAGATAACGATTTATTCCCTGTAAAAAAATGATTTCCCAAGTTTGTCCATAATCCAAGCAATTTATAAATTGTCTGCATTTATTATGTCTTCAGGTGAGGTTAATTCAAACGCTTTAGTGTCAGAATAGAATAGGCTAGTCATTAAAATATTTCACATAATTGGAAATTTGTATATTCCACTTCAAAAGCAACTTCATTAAATATTTTACTTAAAATTATCATGGTAGTATAGACGGTGGATTTTAAGATACATAAAAATTATAATAAATATTAAAATATTGATGGTACATATTGAATTAAAATACATATTATTTAAACAAAAAATAATAGAAACTCATTGGTTCCAGATCAAAAGCTGCGAGACATAATGAAGCGTAGTCCAGAGTGGTACACAATGGCCGCTGAGAAGCTCAGTCTTGTCACGAAGAGTCTAGGCACGTTGCGCACTCACGAGCACTTCAAAGTGAGGAGAGAACTCGCCATCATGTGCTCCAGGATATTGAATGAGTGTAACATGTGAGATAATTTTTTTAATTTAGTGTAGTATGGTGATGTTACATAGATAGGTACTTTAAAACTTATGATTTTTAGTCTAACTATTGTAAATGATGACATTTTCTAAACATATTTTATCTATCTTATATGCAATACAAGATATCTTATCTTTTTTTTTATAAAAATTACAAACGATGATGTCACCTGCACAATTCGAAATTTTGGATTGTCTTGATATTGACGACCCATCATAAAGACCTGTACAGCACTGCACTATGCACATTATTAATATTAGATATAAAGCCTTAAGGCGATACCTCAAGGTCCATTTTCATACATTTTGTTTCACCTTTAATCTGGGTAACTAAACAAGTATTGGCAAGTAAAGAATTTAAATTCACGTCTAGTTAGTGATTAGTTCTCGCAGTTGAAAGAAAAACGTAAAATTAATTAATAATCATGGATATTTCTGCCTTTAAAATTTCGTCATATTAAATTTTAAAGGCCGAAATATCCATGATTATTAATTATTTTTACGTTTTTCTTTCAACTGCGAGAACTAATCACTAACTAGACGTGAATTTAAATTCTTTACTTGCCAATACTTGTTTAGTTACCCAGATTAAAGGTGAAACAAAATGTATGAAAATGGACCTTGAGGTATCGCCTTAAATATCTCAGCAACTTTGCCTTATGTTTATCATGCCTATATTTGATCTTAAGTCTTGAATTTCTAAGTATTAGAACATACTGTTTGCATAATTACTCCTTGGTAGTTTTGTATATTGGCATTACTATCTGTCAACATTGGACAATAAAAAGAAGTGTTTTATAAAAAACTGTATTAAATAAAGAAAATAATAAATACTTTATTTATCACATAGGCGAACAAAGTTGCACTTATGATACATCAAAACAATTTATAAGAATTATTATTATTATTTAGAAACAACTATTAAAATTACTTATATATCTATGGACATATTATTTTTTTTTTTTTTTTATTTATTACATGCAAAATATAACAGACTACAATCTGGTCCTTCAAACACAGGTCAATGCAGCCATCAATGACAGTTGTCCTGGAAGTGTTGATAGCATTGTCAAAAGACGAATATCCTGAAGTGTCCAAATACTGTAAAAACGCAGTGGACAAGTACTTTGACAACCCTGATTTAGATGAGTCTAAGAAGAACAAGATGATGGACAACCTTTGTGATAACTTCTTCACCACACTGGAGTACCTGCCCAGTGTGCTTAATAATATAAGTAGGTATAGTTTTATGTCTACTCTCGTTTTATAGTAGGGGTATCTGACAGTCAGACTGTTGAAATGTCCTAAGCAATTTCAGACCGAAAGAGTAGTAGTACAGGGCTGAGATTAACTTGACTTATTAATTACATATCATTGTGAAGATCTTCAGTAATCTTTAACTTCTCTAAAGCATTAATAGGGGACCGGACTCATTTTTGTTCTTTATTATTATCAAATATTTACGTTATATAAATTATAACACAGAAAGAATTATTTAAATCCGGTAAAAAATCAACAAGTTATAAGTCTTTCAATTTCGGTAGAAGGGATAAGTAACAAGAAACAGAAAAGAGGCGCAATACCCACGTGTGACGTCATCGGGCATTACGACGCGTGCGAAAGAAAGAGATGAAGCGATATCTCTACTTCGCGCCCACTTCGGCACATAGTAATATTTGAAATATGAATTACTGGCTCATTTTTTAACCAATTTTAATAGAGTTTTCGCAGGAGGGTTTCTTTTTCGTATTATTAACCATTACATATAGAATAATCTACAAAATCAAACATAGGACGGTCCCCTATTTGTCATCAGAAGTAGTGTAATACTATTATGAATTTTTTGTATGGGGTATCTTAAGTTTTCACGCGAAATTTTAAGTGAGTGTATCAAAATTGTGCATTTAACCTCGACAATAGGCCTTTACGATTCTGCTCGATATTTTAGTTAAAAAAAACCTGGATTTTACTTGTATGTCATGAGAGCAATGTTGATTGGTTGGGAAATCTAATAGCTAACTTCAGCTACATTGTATGTACTTGGCAGACTCAAGCCGCAAGCTGTCGGCTCTGAGCCTGGTGCACGGGTACGTGTCGCTGCTGAAGGGCAGCGCGCACGGCCAGCGCGCGTGGGAGACGCTCGGCGCCGGCGCCGCGCTGCAGCTGTGCGCCGCGCTGCTCGAGGCCGCGCGACTCGACCGCAGCCTCACGCTGCTCACCACGCGGCCTGCCGGTCAGTGCTATATTTATGTTTTTTTTTAATTCCAATTTACCAACTCATATTAACTTTAGAGCTGTTATTGTTCATATTCGATATTGAAGCCAAAAAATTCTAAAATAGGCAAGAATTGCGAAGATGTATTAGCTAATCATTATTATCATCAGCCCTGTATTATATACTGTCCCACTATTGGACATGGGCCTCCTCTACTACTTAGAGAGATCAGGCCTTAGTTCAACACGCTGGCCTGCAACACCTTGGTAGACTACACACACCCTCGTAATTCCTATAGAGAACTTCTAAGGTATGCAAGTTTCCTCACAATGTTTTCCTTCACCGTTAAAGCAAGCGATAATTCACATTCTTTATTAGTTAATATTTTGTAATTATTTTTAACAGCATTTATTTATTTAGCATTTCATATACAAAAGTATATAGGCAGACTTAATGCCATAGGCATTCTCATTCATTCTCTACCAGTCAACCTTAGGATGGTTCAGAGGTAATCATGAATCAAGCATTTATAGATATAATTAACAATTACTTACAATAACATTTTATTTTTAACCACTATTCTCAACTACATAACAAGGGTTCCAACCATACAAACAAAAACCCTCCCATAATCCTTAAATGAATGTGTGTCCAGGTGTAACGTCAGTGCCCCCCACGTCGAGTCCGTGGTGCAAGTTCCGGCACGTGGAGGAGGCGCGGTGCGCAGGCGTGGTGCGCGCCACGTGCTCGCTGCTGGGCGGCGCGCCGTGCGCCGCGCTGCTGCTGGACCGCCTGCTGCACGAGCTGCAGCACCAGCGCGAGCCAGAGGCCGCCTTCGTCATCAACCTCATGGCCTCAGGTAACCATTATACAGGCTAAAGGTTGACGTCAGTGGGCACCGGCAATGTAGTGAGCCGAATTCGGCGATTAGGCTTGAAGGTGGCCCTCGAAAAGACTGAGGCCATTTGCTTTCACGGGCCTCGGAGAGGGCCGCTGGCCGGTGCTCACATTGTGGTTGAGGGGGTGCGGATTCCCATCGGCAAAACCATGAAATATCTGGGTTTGACCTTGGACAGCCGATGGAAATTCTGCGCCCATTTTCAGAGCTTAAAGACAAAGTTGTCTAGGGCAGCAGGCGCTCTTTCTAGCCTGCTGCCCAACCTGGAAGGACCTGGTATCCCTTGCCGAAGGTTGTATCACGGGGTCGTGCTGTCCATGGCACTTTACGGCAGCCCGGTCTGGGCTGACGCCCTGGGGGGGCGTTCTGTCGCTCTCCTGCGGGTCCCGCAGCGGGTCGTTGCGCAGCGGGCCATACGGGCGTATCGCACGGTCTCGTACGAGGCGGCTTGTGTTTTGGCCGGATTCCTGCCCTGGGATCTGGACGCCAAATCTCTCTCTGACGCTTTTCACTGGAGGGAGGAGGCGTTCAGTAGCGGGCAGCGTCCGGCCCCGAAGGAGGTGGAGGCCAAGAGGACCTCCTTACGGCGAGCCGCCGTGGAGGAGTGGCGTCTCAGGCTGGAGGCCCCGTCAGCAGGGCTTCGGGCCGTCGCGGCAGTGCGTCCTGTCTTTGCACAGTGGCTGGACAGGCGCCACGGCGCGGCGACATTTCGCCTGACGATGCTCATGCATCCCTTTTACCTTCTATTTATATTTTTTTTACATTATGCATAATTATACACACTACATCTCACTCTACCTACTAATCTTACTAACTACTTTCCAATACCCTATATCACACTCTACCTACTATCTTAATTTTCAGCTCCCGACTCATCACCAGACCTGATCAAACGAGTTCTTGATGCTTACCTCGAGGAGGATATGTGGTACCTCCCGTTAGAGGTGAATACCTCCGACCCGCCACTCACGGAGGAAGACACGCTGGACGTCAATGTGTACAACCCTAGGTCTTGGATCAAGGATAGCGTACCTGGTGAGTAACAAAGATAAATGCTCGGCTCGAAATTGTATTACTTTTTTTCTAACACAAGACAAATGAGTAGATAGATCACATTTGTTGGTAGTAGGATATATTTTATATCCGCCCGGATAGCGACCACCGTACACAAGGTGTTAAAACCCGCCATAATGTCCCATGTAAGTGTGTCGCGTTCAGGAATCCGACTTCAAACAAGCCGGTATAATCGTGCCAGCCGCCGAGGGATAATCATTTCTTGTCAGTCGAATCTCCATCTGGACCCACTCCGCCTACCATCAGGTGCAGTGGACTCACTTTGCTGTGCCTACATAAAAAAAACATCTTGCAAATAAAATCACAATTACTATTTTCAAATTTTGACCGCATTACCAGCTCCTAGTAATATCATGCTCTCATTAATCGTTGTCGTTTTATTGTAGGTTTATTCGAGGGTGCGACAGAAGTACGCTACACAGACATAGGCTACCAGAAGCCCCGCCCGGCGCCGACGCGACAACCCGGCGCGTGCGCAACGCTCGCCGAAGCGCAGAGGAACATGACTCTCGCCTGCATCCTCACTGAGGGCGTGGGCATGCTGGCGCGACGACTCGGCCACGACTTTCATCCGTACATGATGAGGACCATCTGTCTCATGTTGGAGAGGGTCGGTAAGTACTAGAAACAGGCCTGTCTTCTAACTGAGAAATTCGAGGATACTAACAACCACGCTATAACGCATAATTAGTCTGCAGGCAACTTTTCCCCATAGTCATGTAAAAACTAACTCAAGTTTCCGTCGTAATGTTTTTTAATAATCTTATTAGAAGAATTTTTACCCCTCAGCCTGGGATTCGGTCCCCGATGTGGGACGCTTGGATTATATGTTTAGGAACTTAAAATAATGTGAAAGGACAAACACATTTCATTTTAACGTTATACCGTCGTTTTCAATAAACAATCCCAATATCAATCTTCAATCTGATTGCGAGAATGAACCAATCAAAATAACTCATTTGTAAGCTTGTCAAAAAAACTTTGTTCTGATTGGTTCAATGTTGAGATAGATCGAAAAAACAATTGGGATCCTATATTGAATATAGCGATTAGAGGTTTTTTGTGTCAGAAGTATTTTATTTTTTTTTTGTAACTTTTAGTTTGAAGTTACCATTTCTTAATGCTTAACACAACATTGTTATCGAGTCCCCGACTAGTACTGACTTGATATAACTATCATACATATTCCCTCCAGTATATATATATTTTTACGTATCCTCTTTATCAAACTGTTGGTCGCCATTGTTACCAGGCAGTCCGTACGAGATGCTGCACCTGGCGGGTCTGAAGGCGCTGAACGACTACGCGATCGGATGCGGACACGCCGACGTCAAACAACTCATCGGAGAAAATGCGGACTACTGCACGCACCAAGTCACCGTCAAACTAAAAAAAGTAATATATAAAAAATATATTGTTAGCAAACACTTAAATTTTATATTAAAAAAACAACAACAGTTTATTCCCAATAATTTTTTATAATTTTAACAATAACGCCAAAATATACCTTGCACATGTATTTGTTTAATTTAATAGTTTTATATACAATCGACAAGAGTTTCGACCAAGCAGTGAACGCTGCGCGTACTCGGCAAGGAGTGGCGCAAGTCCTCCAAAACTGAGTCGATGACGTCAGCAGTCGGGCCACCACGCGATCGTACGAGCGTGTGATTCGCTGGTCCCATCCCTTTCTTCCCTATTCTATGCCAATAATATATTTTATGTTGATAACATTTGTTGTGGGTCTGTCCAACAATTAGATTAAAGAGAATTCATATCAGATTACTGGTTGTATTTAAAATGGTCTAATATTGCGACGTGAAACATCTCACATCTTCTGTTTGAGAAAATGACATTCCATTAAGATCTCCATTCTGCATGATTGTATGTAAAGATTAAATAAATAATATGGCGGTGTTTTCAGGCGTGGAACTGCGAGTCGGCGCTGCAGATACTGTCCGTGGTGATGGAGTACAGCGACCCCAGCATACAGGACTACCTGTACGGGATCGTGCAAGATGTGAGTTTAAATAGCTAATATATTTATGTAATATTCATTGTATTTGTGGATTTTGGAAACTAAAAATGGTAAGTGATATTAATATTTGTCTAAAAATATATTACATATCATGTTTATTATGTATGTTAGTGTAATTATACTTTTATATTTATTCTATATTATTTTAAAAACATCTTTCTACATTATTTCATATTATTTATTACATCTATATTGTTTCATCTCTGCATCGCCCAAAGGTAGACTGGTAGAGATTGCCTTAGGATTTAAGTCCGCCTTTATAGATTGATACAAAAGTGTGTAAATAGATAAATAAAATAGTTTAACTAACCAAAAGTAGCACAGGGAAAGTTTTGAATATCTAAACATGGTATTGTATATACCTACCTCAACGTGTATGCGTTTGACTGAAGCTTTTTTTTTGTCTTTTCATAAAAATCTTACACTAAATTTTAAAATATAAATAATACTGTTTTCTTCTAGGTTCTAGTCCAAAGCTGTGATAAATATTACGAAAAGAATCTGAATTCATACCTCCAAGTATTCCTGACTTTCATTGAATGTATACGAAAATGGTACCACATAGAAACGCCGCGAGAAGATAAACCTAGCCCGGAAGAGAGAATAGACTTGCTAAGAGACGTAGTGGAGTATGAGAAGGCGGTAGAAGAGGAAAAGAGATTGTTAAATGAGATCGCTGAAGAGAGTTCAAGTAAGAGTCCAGAGGAGTTGTACAAAGAAGATTTAAGGAGTAGAGAAGAGAATGCGCTGGATTATGATGATACTGTTACAAGTAAGCATGTGCTATTTTTGTTTATATAGCATAATAATCGCAAGCCGCAAGGGCAAGTGACGCTGTCATTTTTATAACTGAAGCCGATCTTATACCACGATATAAAGTTACAAGCAATGTCAGTTAAGCGGCGATAGCCTAGTTGGGTGCGGAACGGACTGCCGAGATGAATGTCCGCAGGTTCAAATCCCAAAGGGCACACACCTCTGACTTTTCTAAAAATCATGTGTGTATTCTTTGTGAATTTATGGTTCGCTTTAACGGTGAAGGAAAACCTCGTGAGGAAACCTGCACATTTGAGAAGTTCTCTATAGGAATTTCGAGGGTGTGTGAAGCCTACCAATCCGCACTAGGCCAGCGTGGTGGACTAAGGCCTAATCCCTCTCAGTAGAGGAGGCCCGTGCTCAGCAGTGGGCAAGTATATAATACAGGGCTGATATTATTATAATGTCAGTTAATGTTGGGGACTTGAATATGACAGGTGGCCTAGAAGTGATAAGTGCGTATATTAGTGTAAATTTTTACTGAAGGCTGTATTGTTACAGAGGAAAAGCCACCACTGCCGCAACACGTGGCGGTCACAATAGCAATACTCAAACGGTGCCTGCACTTCGTGTCGTCGTCGAGCAGAGACAACACGCTCCTGTCGCTGCAGGTGCTGGAGCGCGCGCTGGCCGTGCTGGCGCCGCACGAGGACCACCTGCTGCCCCTCGTGCACCAGCTGTGGGCGCCGCTCGTCACCAGGTCAGGGGGGGATCGATACCATCGACAACATAAACCTTACCTTGTAGAATACAAGGACAAAACTATCCATAAATTACAAAAATCTAACCTATAACAAAAATATTTTAAACACTTGCAAATTCTATAAAAAAAAGTAATAGAAAAAACTGCACATAATTGTGTGATCCTTGAAGTATTTTAATATGGTACCAAAATAATTGCATATAACTTAATATACAATATATTTTATTGCAGGTTTGAACTCAGTGAGCCGCCTGTATTGAAGAAAGCGTTGCAGTTACTGGTCACGATGGCAGCATTGTCCAAAGACTTCATACACGCGCGGACTGTCAAGTTAGTACGCAAACTTTATTCCTATTAGTTTTACATATACTCAAAAGTTATTTTAAATATATTTTTAAATAGCACTAGATTACTTATTACAAGTATAGAATATTATTTATTTCCGATAACAATCTATATACAAACTATTAATTGTTTGAATATAAGCTATACTTCAAATGTATGAACCTTATCCCAGACTCAACTATAACTTGTTTCGATCAATCACAAAACATTTTTAGGCAACCAGGATACAAGAATAACAATCAATAGATGTTGTATATATTTATTTCTTTATATTATATTGTGAACAGCACTATGTGGACAGTGTCAAATAAAAAAAATACTTTCCTCACCCAGAGAAGTCCTCCCCCACATGTACAAGTACTTGCACAAGTCTTCGAAAGACAGTCGACTAAAGGACGCGGGCTCTTGGTACCGCACCACTGCGGCGTACAGCCTGCAAGTCGCCGCGCTGGAGACGCTGCCGCGCCTCGCCGTCGACCTAGCGCTGCAGGATGACACGCTGGAAGATGCTATGCTGTGCGTGGATGTGTATTTGTCTGATAAACAGCCGAAGCCTTTGCAAGTAGGTGTATTAGATTTGTACTTGTATTAAGCTGTGATCGACTTGAAGTTACTCTTGATTGGTCGTCGCAATTACGTTTTAAGAAGCTAAATGATAATGGAAGATGTAGAAAGGGTACCTAAAGATTATCGATGGAATTGCCAAAACCATTCTTTTAACTGTTATCTAACTTTATTGACTTTGGTGTATCGAACATAAAAATATTTAGATACATTGACATCTAATTTCCAGAATAAATTAAATATTGATACATAATTTAAAATTTACAGGCGTTGGCTGTCAAATTCTTCACGGAACTCCTCGACTACGATTATAGTGCTGTTTGGCATCATCTGAGAAAATTGTGTGATAACAAAGAAGTTCTAAAAGCACCGTCAGTCAAGCATTTGAAGCTACAAGATATTGTAGGCACTCCCTACACTCCAACCAATGAAGAATATAGCAGGAACATCAAAAAAATATTTGATAAAATGTCGAATTAATAAACAACACTAATGACAGACCTTTGAAACGCGAAAGTGAAATGAACTTTAATTATACATAATGCCATGTAGTTACTTTGCGGTGCAACAATGACGCTCAACATTCTTGCAGGACATCTTGTCAGTGCGCAAGGCTAAGATATTTTTTCGTTATCGACAACGTTCCTAAAAAATCCTCAGTTTTATCGACATATGGCAAATTATAATTAAATTTATGTTATTATGTTGTCGAATAGTTTTAGGACTAAGATATCGTTAATCACTCGGAAAATTAACAACGCACTAAATAATAAAAATAATATTTTACTTTTTATCTTTGACCGATTTTTTTAATCATATAAACTAACTGACTGAATTACCGACTGGAAAACCACCCCTTAGTTTAGTACTAAGTTGACAGTCTACATAATCTCATTGGTCAATTGACTGATATGATAATGACCAAAGACAATGAAATTTGCTATGTTTATTCTTTACATATATAAGTTCGTATCACAAAATAGTATATTAATACTTGTTACAATAATTCATGCATTAAACATTTTTTACACTATAAGGTGTTGGATGGTGTTTCTACTGTTTATGGGCGGTCGTATCGCTTACCTTCAGGCGAACAGGAAGCTCGTCTCGGCATTGAAAGCAAAAAAAAAATGTCTTCCTCAACCTGCCTCGATCTTATACTAAGAAAATGACTTTTATGTAACTGGTATGAGTTGATCGGATCCTCAGAATAATTAGTTTATTTATTTCGGCAGTAATATTTTAACTATGGCCTTGTAAACAGTAATTTTTATACTCATTATACCATTTATCGACGTGACACCGATAAAACGCGACCAAATGACCTTATATGTGGGACAAAATGACCGTATATGTGGGACAAAATGACGATATACGCGGGACAAAATAACCAGATATGTGGGACAAAATGACCATATATGTGGGACAGAATGACCATATATGTGGGACAAAATGACCATACATGTGGGATAAAATGACAAATGTACGGTCACCCTCCGTTTAAGCGGATGAAGAGAAAATGTATTTATTATAAAGTAATGAATAAGATCGTCTTCCTCTCAATGATACATTAATTTAAGGCCGGCTATAATCGAAGATCACACATAAATGCATATATTTTGTATGAAAAACTAGTTCTTTCCAGTTTGATACATTTGCAATGTGGAATGTTAAACTAAAGACCGCGCACAATTAACAGCCGTTTTTACTAAGCGATCCCAATATTTCCCATCCGTCGCGAAAATGGATCAATTCGAATCGGTTAGATCGTATTGCAGTAAGGACCTGAATGAGGGTTCTTATTGTTTTTACAATGTTGTGCTGTTTTATGTGCATTTTTATATTTGTAATTTGTTTGTCCCAGCATTAAAATATGTTTGTTGCAAAAAAGTTTTTTTTTTTTATATTTACAAATTACTTTCATTCGTTTATTCTCAGATTGGATCGAATATTATATTGTGTACGTTTATTAAAAATGGCCGTAAGTTAATCCTTAAAGTAACGAGACGTCTAATTCTGCGCAGCCTATTAGTAGTGCTATTATGTTATAAGTACTAAGTTGTGTAATAAGATTTGTACTTTTAATTTTAATGTCCTCAGAGACGTGGTGTATAAATAGAATTATACAAAACTATTGTTTTTTATTTTTACCTGTGGAAAAAAAATAGAATTTATTATATATAGATCAGAATGACAAGACAAATATACCACACTTTTGTAACTTTAACTGGGGAAAGAAGGCCAGGTAATGTTCGTTAGCCCTCATAGGCCTCAATGTGAATTGGCAACCATGCGGTATGAACTGAACTGTGTGCCCCAGGGCCCCGATAAATGTCCCTCCGTGTATTGGCGTATATTCGAAGTGGAAACCGAGCGCGCAAGAATTGCCTCAGGGGGAGAATAAGGCGGTTGAGTGATCAATAGTTGTGCGAAAGTACTGTTAGGAACTTGACATAAATTAGGTGAATTTTCTTTTTCAATTTGACATTTTTTCGCTGTGGGTAAGTGGTCACAAGTCGGTTTGCTAATTACGCCTGATAATTTAATTGTAATTCAACGAACAAACTGTGTGCGTATTCATACGTGTATTTGGCCTTCTATTTTACATCGGCTTACTATGTTGAAGGCGAGGGCACACTCAAAACTTGGTGAAGGCCAAGACAATTTGATTTATAAAGGCTATCATAGTATTCAATAACGGCTGCGTACTTCTTATAAGATGAAAAAGGTTTTATTAAAAATAAAAAACAATTTGGCAGTCATTCATCTTTATTAATACTTTTGTTTTACACGTCTCACTGAAAATGAAATACGAATTTGTAGTGAATCGTTTATTGCTGATTTACATAGAATCATACCGATTTCACGCACTCTTCCATCGTTATTACAATAAACAACGTAAGCGCCGTTGCTTTTCCACATAAAAACGTGGTGCACAAAAGTTAATTAATAGTGCTTCCTGCATATACCATCTGTTACATTTTAATATCTAACAAAGACCAATAGAAATGCTTTATTCTTACAAAATGCATTTCAGTGATAGGAATATTTGGTTCTACTTGGGCTACCAACAGAGTAGAACTACTGAAACGCGTTCGCTGAGTTTATTTCCTAATATATTTTAACAGTGATCTTTTTTACCATAAAACATATACGGATTTTTCACTAATCAAATGACAACTCAGCATCTAAAATAAAAAAATGCTAGTAATGGAAATTAAATTCAATTGTTTCCGACCACAGCAATAAAGTTTTAGTAAACGCGATCAAATTAAAGATGTGCAAAAGCGGACAAAATCAACTTAAATTATAAATAACTTACAATCACACATAACTCAACAAATAAAAACAGAAACGGTAACATTTTTTACTGTATAACGTATTCACGATTAGTAGTACTTTAAAGGTATTCGTTTTTTGACGTTTAATTACGTCCTAGGTGTCAACAAGACGGGTCGAAGGACCGAAGCAAAATGGAAGGAGAATTGTTGCAAGGAAAATATTTGGTTTTCTAGTTTAAAAATAAATATTCTCACAAGTCTCGACAACAACAAAAATGTTTGTTAATTGAAAAAAAATGTATTATTTTTATTAGATAAAAATAGGGAGTCTATTTCTAAAATATATCTAGATTATAAATAGACCTATTTTTATAGTAATGGTCACTGAAAATATAACGAGACTTGAACATTTAGCGTTAGTTTTCTTCTAGACGTAATAAACTGAATAATAGTGCTGTACAAAAAAGAAAGATAAGTCAGACGAGTCAAAATGGTGTAAAAATATTAGCTAATTGATTTTTTTTTATATGCAGAGGCGAAAAACAATTATCAAACATATATTAGCCAAATATTCTTCAATGTTAACAATTGTTAAATATTTTGAAGCTAAGAATAACAACGATCAGGATATTGACACAAATCAAGTTGTATGCAACACCTCCATTATATATAGTAACCTCCTTATTCATAGACTTTATTCATCTAAGGACAGAGCATTGCTGTGATAACAAGTCTGTTTCTCAGTGCTGACGGCATGGCAGCATTCGCAGTGCGTAGACATAGGGCCGTTGTGATTGGCTCATATTGAGATACAACTTGTATCTAATTGGCTGGCAAATAAACAAAGCTGAGAAACAGACTTGTTATCACAGATATGCTCCGTCCTTAGATAAATAACGTCTATGAATAAGGGGGTAAGACGTTTGTCAATAAATTTATGTGCATTTTCTGAAATCTGAACTACATGAATATTTTTTTTACAATAAAACTTGCATTTAATTTAACATCTCATTTTGCTGTTGTACACTGTAAAGGAAACAAACAGTTTGACAAATACGTCAAGAAACATGTTAGGAGATGGAATGGACTCGTATCTCTAACCATATACAAATAATGACATAAATAAATCATACATCTAAATTGCACTAGCTAATCTTTACATGTAACCACTTATATATACCGCGTACCGTTATGTTCAATACTTACATTTATTCCACACCCACCCGTGAATTCAGTAGAAAAATGATCATAAGTAATTCAAAGTATTATCTATAGTGTATATGAATTTTATTGCTCTCGTCCGATAGTAAAATTCTTGTTATACAGGTTGTTGCCAAAAAGTGGTATCAAGGATTGGGAAGTAATATGGTAGTTCACTAGTAAAATGATAGATTTTTTTTTTGTTTTAAGATAATTTCGTAGTGTCTATTAACTATGAAGAAAATAGATAGGTACACGTTGTTTATCATTGTTTTGCTAGCTATTTCGACGATGATTTAACTTGCAAATATTTTACGTCACAAATCGCAAAATCATCTTATGCAAAAATAAAACTTCACATTATACATGTTCTTTACCTAAAACCCCAATTAGTTACCGTTCTCCGTATACCGAATTTTTGGAACACCTGTATAACGTACGCAACGATTACCTCTTAAATGAAAGTCAACTATTCTTCAAAAGTCTATCATAGACGAGGGGCAGAAAACCAAAAATATAAACATTTATCAGGGCCCGTACCCAATATGCCTTTTTACAATCGTTAACGCTAACATTATATAGGAGAATGACATATCTAACGATAGAATTATGGATACTATGTCAATGCCATAGTTTTTTTTCTGAATTCGATTGCCGTTAATGATTTTAGAGGCATTTTAGTTACGGCCTCAGTTATTCGACTGTAAGTCATGCATTCATTAGGCCACAGTTGAGTTGCAACACGAGCAATAGTGCTAAAATACGCTATATAGTCATAAGTTTTTAGACTGGTCACCATTCCTTGCTATATTTTGAGCAACATCGTATTAATTGTAGCCTAATGAATACATTACTATAAAATAAAGATAAGTAACCATGGGACCGAAGTTGAACCGTGAAATATAGCTATAGCTAAAGGGACGCCTTGCAACGGTTTTTATCGTGTTTCTTCGTACATAACAAGCATAGCTAGATGAATTGTCCGTACAATTAAAGTTTGTAGACCCGTTGCAATGTGAAGAGCTCCTTTAACTTTTGGGTCTAAATATTTTATACAAAATGTTGCAGAAAGGTGGTAAACAATGTGTGGGAACTATTTGTAGCTTCTGGTAAAGTTAATGGAGAATATGACTGAAAAGTACTTATATATTACAAAGAGGGATAGCTTTGTTAGTTTACTTGATCCTACAGTTTCGAGACAACTTATTAGGAAGTCATTAAAGCAATGATAAGAATCTTAACCAAAACTTTACCATTCATTTTAGTTTTAATGAGTTTTAAATATACCACCTTTGAGCAACACTCTGTATATATTTTATAGAATCACTTCATACGAGCTTGACAAGCCTCGAATATTGCCAATATTGGCTTTTAATTCACTTATTTGTAAACACTCACTACTCACGAACACAAACTATATAATAATATTTATTTATATATAATATAATTTATTTAAAAGTTCATTATGAGAGGAATTTGCCCTGTGCAATATTAATATGGCAGTGGAAATTCAATTCCAATTATTACACCGATTATCACTTTATTATAAAAATTATTGATATCTAATTTCTACATTATATGAAATTGAAGCAGAAATAAGATTTTTTTAAAGCACGATGAAAAAAAAGGCCGAACCCAGTCCACCGTATAATACACTGCTCGCAAATGAAGGTAATTATTGGTCACATTTGACAGTAATAGATTTATCGAGTATTCCTGAAAATTGGTAAGGTGCTATGAAAACAATGAACCAAGGCTTTTCAAAAGCTTTTGAGACTTCACCACTACTTAAAATTCAAAAAGCATTAATGACTTGTGATCAGTGATATAGGATTTAAAATAAGTACTAGTTAAATGAAAAAAACAGAAATACAATTCTTAGTAACTACCGACGTACTATCGAAACGCTTCCGCAATGTCTCTCACCTCTCCTTAACTCAATAGGCGCACAGTTCAAATTCCCCTGCATGCGGTCTAGCAGTAACATCACTTCCAGGCCATTTTGAGCATCTTCCTGGAGGCGAAGTACTTGGTGGCGTAGGAGGCGAGGATGAGGCCTGACAGGACCATCGTGATGAGAGAGTAGTCGAAGTCGTCCTTCAGTAGATCGAAGGTCTTCGACGGCGCCACTCGGGTGTAGAACAGATCTGTTGGTTAGACAATCAGACATGTATAATTGGACAGAGTTGTGCCATATGTGCTTTTAAACATTTGTGGTTTTTAGTTATTACTACACGCACTACACATACATGTTGTGACGGATATAAATAGTTAGCATCTTTTGCCAACAGTAAAGTATCACATTTAAATTAAATGCGAATTAAATTTAAATAACTTATTTTTGGATAATTTATGGATTAGGATATTTTAGCATAACTGGATCAATTTTTTCTCAACATTATTATTCATGTATGATCAAATATTTGACTATTGTTTTTCAGCCCATTTATGGAACATTGTATAGCGTATACTTCCTGAAATCTACTTGCAAGTCGGACTGTATTGCTTTGCATGAATTTTTCTATACACTGCGTATTACAAATTAACCAACAGATTAGACACAACTGCATCTTGTGTGAGAACAAAACTAAAACCTTGGTTCTTTTTTATTAAAGTTTACGTTTACTTTTTTTATGAGGGTAGGAACATCAGTATCTTACCTAATCCCGTGGCCAGTACGAGCGTGGTGGACTCCAAGTCAGGGGCGGCAACGTGCAGTTGCCTAGGCCTTGCGAGCGTCAGGTTGTAGGACAGGGCCGCCTCCGGGGCCAGTATCAGCTCAGGGGCCAGTGGGGGGCCCATCGACTCAGGAGATAGCTCACCGCCCGGGAGTGCTCGACGGGCTTCCAGCATCGCCCAAGGGATCTCTACTAATGCGCCGGATGACACCCACACTGCAGAAATAAGGAATGGTTAGGTGATGACGGCTAAAGTATTTACGATACGGTACACCACTCACTAATGTGTTTTTTAGGGTGGAAACGTTGCGCTATCATCAGGTATTTTTTGCTAACAGTTTACAAACTATCCCACGTTTAATAATTACAACAAATCGGGAAAGATATGAGGTTAGGAAGTTAGGGAGGAAGGGAGGTTACCTGGGTGGACGGTGTTGAATATCTACGGGACCGTGTAGCCTTCAATATATTAATACAACCAAGCGGTATACACACTAAACTGTGAGCTTTGGTTCGCGAAAAATGCATACATATGCGTGCATTTGGTATGCATACAAGAATCGCCTTGGGATCACACCAGGTGTGTTGTGCCACACGTAGCGTTTGCGTAGTAAAACCAAATGTCAATATGGTTCCACACGCCTAACACGTAATAACGTGCGTGGGTTATAATAGTTTTGTGAGCGAGAGTGGTCCGTGGTATCGCGGTGAGTACTGACGCAGCAGGTGCACGTCGGTGAGCGCGCGCAGCGTGGTGGTGCGCGCCGCCGCGCGCGCCGCGCCCGACACCACGTGCGCGCGCCGCTCCACCACCACGCGCCGCGCCGCGCCCCCCACCGCGCCCGCGCCCTCCGCCGCCCACGCGCCCTGCTCCCACCAGCGCGACTTGCCCTCGTACAGCTCCAACGACGCTGCAAACAATAACAACAAACACAACCATTACATGACAAACACTAACTTATTTTTAAACAAAATTAACATAATTATCAATAGTATAACTGACTAATTTAATCATTTCTACAATCCATAATGTCTAAATTAACATCTAACTGACCAATTTCAGTTCTCCGATGCTTATCGTTGTGGTAGAAATAGGCCATCATGTTGTCGGTGTGCAGCGCGAGCGGCAGCGCACGCGCACGCCGGTGCACCTGCGAGAAGATCACCACACCGGAAACGGCGTCTACGCACGTCGCTGTTACTATATCTGCGAAGAAAAACAACTATATTATTTTTACGTTAGCATTTTGTATGTGCAATACTTGTTTTCTTTCGCAATGAAGTGCAACGGGGCTAGGAACCCTCGAGTGAGGCGAGCGAGTGCACGCGCTCGCTGCCCTTGTCATGGGACGGAATACACACGGCGGAAAGGCAAGGCGCGAGTGTGTACCTTTGTGCAGCGGGTCGGGTCCCTCGGTGACGAAGAGCACGAGGTTGGGGTTGAGGTACTTGTAGAGCACGCTGCGGTCGGCGAGCACGCGGCCGGGCGAGTGCACGCGCTCGCTGCCCTTGTCCACGGCCGCCACGATGCGGTGCCCGCCCGCCGGCTCGCCGCCCAGCTGCAGGGACCATATCTTCTGCGCCGTTACCTTCTGGCAACAATTTCAAGGGAACAAGTTACAACGCAACTAATGGTGGGCACACTATACTCGATTTTTTTATTTGACCTCTACGCGAATGTTAATCATTAAAATTAAACTCCTTTTCGGATTCTGTCGCGGTTTTTTATAGTTTAGTTTTCTCCCGACGTTTCGAAGACTTTGCAGCTTTTATGGTCACGGGGGGGTCTGAGTCCCCCTGAGTAAAATAAATGGGTATCACATACCTCTCCATTGTATACGATTGCGTATCCCTGCACCTTCGCGGTATTTTTGTCCGCTACGTACATATACATGTTCTTCACTTGTTCTGCTGCTGATTCTGGTATTATCTAGAAACGTGCCAACATATTAAAGTAATTTGTCTATTTGATAAGAAAAAAGTAAATAATAATTACTTCTTATGTTTGACATTGAAATAAAACTATTTTTCCAGATTTTATTGCGGATTTTAACATTATAATTATCTTCCAAAGTTTCGAAGACTTTGCAGCCTTCTTGGTCACGGAGGATATAATTTATTAA
This sequence comes from Manduca sexta, assembly GCF_014839805.1. Classification (NCBI taxonomy): domain Eukaryota; kingdom Metazoa; phylum Arthropoda; class Insecta; order Lepidoptera; family Sphingidae; genus Manduca; species Manduca sexta. The sequence continues at coordinate 9,998,626 of NC_051135.1, forward strand.
CGCAATGTCAAAATATTTTTTATCTAGTTGCATACCTGGACCTGCTCGTCGCTGTAGAGCAACACCAATGCCCGCGTGTGGTGGTGCAGCGCGGCCTGCAGCAGCGGCGCGCGCAGCCGCAGCGCGCCCGGCGCCTGCGCACTGCCGCGGATCGGGTTGATGTTCAACAGCAGCCCGTTACCTTCCTGTACAAACAAGTTCAAATCATAGTGAGACAAGAAAGGAGACTTCAATTTTTTATCACTAATCATTATTAATTAAAAGGTTGTGCGCCCTACAGTGGTATGATTGTTTTATTTAGATTTACTGTTGATTTAGAAACGTCAGTAGTAGAAACGAACAATCTGTGCATTTTGATAGAAAACTTTTTTAAATCAATTGCAAATAAATTTCATTGTAACTTGTCACATAAATATAATAATGTTGGTTTCTTGCGTATATTCAACTACTAAGCAAAAATATTTTAGAATAAATCAAGGAAAATTCCATACATAAAGGTATAATATATACTTGAACGTGGACTCACCTCATCTTTGCCCACAATAGTGAGATATGCATCGTGCGGCGTCCGTCTCGCAGACTTTCTGGTGAACACTAGAACATTCTCCGTATCCAAGTTAGGCTCGTACATCTTCCATAATATTTCACCGGACAAATTGTCCATTCCGAATATCTGAGGACAATATTTTTTTTATACAAATTAACCGAGTAGGGTGGAGGAGAGAGGGTATGTTCTTCAAAGAATAGCAATGCTACATGGCTACCCTCGTTTGCAAGAAGAATAAACATTTTTTTCAGATCCCTCACCTTGCCAACATCAGTGACGAGCACCATGATCTTGTGCAGGTTGAAGTAGTCCCGCACCAGCGCTGAGGAGTCGTCGTCGGCGCTGGTCTCGCCCCTCTGCAGCGCGTTTATCAACGTCTGCAACTGCTGGAGTTGCGTGTGGATGCGTCGCGTGAACGCCGCCCATATGGAACCTGAACGGACATTTTGGTCACACGGTATAAATATTGTATAGGACATTTTGTACATGAGACAGTGTAAATATATTTTATACTACTTCATTATTATATCTTTCCCGACATCACCCACCACTACAACTCCTGTAAACCACGATTACCGGTGGCTCAGAAAGTCTCAGAGAATACTAATCTGTGTTTATCCCACAACGAAATTAAACAAATAGATAGATACAGAGAAGTTAGAAATATGATTTCTATATTTCCCGCTATTGTGAATTGGGAGGTAAAATATTAAACTAAGGAAGCATTTTAACTTCAAGTGTACTTTTACAAATAGGAAAGCCAGTTGTAAGGCATCACGGATAAATACTTTATGATAGGGTGCTATAATTTCGATATGAGCTTAGATTTAATTCCAATTATAGCCGGTAAAAAACTTGAGCACATTACGGCGTGGTGAAGGATTTTTTGTACGTTAAAGTAGGTATACCTACAGACGGAAACATACTCTACCACATTACCATGTGCTCACGTTATTTGCCGACTAATATATTAGATTTAAGTTGCTATAACATTTATATTTTAAGCCACTTATCATCGATATCTACCGGTGGTGGCTGTATGTGAGATCTTATTTTGTAATAGGAGACCATCCTATGCTTGATTTTATACATTATTCTATATGCAATAGCTAATAATACGAAAAAGAAGCACTCCTGCGAAAACAGCATAAATATTGGTTAAAAAATTAGCTAGTAATTCATATTTCAAATATTGTAATGTGCGAAAGTGGACGCGTTGTGGGGATATCGCTTTATCTCTTTCTTTCGCACGCGTCGTAATTCCCGATGACGTCAAATGTGGGTATTTCGTCTCTTTTCTGTATTTTTGTTAGGTACCCATTCCACAGAAATTCAAAGACTTATAACTTGTTGATTTTTTACCGGCTTTAATAATTCCTTCTGTGTTATAATGTATGAAACGTACATATTTTATAATAGCAAAGAACAAAAATGTGTCCGGTACCCTATTATATTGTATTATGTAACAGGGTTACATGACAATTATTGGGGGCATACATAGTCATGAAGCAAGGCCTTGAAAAAGCGGATAAAATATACTAAAACCCTAAATAATAATAAACGCACAAAACTTCTGAAATAAAGCAATATTTATACATTTTGCATTAGTATCCGAAATTAGGCAAATTTTGCTCTTTAAAACGAAACACACATAAAAAAAAATCGCTGGCTAAAAGATAATATAATTCAAATATTTATTTATTGTTAAAGTGTTAGTTAAAACCTTTTGTATTTACAGGTCTCAACAAAGCTTGACTCTAGACTTAAATTATTATAGAAGTGGGCCACAAACTACTTTAAAACACACACGGGTACAACACAATACTTACTGTACATCTTGGCAGCTAAAAAAAACATACGAGAGTGTTACTATTATAATATGACAAAGCCAACAATATGAATGATAAAAAAGTTAGAGACAAAAAAGTTTCCTTGTTTTAAAAAAATCTAAATGAATAATGTATTTCAAGAATGTTACATTTTTATTTTATTTTTATTATGATATTAATTGTAACAACTGAATGACAAAACAGGACAAGTACGAATAATTAGAGGCAGACACCATAAAAATAGAAAAAATAAACACTGCGAAATTTGGATATCGTAGTATTGTATGGCCTTACAATATAATTATACAGAGATATCAGATGTAAAATTCGTTTTGTAATTACTGTTGCTTAATTTTTTTTTGTGACTCCACTGCATCTGATGGTAAGTGGAGTGGGGTCCAACAGAATGTCGACTGACGAGAGATGAATACCCCTCGGCAGTCGACACAATAACGGCCCGCTGGAACCGGAAAAATATGGACTGATTCCGGAACGCGACATAATTACGCTGGCCACTATGGTGGGTTTTAACACCTTGTGTACGGTGGTTGCTATCCGAGCGGATATAAAATATATCCTACCACCAGCATATCCCGTAATCCCGCAAACCAGACCCGAATAGATATTCTATTCGACTTATAAATCCTTGCAATGCAGAATAAAACATAATTTTATAAAGTGATTGTCAACATACCTTCTTTCTGATCGAATTCGGACTCAATGGCGGCGTCTAAATCGGACACGGGCAGATCTACGAACTCCACCGCTACCACGTTCGCGAGCGATTCTTCCCGCGTCCACAACGTACGACCTTGTAAAAAAAAAAGGTATAATTTACTTTTTGACAAACCATCAAACGATTAGCTCAACACTTCACTTTCAATGAAAAATAGTGAAAATAAAAATAACTTCAAATAAACAGATCTTAAAGCAAATGGAATTTTATGAGATAGATATAGACTTTGTTTATTGTTGTGTTTAAATAGACATGAGTGTGTACATATTTATATATGTGATATGATTGTGTGTTGTGTTCCTTATGCTATTCAATATTTATTTGTGAACTTCAATGCAATTATATTGTTATTTAACCTTATATTATTCGACTCTATCACATCTTACCTCCCTGCTGCAGCAGATGTGAAGCATCATCAACGCCCGTAACCAATATCCTGCAAGCGTGCTGCTCCCGCGCCGTCTTGGTGCACATCACGGTGGATATTTCAGGCTCGGGGATGGATAGCGAGTCGTCGGAGATGCTGATCTCCGGCACCACGCGACCAGATGATAATACATGAGCTGATAGTGATAGACCCTGGAAAAAACGTTAAAATTGTATTAACTTTGAACATAAATAAGAATAATATACTGTCAGACTTGTTCTTGTGATAGTGTTAAAATTAGCACATCCTACATTGGGGCATTAGTTTCAATTCTCTGAATATAAGCTATAGGAGTCAGGAGCTGTCTACTAGCCTAATATTAAATTAACACTTTTACTACTGCAAGAGTCCCTTGACATACTTCGATACCCAAAATATATTTATTTTTTTTATACATTCAATGGCAAAGTGCCACTGCATCTGATGGTAAGTAGAGCGGGGTCCAATAGAATGTTGACTAACCGGAAACTATTACTCCTTGGCAATTGACACAATTATACCAGCCTGTTGGAATCGAATATACACAGGCTGATTCCCGAACGCGACACATTTACGTGGTCCTTTATGGAAGGTTTTAACTTTTAACACCTTGTATGGTGGTCACTACTAAGTTGGATATTAAATATATCCTACCACAAGCATATTTTGTGATACAAAATTCACAAATTATAATTCAATCAGTAAAGTACCAATATTGCTTAGGTTTTATACCTTTGCATCATCGTTCCATGTCTGCACCACAAGTGGCCCACTGCCACTGTCAGTAATCGTAATACTGGCTGACTTATCTTCAATCGCCACATTAACTGGCACAAACTGGTTATTCTCAAGCACCATGATCTTCTGGTCATCTATCACAAATCCTGGGACTATACTGTTCCCATCTAAAGGCCTCAGGTATCCTTCATTTGTGCTAATGTACTTTGAGAGGGGTTCGCTGATGATCTGCACTGCATTAGATGTGACATCAACGGACAGAAGGAGTTGGCTTTCATGGCTGCCTGATATGCAGGTGTAGTATGGTTTTGATAGTACACATCTAGAATAAACAGGGTGGTTTTTAGTTTCTTTGAACTATTGTGTTGATTCAGAGTTAGTAGAAATGTAGAATAATTTATTTGTCAAGTAACTTTATTTATATTATGTCCCTTGTGTACCTACAGAGCAGGAAATTGTAATGAAGGAGCTGTCAAAAAAGATGTCAATAACAAAGGTACTTAGAATAATTAGATTTGATACCAATATTGGATTATTGTTTGTCTCATACTTGTTTAAAAAAATCTTGTAATCAATCTTTGTTTCGAATAAAGTATTGTAACTATATAGAAAGTCTGCAAAGTCAATAATTAAACAAAAATATGTACAAAACTACTTATCCCAAAAATCTGGATGTAACATACCCATCATTGGTCCAAACTGCAGGTAGTTTTGAAGTGGACCCTCTGTTTTGTCCAGTAACAAGTTGGTACATTGTGACCTCCAAGTGTGAGCCAAACACTGGCAACATGTGTACCAGCATGCCCTGGTGGACCCACCACTCAGAGAACTCTGAATGTTCGTCATTCTGGAGTGTTAGGGACCACTCCCAGAGAAGGACACCTGTGAATAAGGTGTTGAGACAAGTGTTGTATTGATTTAAAGTATATTATCCTCATGTCTTTATTCCCAAGATATAGGTAAATAGTACATGTATACTTGCTCAACATGATTTTAATGTATGTATAGCCAGACCAGGAAAATAAAATACCTACCTTAGGGCACTACTTCGGCTTCCTTGTTTTAAAGTTAATGTTGTCATTACCAGATTTTAAGTTGGTGCCAAATAAATATTTGAATTTTTTATTAGCCCCATATTTTACCACATGGTTAGAATTTTATTTTCCTGGTCAGACTATATATAATTAGATTTATTACACATGATCTAAAGTTAATCAAAATAAATAGGCAAAGTAACTGTTAATATATCTTATTTTTATAATAGCAAATATCATTTTCACACCAGTAATAAATGGAATCCCAGAACACCATTAATTATTACTATTGAAGTTGTTACCTGTGGAAGCGTCCCACCCTCTCACCAAGTAAGGGTTGGCTCCTGTCACTGTGACCACCTTCTCTGTGACATGAAGCAACTGGATGTTGCCTGTAGACGCACTCTCAAATACATGCCTCCATACTACCTGACCTGCAGGAAAAGAATATATCTGACAATTTTATATTAATGCTTAGCTTTCTATCATTGGCAAAATGTCTATATAATCCGATTTCTGCTAGCTTCCCTTTCGAAATTTATGGAAAATATAATTTTCCTTAGAACAATGATTCAGTTTGCATTTATTTTTATTATTCATACCTATATGTTGTTGGGTTCCCTAGCCGAAAATTGTACTCTGCCACTGCTTTCTATAGAGTCTTACTTATGATTAAGTTTTATAGATATATTGTGTTCATATTATCTATCATTAAAAATAGAACATTTTTAAGGGAATTTATTTATAGGACTTGCTGATATTGTAAAAAAACTGATTTGGCAGTTTTAAGACTATCCTTTATGTAATTAAAAGTTAAATGAATGAAGTTTTGATCATAGCTAATCACTACTGCAATAACTAATATCTTGATAACTTATATGATAGTAGGTAATATGTAATAAAGTTTTTTTACATTCTTTTCTACTGAAATGTTGAAAATTATTTATTTGTGTAAGTTAATGATATATGAAATTTAAGGTGAAATAAAAAAAAAAGATTGACTGTCAACTGTCTGCAAATTTGGTTGAAAAAGTAATCTAGAGTAATGTGTTTTTGTATGTCGTAAAAGTATATGTTGGATAATTACTTTTTGGTTATATCAAAATCTGAATGATATAGTTGATTATTTTATGTGAATAATAAAATTCATATTGATATAATCACTAATACTCTGTTTAAAGTTATTGGTAAGGTTAAGAAATAATGCTTTGAACCGTTTTAATTTTTTCTTGTATATTCTAACAAAACATATAATGAGCCTATCCAAGAGTCATCTTGTCTTATCTGTAAATTTTACAATTTCGTAATATGAGCAAAAGTATGTCTATAGACGTTAAATTATTGGTTGCAGCTACTTTCCCACACGGAGAACACTTTTTTTTTATTAGTAAAGATAGGAAAAAGAACAGTAACAACTCACCAGTCTTGAGATTCAGGGCAGCCAAAACATTCTCTTCTGTGGCTACTATGAGTTTCTTGGCGGTCGAGACCGTGTCAAATTGAGCGAACTTTATACGCCCCACATAACTTTGACGCCTGAAATTGTTAATTTCATTAAAAATTCACTGTTCATAAGCGATGACATACAGAAATGATAACCTAAAACTTTTTATTACCAATCGAATTTTCCTATTTGATCTTCGTAGATGCATACTGAGAGGTTAATTAAACTAAAGAATACAATAAACCAATGTATGCTGTTCAAAAACTTTAATAAACCCAAAAAATTGGGTTTGATATATCTTGACAACATCCCCATTTCTTAATGACTGAAATATTTAGTGTTGCCATATATTATACACGACTTTCTTCTAAGTAGTAATAATTATTATTGTATCAAAATGCTATCGGAATTTGTAACTAAAAACTCATTATTACATAATTCATATATATTTAAATTCATATAGTAATAATAATCAAAAACAACCTAGTCTCCTTTGTTTATTTTTATCAACAACAATAACTAGGTACATACCTACATATTTATGTTTCCATTTCATATAAGTAGTTATTTAGAATATTTTTAAATTTTAATAAAATGATAACTTCATCATCAAGTCATAAAAGTTCACTTTGAACCAAAGATAATACCAGTAAATGAGAAACACGTTCCAGCCACGTAATATGTTTACAATACTGACATCAGTATTCTAGAATCTAGACTTGTACGAGCACTAGACATGGAACACAATTTTAAGTTTTTATCACAAGTTTTTGTATTTTTTATACTAACGGTTGATATGTAATGACAACGCTTAGTAAGTTCTTATTAGGTACCCAGGTAAATACATATTGTAAGGGAAATTCATTTTAAAAAGGATCAAAGAATCAAAGCGTACCTATACAAATACAAATTAATATCTAGACAGGCCAGGTGCACTCTGCTATGCTATGACATATTATATTGTGCACATTCTTAACCCTGGCGCATTTCTAAAACCGGTTACTTTCTAAGTGTAAAGAGCAACTTCTCGCAAAGACCGCCGCCGTTTACTTGGTTAAAGAGATTTATGCTACACGGCGTATACAGTTTAAATACTTAGTACAAGCGAATTTATGTGCTGTTTGTAAAGTATTATAGTAATTTTCTACAATAGCTATTTATTTTTTTAATCTTTATAACATAAAATTTTAATCCGTCTATTTGATATAACGAATTAAAATAGTAAAATATTTTTTTCTCTGAAACAACAATTATACCCCATTAAATAGCTGCTCGTTGGAAATATTTTTTCCTTTATAAATTCAATAGCAGAAATAACGCTTAAATGCTTTGTTCTAGTTGATTCACCCTTCATAAACTACAACAGTACCTATGTACCTATGACTGTGGAAACTTATGTTGCTGGGGGTTATTAAATTATGCCTATTTTACAAATGTCTATTCAAATTTTTCACTTTGAATTATAATATAATTATGGAATAGTCCATACAGTACCAGAACTAATGTAGATTCGCAACTCTTTGTACACGTTTTCCGCTTTTCTCGCTAATAGATGAAGCACTATTTGCATTAGACTAGTCACTAGCCTGATGTGTATAAACACTTCGTATAACCAAGAATGTTCGCCCAGCCGTGGAACTTTATAAAAAGTAAACAATAATTGTAAATATCCATTTGTTTATTATTTCTATATAAATTATTTTATTTTAGTTGGTACCTTTATCCACATTTGTGTATTAATTGATGAATGTGTCATAACGAGCATTTAAAACAGATACTGATCTGCAAGGGCTCTACTTCCTTGAACTGTTGATATGGTTTTATTATTAGTACTAAGTACCTTCTGATTTATCAGAATGTATTTCTAGACAAAGCCCATCTGTAGACGATACTACAGCTGTCCTACGTCACCTGCATCAAACGTCTTCCTGTCGCATTTTCTTCATTCATAAAATGTTCTCATGGTCTGGATATCGTAAATACATTACTATCCATTCGGGATAGGAATTTAGCAAATAGAATTTATTCTAGTACGAGCTAAAAAATTATAATTATGATAACTTTCTTTATCTACGTGATAGATATCATATTCTTGATACTATAAATAAAAAAAATGTAAAGCTATCTAGAATTTAGTATCAAGAAGATTATCTCAAAAAGTTGCCCGAACATTATTGCGTTCATCACATAATATTGTGCATTACAGAATTGATAGCTACGTATTTATCCAGATCAATATTATCAATAGTATTGAATCGGTCCTGTCTTTGACCTCGAAAATGTCTAAAATAGCTATTGGCTGTACGCAGAGTAGGCAAGAAGAAAGTTAAAACATTTGGCGGGGTTGCCAGCCTGTCTAGCCGTGTTGTTAGAAGTCTAAATTAATACCACATCAACTGCATGCATAAAACAAAACCGCAGCCAGATGGCACGGTCACACATGCATCATAGCATGTGTTAGCGACTCGGCGCGACAGAGTTCACTTTTAAGGCTTCTATTTTGCGAACCTCGCTTGCATGCAGGAAGTTTGTATTGATCTAATGAAGTTTAGTGTTAGAACCTTATTATGTTACCGCGGTGGCGGGGAAAAACGCGCTGTGCCTAGGATAGACTCTACATATATCGTTAAATAGGTTATTATGTAGGTTTTGATAAATGCATATTCGGTATAGGGAAATTATTTTCAATCGCGTTTCAAAAGTTGGTACCTTTATGAATTAAAGACAATATAACTGTGTTTTTATTTGGATCATACTTTAAAATATGAAAGGTGAGGTTGTCAAGCATTAATTTACATCTTTAACAGTTTCTTACAATAAAAGTTAATATTGTTTATTCGCATATAAAGTATCTTCATTATGCTGTTATTATAATATTCCGTTTACGGATGTCTTTAAACTAAACCTTCTTTTTCTTCTTTGATTACTGGCGACGAGCTGGAAAACTAAACCTTTAAAATAAAGATAAAAATTTGTCGCGATTCTGTCGAACACGCGGCGTCATGATACTCAGTCAACTACTGAACTAAGGTGTTATTATAATGTAATTTTACCTCACCTGTGATTGGTAACATTATCATATTAGTTCTGGCAAGTATATCGTGCCGGTCCAGGGATTCTAATACCATAGATAAATTACTCAAAATGTAGAGACTAGTGGAACGGATACCTGATTTAGCCATAGAGCAATATATAATGAGTAATTGCGCATTTATAAATTTAAAATAAAATGTATTTATTGTATCTGTATGAGCCACAACAATATTATGAATTTTTACTTAAAACTTTAAAAAAATGAAGGGGATTCGACTGCCTCGCCGGCGAAGTTGTGTAGCGGGCGTGGTACGAAATCTCTTTGAAGTTTCGGGCTTTAATTCTAGGTCTAGGAAAGTGATATTGGGTTTATCTACTGGGTACCTTTCAATATCAGAATTTGTGCCCGATGTGACGACAAGCTCGCCCCCTATCAAATCATGGGACCAAACACACAATGTGAAAAATGGGTGTCCTGGTTGCACCAACCTCTTCGGAAAAAAGGCGTGATGTGTGCGCGAGGATTCATTGAATTCGCCTGTAAATCATGCTCATGGATATATTGTGTAGGTATTACGTACAGCGTCGCATTATTGTCGAAATTTGTCATGAAAAAGTAAAAAATATATACTGTGTTAACAATTAACTTTGAGAAAACGTCCGAATGAAAGAGTAAAAACCATAACACAACAAAAAATAGTGAAAAAAACTACGCGATATTTGTGACTCTAGGGAAAAACCTGTAAAGGAAGCTCTTGCATGTAGATTATTAAATTATTGTAATTCTGAAAAATATTTACACACGAGTATTAATTAATTAAAACATAAGCTACATAGAAATAAAACCCTACAAATTACACTCTATGTAAAAAACAAAACCTCTACAATCCCAACATGAACACAGAACTACTACATTACTTGTACACACCTCTACATTTCGCAACAGGCCAGATGTCATTTAGTGGATGCACTCGAATGATTATCGCGGTCAGATTCGGTAAAGGGCATCTGATTGCAGTCGTGATGTCATCCGGATCTTCCGAAACATGTTTTCGGCAGAGGGGCTCTGTAGACGGCTGCCGCAGTTGCCACAATGAAAGGGATGCTTGCAAGTGTCGGGTTGCAAATCTTCAGCCGAAGGAGTAGTGCACACTTGCATAACAAAGCAACGTGCATACGTTTTGTAGAACTTTCATTCTATCTATGGCTAAGATGTTATTTAATGGGTACAATGTACCAGTCCTACGCATAGAACAATTCACTTATAAATGCAAAAGTAACTGTCTATCGGTTACATTTCTACGGCTAAACCTTTGAACTAATTTTAATAAAATTTTATAGGAAATAAACTTGAATCCACCTCTGACTTTTCTTAAATTATGTGTGTATTCTTTGTGAATTATAGCTTACTTTAACGGTGAAGGAAAATAGCGTGAGGAAACCTGCATACCTGAGTTCTCTATAGGAAATTTGAGGATGTGTGAAGTCTCCCAATCCGCACTAGGCCAGCGTGGTGGACTAAGGCCTTAACCCTCTCAATAGTAGATGAGCTAGAGCCCAGTGAGACAGTATATAATACAGGGCTGATATTATAAGCTTGAATGCTAAGGAAGGACATACGATAATTTAAAAGTGCATAGGGTGACTTGTAATGTGGAAAATCTTCACAAGCAGCACATAGTATGAAAAATCAATATAATACATACATGCATAATATATTTATTTAATTTTGTTACTAACTTAGCTTCGTAAGCGTTCAATTTTATTCGCATTATTAAACATCTCTACATAATAATCATATCTTCAATTTTTTAGCTCTTGCCCTTTATTATACGTAATTTTCTTCCTTAAGTTCAGTAAAGAAGTCATAGAGATAAGATAATGATAGCTGATTAGGTTTTAATCGATTAAAAAAGTTAATTGGTAAGGCCCATTAAGTTTACTAGAATTTCGCTTAACAGAATAGTTAAACCTTGATCGCAATCCGTTCAGCGGTTTTTATGTGAAAACTTAGCACTTTAATACTACGTTATGCTTGTTATGATAATTACGCAACGTAATTTCGGTCAGGTGCGAATGGAATAATCTTCTATGAAATTTATGATGTTACGCGCCAAATCGCTGATGTTAAATGCGTTAAAATTCGGCGCATTTAGGCGAGGCTTTCAAGACTTGACGTGTGTAATGTACAAGCGTTTTCTTACGAACGCTGTATGACGTACATTATTGCTTTAAAATAAATATTATAGATTTAGGCTAACAAGAGGAACCTAATATATCCTGAGAAAATGTATATAACTCTTAACTAACTCATACAAATATTACCGTCAAGTCTCAGAGTGCGCGAAATGCAGTTTAAAATCTTAGTTTATGAAACATTTATTATTATACAGGACCTGTTCATTCGTTATTCATGTATAAAAATATTACCCACAACTTACCCCGTCAATAAACTCTATAAAAAAATAACAGATTTAATCAACCCGCATTAAACATCATTACGCGAACAATGCCGGGAGCAAAAACATAAACGTTACTAATTTTCCACCCCACTATAACAAAACCATGCATTATATTCACACAATGAAGATAGTATTTTGCCCCAATTATTATAGTGACAGTGCAGGTGGCGCTGCTGTCGTAATGTTACCCCTAAATTATATTCGCATTACGGTTTCTGTTTTTTATTTAAATACGCTTCGTACATTAACACTATAATAAAATTATAAAACCCTTATCGTATGTAAATTGAGGGCGAATCATACGTTAGGGTTAGGTGAAATAGATAAATTAGATATTGATCGAATATTGAACGTATGATGTAGACGTTTAGGTTCATTTTTGAATATTTATAAAGGAGCAGTCTAATTTGATTTGTCAACGAATGATGAGTCGTGATAAGAATGTCAGCAGGTTCGATTCCCGTTGATAATCGTTTGTGTGGTCCTTAAATATATAATTTGATATTCATAAAACAAGATAACATCACTTATAGGACATAATTTGTGATTAATGGATATTTTTCTAAATTAAACTAGTTTTTACCTCCGTCCGCGTAATTATGTTTTTTTTGGGATGAATATTTTCCCGCGATAAAAGTAGCTTATAATGTTTAAGAGTAATATAATTTCCTATTAGTTAAAAGTTTTTAAAATCGGTTTAATAGGTCCAGAGATTAGGTCCTACAGACCTACTAAAAAACTTTTCCTCTATATAATATTAATATAGACTAAGAAAGAAGAAAAAAATGAGTCCACATTTACGAGAAATGAACAGTTTCACACTGGGAAAATTTCTTGTTTTGTCACAAGCGAGGATTATATTAAATAAATCTGAATCTAATAAGAAAGCTACAATAAATAAGAATACCTCGTGCGTTGGACAAAATGTATCTTACAACAGATCCGGCACTATATTCTCTTGTCACTGCTGTCTGTTGGCTATAAAATGATGTATTTATATTCAGTACTTATAGACAGACCCCTGATTACTAGACTCCAATTTTACTCATATTGAAGATGGTACAAAATTTGTGTATGAGAATATGCAAGTGGATAGTCAATCTAGGAAGTCAAAATAAAACTAAAATTGGAAAAACAACCGTTTCGAGAAGTCAATACCTAATTTTAAACAGATAAACACTATATTTTTAAAGGTAAAAAAATCACACATCACACCATTATCCCCGAAGAGGTAGGCAAAGGTGCAACAAGGGCACTATTCTCTATATGTTCCATCCCATGATGTAACATGGAGCAAGCTTATCGACATATCAGGGCCAAATTCATGTCTCAATGGTAATACCTGAGTGATAAACTTAGCAAAGTAATATTAGCTTTAAATAATAACTACTAAACAACGCTTAATAGAAACAAACATCATTTACCCTCATTCAAATCCTCGTTTCTAATTGGTCTATTTGTTAAAATTCGGGCATGCGTCAAGCGGCAGGCCCGCCCCTGAATTACGTCACAAATCCGCAAGTTCCGCAATGATGACTGCGGATGCAGATGTCTATGCAGAAATCGAAAATCATTCGGTTCCGCATTGAACAGATGCGCGACATTTTTAACTACATAAAGTTTTATGGAGTAATGATAACTTAAAATACTCACGTTAAAATGCTATTTGTCGTGTTGAGAAATAATAAAGTAGTGTCAGGTAATCTAGCCGTGATGAACTAATACGGACATAAGTGTATTTGTTGTAACTTAATTCTGTAATATAGATTGAAATTAGCATGAGTATAAATAGCTTTTATGAATAATGTGTGCCGCGGTTTAAGAAATATTAAGTGATCTTCAATAGTAATAAGAGTAAAGGTTAGTATGAATTATATGTAAAATTTAAACTATTTCCTTTACATTTTATGATACTAAGTCAACGGGAAGTCATAACACTTTAATCACGTTTTATAAGATTGATTTTTTCACAGCTGAAGAAGACCATTGTTCTTGCTACTTCCAAGCGTTCCTACGAAATAGAGTCTTGACAGACAGACAGACGGACAACAAAGTGCTTCCTTATAGAACCGTTTGGGTTCCTTATGAAGTGCGGAACACAAAACATTGTAAAGTCGATTTTACGATACCGTCTGTTGTGGGCGTGAAAATATCGAAAAACCGATGTCAATGTATAAATTAATATCATAATAAATGCGCAATTTTACTACATTTTCCTCGCAGCCTCGCCCACCTATAAGTCCTTATCCGGAAAACAAGTCCCATTATATATTTTTCCTGGGCGAAAATAGCCTATACTTGATTCTAAGACTTATACGACCTGTAATAGATGATCCTCTCTGTAGGAGAGCTGTGGAACATTATACATATAATACAGGCCTTGTATTAATACTGCATTTTTCTATATGTGTTTTTTTACATATTTATAATATATATCTTTAACATCAATGCATATAAAAATATTAAAAAAAATGAATCTCCCTATCAATAGTGAGGCTTAAGACCCAAACTACTAGAGGTTAGGAATTGAAAAAAAAAAGTGAGACGTGTATAATAATAAATATTATCGATTTGAGATCCCAGATTAAACATTTTATCAGTTATATTAAGTAAGAAGAGACAGGATAACCCAAAGAATTTGTAACCCAGTAGAATTCTTCATTCAACGGCAAAGATGCAGGCTATGATGATCATGATCAAAATCATAATCATATTTTTTGACCGACATTAAATATATTAAGTTTGATTTATAATTTATATAAAGAGGCTGATGTTTTTTTACAAACTATATATTTATTGATCTCTTTAGTGTAATGTACCTGTAACTTATATTCTTGTTAGTTGAACCATCTCTGCGCGCATGCTCCTTAATGTAGAAATATAAAAAAACATAATGTCATAAAATATTATTAATTAAATGTATTTCACCCATAATATATATTTTATTTTTAAAGCAGCAATCGTAATTTAATTTTCCTGTGTGTATCTGGTGGACTGTTATATTACAATGGATTTGAATCTTTATGAGACTAAAAATTACCTAGTAGAAGAAGAGTAATTATGAAATATCCTAATAAAATTAATATTAGGCTTGTGTATACGGGAACAGAATTAGTAATACATTATACCTTTGATCATTTATCCTATGTATGAATGAATACCAAACAAAATTGCATATAAAAACGATACTATAATATAACAAACATTTCAGTATCTATTGTAGACCCTAAACGTATATAAAAGCATCAATGCAGTTTCCCACACTATCGTCCACTCGGCTCGCTTCCGCGCGCCGCCGCGTCCCCGCCTGGGCCGCACAGGCGCCTTCAAAATCCTCTCAACACCCAACCAACTATTAAACCTATTGTTACTATACAAATTCACAAAAGGAACGTTACTATCTGAACTATGTAACAAACTAGATTATAAAACGGACTTGTTCAATCATGCGTCGCGCGCCCGTTATTTGTTCTCACAGTTCTAGGCGAGTAGACCTAGGCTATTGCGACATTATGAAGTCTAGACTAGACTGGTGTGAAATTCGCACCGGCCATAGCTTTCGCGATTTCAATGGTCGAGATTGATCGAGAGAACCGGTTGCCGCTGGGTGCTGTGCGCGTTGCATACTATTTCACTTGGGAAACGTTATGTTATATCATTGCTGCGTTATGTTATTGTTGTGTCTGTTCGGTTTCTAGGCACTAATGCAACAAGTTTAAGTATATGTAATTGTAATAAACAACTAAATCAATAGATACAACGTTAACGTAAATGGCTAATATCTAAGAAGGGTTTTATTTAGTTATTATTTATACCATATATACATCTTTTATTTTAACGCATAAAACAAATAACATCTCCACATTACCTCTCTCGTAAATAAAGGTAAACATACAAGCAAAGTTATAATTTGATTTCGTACCAATTGCAAATCCGTCTCTCTATAATGACGACTGACCAAACACGTGATGAATCGTAGTGAATCAGACCCGCGGCGGCCGCCGCCAGCCGGCCGCAAGGCGAGGGGGCGCTCAGACCGGATCTCAGACCCTAAAATAAAAACATCTATCGAAATAATAATACGCACTGCTTACCCGGGACAAGTACGCGAAACGAATGGCGTTGACCCCCTGAACATTCCCATGCCTTGCGGACCAACTGGATTTTCTTAATGGTAGGGTGGTACTACGCTATAGTGAATAGGGCTTTCAAACGTGTGTTTCGACTTATTTAGCTTTATTTCTAAGACTAGATTTCATGGGAGCTGATGCCCAGTGATTGCATGTCATGGATATCAGACGTTTTTTTTTTGAATCATGAACTCTTGACACGTCATTTCTAATACACTTGTTGTTTTTCTGTGCAGTTATGAGTTGTGTTTTAATTTAAGTCGTTTTAATTATTTTATTGGAATTACACTATAACCTAAATAAGTACAGATATGTATAATATATGTAATTGTAGTTTTCACCCTAGCAAAATTCGACACGAAACTAGTATCAATCCATTGAATCGGTACAATAACTATTGTTGCATATAAATAGTCAATGCGTTGAATAGTTCAAAATAGCAAAGGGCGAGTTCACAGGCTAGACCTTTGCCCCCGTCCCTTTATTCTAGATTCAATTCCATTTTTCCAATCCGACCGGACTTAACTGGACTGTATAATTTAACTGTACCTTTTCACCCATTATGCTTTTGTCCACTGCAGACAAACCCGTTGTCGCATAAAGAAAAAAAAATTAATGGACGTCCCGAACAATGAGAAGAAATTGTGATAGGTGAGAGTAATCTCAACACGACCGGCGACAATTCTTGTTCTTTTATTTTCCGCGAAGAAACCCTTATTGTTGAGGTTAAATAGGGTCACTATTACCAGATCGGATTCCAATTTTGAATTGTAAATGACGTTTATGATTTTATTAAATGTTACCAAATGAAATGCGAGTGTGTGAGAAAAGACCGTTTACTCGTGATGTATCGATTGTGTCGAGGAAATAGCATTCTGTAATAACGCACTCCGTGTGTGCAATTTGTTTCTCTAGTCTTATTATACTAATCTGCTGGTAACTGATGTAATACATTCACGTAGCGATTCAAGCAGTCTTAAACCCGCCGTAGTGTATAGTTCACAAATCGCATCTCAGGATCAGTCAGTACATTCAACTAAGATAGCATAATTCTTACAACTACTTAATATTTTAAGCTTGTTACCTTTATTACATAAGATTACGTTACTAGATGTACTATCCATGATTTATCGCCGCTCTATGTTACTATGTAACTTCCCTAAACTACATACGGAGAGCGATAGTTTACTGCATTGCGGATTTGCACCCAACAAGGATGTAGTTCGTACATACATACGAACTAGTTTCACAGCTCACGAAGTTTTCGCAGAAATTGATTTGGGTCAATTAATACGATCTATTTTTCTCCATACCTATATTTAGTAAGAATTGTATTATCTGTATTCTGGAATCTATTTACTAATTAGATACATTTTATACGATTTGCTGGACGCAATCAAATTTGGAATATTTTATCTTTATAATTTTACCAATGACATGTTCAATCGCTAATTAACCTAATAAGTCTTTTTTTTTCTTAAATTATTATGTTATGGAAAGACAAATTGTCAAAACATTTCCAAGTTAAAATACTAATGATATTTGATCGGTAGATCTGAAATGTCTTATTTTACATATTACAACAAACAAGTTAATATTTTTTATAATTTAGAAGTAGTGGCTTGAAATTAAACTAAAAAATATGAGATATAGCTAATGGTGTCACTGAGGTGAATGCATAAGATTCGACAAAATTAAGCATCGAAACAAGCCCGTACTTAGCTCTTGATGCGTGGTTCTCTAACTGCGCCCACGCATAACCAAAAGCTTGGTCTTATTATGATAATTTCTGTGCCCCTCCAAGGGTTGCCCCCTGTGCCTGGGCATCGCTGGCACCGCCATAATTCCAGCACTGCATCGAAATAAAAACATTAGGTGGAAGAAAGATACTTTTAAAGAAAACAATAAATACAACTAAGTAGTTCATCTGTCAATTAATCATTGTGAACGCCAATCTAAAGGAATTAGCGGAGCATTATCGACTTTAAAGGATTTTAGACCTCGAGCTATCCGCTGAGAAACACAAGAACTTTTATTTCACGTAGGTTTTAGGATAGCAGCAACCAGGAGTGGCAAGGATGAAATTTTCCGAAAGGGAATTCGACAAACAATATATAGTAATAATACATAGTATATAGTACCAAATAATATATAGTACGCGACAGCTCGATATGACAATTTTCTATTGATGTGGCATCACGTATGAACCTACCAGGTATATTAAATAGTTTTTTTTGCAGCGCAACGAATTAAGGTAAAATTAATTAAACAAGGTTTATTATAATAGTATTTTATTAATCACAATCAATATCACATGAGCATACTATCATCGCCACAAGCACTTAGTGACTCTTCGTCACTAGTTTCTCCAACTTCTATGATAAAATCTTCCATTAAATTTTCCATTCCTATATCCTTTTAACAGTATTTATTATACAGTTTCTGAACATATTTTTCGACATTTGCCCAATTTTCTGCCGTAACTGTTGAAATTGCATGCGTTGTTACCTTTCAGTTTTGTCAAACACAAATCGATATTTATGTTGTGTTCCTTTAGAAGCGTTTAATGGCGGTCCAGGCTTATACCATAGGATTTTAGCACATAGTTGGAGGAAGTCTTATAATTTCATGTCCATCTCTTTTAATTATTATACTGTCCGACTTTATAATTGATATCAACGGATCTGTATAGTTCAATCAATTAAAATAATTCTGGATTCATCATTGAATTGTCGCAAGAAATGTTATTGTTTCCAACCATTTTATCATTGCAGATTTTAGCGAACTTTTTGTTAGGGGCTTATTTAGCTGGACAATATGGTTAGGTGCGTTGTCCATTACCACGACACGGTGAAGTAAACCCATTCGTTTACCCACTTCTCAATATTCCCGCCATTCATCTGATAGTAGTGGAAATCCGTTTTTTTTCTCCTGCGCTGACTACTATGAGTCTATTTCCAGAACTAGTGTCTGTGAGAATTCCTTTTGATCCAATCATTTGCCAACACTTTTGAAAGGTAATTATTGTCCACCCACGTTTCATCTAAATAAAAAAAAAATCTGTTGTATTGTCGGAATTCTCTAATTTTCCTTAATTGATAACGTTTGAAAACTATATCTCGCTTTTCAATTAAAAGAGATCGTTTTTGACGCCATCTGTAGCCTTTTTTTTTCAATAGCCGTTGTAACATACGAACACCCCTAGGAAAACATTCTTTTTCCCGTAACGCAACAAGTAACTTGGGACATGTCAGAACGATTTTTTTGTAAATAATATTCTGTTATAGTGTTATGAATCGCTGTACGATACGACTATATCGACCTGTCGCGTGCATTAGGTACTGATATGCATAAATGCAGTCTACAAATTGTTGTCATGGTAATTAGATTTTACATGAATTACGAAAAGGAAGCCGGCAACAATCGGATTATACGGACTACTAGTAACCAGGTTATGTATGTAAAGATATTTTTCTGTTTTAATTTTCAAACGGTGGGAACGAGATTGGGTACATATATCCTAGGCACTAACATTTTTCGAAATAGAAGGCCTCTGATTTTTTTTTCCTCCGTGATAATCGAACTAGCCTTGTGGTTCAAAAATTTAATAGCCTATGCTACCACTAAACCAGTATAGCAATTACGTATCAAAACAGGAAAAGATATATTTTTACAATTGAAAGTTGGTACCTAATTTCCTATACTATAAAAAATTAAAATAACATACAAACACGCATTTTCCTCCCTGAAGAGGTAGGCGGAGGAAAATAAAACGTATTAATAAATAGATCCAAATTTAAAACTGTCTGCGACATCTCTGGATTCGGTTGGACATCCACGCCCATACACCGGTTTCCATCGCGCTGAAGAAATTTCCTTTCCACTTTCTGATAAAATTATACGTGTATCGGTAACGCATACGGTTTGATAAAGGTCATTGGTCAAGTTGACATCATATTTTATGATTTTTCTGAATGTTATATCCAAAAGTTGGGCCATAACTTTCGTTTAAATGGGGTACACCGTAATCCACTAAGGAAATATAGTCAAGATGTAATGTTGTTTTAATCAATTTGCTGATTCTATCAGGACAGTACGATTACCTCGCAGCAAACCGTCGAGTTTTTGCTATTTCATTGCGCTATCCGTATGATTAACGTACAAAATCACCACCGATTTTCATCCTTAGTGGTTACTGAGATAGCCACAGTTAGACTGGTTTGTTAATTTTCATGGGTGATGGCAACAATTGGTAATGAGGTTAGGAATCTACACTAACTCCCATTTTCAGCCATAAAGAAAGAACAACCTTATAACAAATTGAATAAAACTTGGAGAAAACAGAGTCTTAATACTGATGCCCGATGGTTAGTAGGCAAGCAAACAAGAATAAAACCTTGCTTCAATAACACGCTCAAATATTTTTTATTAGCTGATAACGTCACGAAACAAAACGACGTCAGACAATGACAGTTAACGATTAGAAAAAGTAATAAAATATCTAAGCCAAAAGATCTGTTTCTGAGAAGTATGAATGCAAAAAGTGGGTATTCCTTGATATCCGGGTGGCGCAATGAGATCAACAACAGATGCTTTACTTATAACAGTAATATGGTAGAAATGGCTTCGTTGGAACATTAGAGTGTATGGGCCAATTAAAACTAATAATTATATTAAATTAACGGGTTTTTAATGAGTACAATTACTGGACAATACGAGGTTTAACACTTAATAATTTAATTAAGGTATCAAAGATTGCACTTTGATTTATGTGATCTACGCATGTGCGTAGTGTTGGCGCTTCCCATTAGACTAGACTTTTGCTGGTGGTAAGATATATTTTATATTCGCCCGGATAGCGACCACCACATAGGCTGTCAAGCCCCACGTAAGTAAGTAATGTTCCAAGATCAGCCTGTGTATATCCGGTTCCAACAGGCCGACATAATTGTGTCGACTGTCGAGGAGTACTCATGTCTCGTCAGTCAACATTATAATGGATTCCACTTATCAGGTACAGTGGAGCTACTTTGCCTGCCCTTATAAAAAAAAAACTAGTTGCTTGTCACCTCGTAGTTGTATAAACAAACTGATTACATATATCAGATGTTGTAACAGGAAGACGTAGGTTTTTGATGGCTGAGCTCCTCATTGCGCAAATTAATGAAGATGTAAAATCAGTTTATTAGTTTGGGATGTGGTGTGTCGGCCTATATTAATGTGACTGCAATTATTTCTTAATTTGATTACGCCTAGCGTAAACTAAACTCGAGTCTCATTGAAGTAAATCAAATAGAATTCATCTTACTAATATTATAAATGCGAAACTTTGTGAGGATGGATGTATGTTTGTTCCACTTTTACGAAAAAACTACTGAACGGATATGGATGAAACTTTACAGTGATATTGGTTATAAATCAGAATAACAGATAGGCTACAATTTTTAATGATTTTGTGTAATTTGGTCATAATATAACGATACATATCAAGTAAATCGGAAAAAAAAATTATCCCGGAAAACTTCTTCATGCGAACGAAACCGCGAGCAAAAGCTAGTCTGCCATATGTTTACCATCAAAACGCGTCCATTAGAAGCAAATCATCACCTATACTAATATTTAAAGCTGAAGAGTTTGTTTGAACATACTTATCTAAGGAACTATTCTACCGATTTAAAAAAAGTATTACTCATAGGAAGCTACACGACTCCGCAGTACTATAAGCAAATTTCTATCCCGAGAAAATATTGATTCTGGAAAACTTTTTCACACGGGCGGAGCAGCAGAAAAACCTAGTATAATATGAATGCTATTCAACTTTAATCGACATGTCTCCATGAAAACTAAGCATACGACACAGTAACCTCATATAATACGTAATAAAATATTTATTCAAGTGAAGTTAAGGTGACTAAATACAAACACACTACAGACAATGAAACTGCTTAGTTCAACTCGTTCTACTTAAATTTATTGACCTACCACAACCAGACTACAATAACACTGCGTAAAAATGTACCGGTTGTGAAAAATATTACAATGAATCGTATACGTATATATATAAATATCATTATTGTTATCATTTAAAACAGTCATACTATTTCATAAAACATTATTACAATAAAAGTTTAACTATTAAAAAAAACGTAAAGACATACTAGCAAATCCCAAAATTTCTAATCAACACCCTTACCTGTATGTGATATGTACTACATAATTTAAGAAATAAGTCATCAAGCCATGCAGAAGCCCGTTCTAATCTAAATCTAGACTTTGTAATAAGGGTAGTAGCTTTTTCAATCAGTAGAGATTAGTCAAAGGAAAACTAGAAAATAGGTCACGTTCTAACGATAAAGGAACACTGAGTAATGGAATTACGTTATGCCAAAGGAGTCTTGTGACCTCTTTGACGAGAAATAGTAATTTTGAAATTAGAATACTTTGTTCTTTTAGCAGTCGCTCTGGTTATGTGCCATGGATTAAAAACCGTTAATTAATGTCGAAAATGTTTTTCATATTCGTTTTGTATACGTCAGTTGTACCAATGGGACCAAAGGGGCCCATTTGCGCTGTAGACATAAGTAGCTAAAACGTAGTTCTACTCAGCCCTTCATATTAATTCCGGAACACAATTTTTTGAGTTATAATTATGTTAAAAAACTTTAAGCAATCTTGCATACCATAATATGTATCCGATTATAAACTCCTTAAGTGTAAGAAATAAAATAAAAATAAATATAAAAATTAACCCGTTTCTTTGTATCTGAAAATTGCCTGATTGAATGCTATCTGGTTATGGAATTAGTATTCCTGTAAGAAAAAAATACAATAGGGAGGCAGTTTATAATAAAAATAGACCACTTATTAGAAACCAGTAGAACTAACTTAAAATAAAAATAATCATAATAAAATTTTATTTTTAGGCATATGATATATATTAAGAGTCAACGTAAGAAATTTACTTAACATTTGAAGCAATATATTTAATACAAATGGCCATACTTGATTATCTTAAGCCAAAACTGCGATACAACTTTTCCAACTGGAATCTTGTCTTATAAATTAACTAGTCGATTATGCAAGATGTACGGACAAAGGAAAATTTTGATCAAAAAAACTTAAGCGCCTATTTTTCCACTTAGGAATACAACTAGTAAGTAATTCAGTATTATGTTAGCATGTAACATACAAAACATACCGCATTAAAATCGATAGGTAATAAATAGGTCATAAAATCTGCAGTCACTCGTGCAACGAATTTTAATAATACAGCCAAACTCGAGATGTGTGGAACAAAATTTTCCATTGGATCTTCACCGTTGAAACAAATTGGCCAATAAACTAATGTTTACCGGCGGCTATGCCTGCGTGCATGTCCCAGTTGACATTAAAAATCCACTTTACCCTTTTGAGTTAACGTTTTCAAGTGTAAATGTGTAAAGTATGTTTATGAAAACTCATCTTCAAGTTAATATTCCGCAGGTTTTTCAGCTTCTTCAATATCGTGGACCTAAATAACATATAAAATGACTAAATAAAATACACCAATTAACTCAAAATAATGAATACCAAACTCTTTTTCCACCTTTACCCCACCTCCAATGAAAGATCGCTGCAACATACTTTTTCACAATAGTAAGGATGGCGTTTAATTTTTTAAATTGTCGTCTGCCTGTCAGAACCTTCTAAGATCTGGTCCCAGGCAAATAATATTAAAAACACCAAGTATAGCGGGAACTGATCGAACCCAGGGCTCCCCGATCCACAGACTATAGACTTCTACTTGACCTTCTAGATATAAACGTCCATGTACTTGAGGTTAAAATGCTTCCTGAGTTCATTATTTTGTCTCCCACTGTCCTCTGGAGGGAAGCGAACAATTATATTTACAATTCCTACCAAACTTTCTATTTGATTTCGCTGCGGGATATAGACAAATTAGAGTTCCCTGAGACTCGGCGAGCTTCATCGCTCGGTGCCATAAAATGCGTGCCACTGCTGATCCTGGCTTACAGGAGTTGTAGTGGTGGGTGTGAGGGCGGGAAAGTCTTTATTCTAGTTGACCACAAAGGCCTACGCTACATTAGCAATCATATTATAGCATAACGTGTCGTAATCTAGTATTTTATTGCGAAGAACGTAACCATTGTTGTGCGTGTACTGAATTATCTGTGTCATAATGTATCACTGATTAGTCACGAATGTGGCCGAACTGCTGTGTACTTATATATTATTACGCTACAATAATATATAAGTACGGATTTTCTGTTTGTTCTTACACAATTTTAGAATAGGGGATGCGGCCTTATGGGAAGAGAACAAGGATTTCAGGAGGTTGTTATTAGAGGAAGGTTATTTGAACAACCACTATATGTAAAATTTTATGTCACCTAAGTACTATCCGACCTATGAATTATAGACAGATACAGAGCTATATAATGTGGCTCTATCAGTTTTAAATCTCCTGAATTGTCGAATTGAATTCAATTATTTTTTCATAAATTTATGTCATACTGTCACTATGTAATATGGGCTATAGATTATTAATTTTCGACTAGTCTCACGCAAACGGAGGCGAGCGCAAATCTTAGTTATAGATAAGAAATTCAGACGTTCTTTATTTGTTGAGATTACCATTAACATCATTAGATATTGAGCTAATTATGTTTTATGACTACCACAAAAATTTACCCAGATAAGCTGTGATTATAAATTTGAGGTCGCATTTTTGAATTCATGTTCTAAAAATCTAGACTCTAGCAGCAGTTGTACTAGTGTAGAGTCACTTAAAATGTGTGTCTATTTACATTGAACACATATATATCCTAGATTTTTACACTATCCGTCTCGCAGCAGACGTAGTAGAGACAACCTCTGAACTCTTAAGCGAGCCTGTTAAGATGACGGGTGAGTGAATTGCTAGTTGCTATCGAAAAAAATAATGCATTAGGGGCTGCGAGCGACTTCCATGCACGCTTGTGATCCAACAAACAAAGCATGTCATCAAAGCCATAAAAAAGAACAATATCTAATTCTTTGGACTATGAGGACCTCTACCCAAGAGCTGATTCCCGCGAGTGTTTTTTTTTAATCTTTATTTAAGGAGCTTGGTCGTTATTTCGCGACTATGTCGCTCCGTACGTCCACTTTTACCCGTGCCTACTAAATTTTGATGAAATCAAAATATTTTTTAATAAAGCCTGACTTCCACGAGGGTTGTTACGTGCACATTGCACAACCCTCGCAGAATGCATCCACGCGACTATCGATGAGAGAGAAAATAAAGCCTTCCTTGTCACATTTTTAAATAATTATCTAGTTATAATCATAATCGGTATTGTTAGCGAGCTCATGAGGCTCTATCATATGGGATGGAAATATTCTTGACGTGGGAGGACTAGTTGCAGCTCTGCGTGGAACTTGAATAGAAACGTAAACCTATGTTTAAAATTGGAATATGTAGCTACAAAATTTTAAGGTTTATTTAAACACAAAAACCGTTTTTTATTAAGATTGAAAGCCAAAAGATTTTCTATTATACGAAAGTATATATCTGACTGTCAGTTATATTTTCACGGATGAATTATTACATGGATTTCAATGAAATATGGCATGGAAATAAATCGAGACCATGGAAAGGACATTGGCAACTTTTCATCTTGGGAAAATATATAGTAGGACTTTTATCCAGGAAAAACTTTTACACGCGGACAGAACCGCATGCAAAAATAGCCTTTGCTCTATGAAAGTAAATATTGTAAAAATTATAGATTATACCAATTTGGCATATTTTTAAGGCTGTACTGCCTGTCACTGGCATTCGAGATTCAACCACGAACTCTACACCATATTTGACGAGCAAAATGATAAAAACCGATAAGGTGCAGATTGCCTCTTGGTTTGCATGTAAAAGATGGCTGTAGATATAGAGATAAGCAAAAGAAGCTGAGAATAGACGGCCAACCAGACATCCGTCAGAAAAGATATTCAGACAAGCCAAGCTCGCCCTTAGTGTAGAGCCTTAGGTGAGGCACATGCTGCCATTACTCAAAATTAATTCTTATGACCATATGAATACGTATACGTTTCATATAATATGCAAAGTAGCTTAGGTATTATTTCGAGACTTAGCCTATCTGTGTATTTCGTCAAAATTGAGATGGCTGTTTTTACTAGGGTTCCGCTTTTTCCAAACCACGAGAAATCACGAGATTTCACGAGTTTTCTCAAGCCATCGATAATTACGTTTACATTCTTTCGCATTTACAATATTAGTAAGACAATACCGACAGACCTAAGTAACATATTAATGATAATCAGGCACTTCTAACATTTTTTGCCTCTATGAAGTATAACTACGTATACTCGAGTATAGGTATCGTACACATTTTTCAACCCCTCATAAGGCTTCCCGCTTAACGATGTTGCAGTTAACTTAATGCAAAGGCTTACATGCTTTAAAATATTTGCGATTAATTTAATGAAGGGGCGGTATGTTTTATGTAGTTATAATAAGTATTCCAGGTAAGTACTTCATGAACAAAAACAAAATTAAATTAAAATATAACTATAAAAAACTGATCTTCAGTGAGAGAAGAATTATTTAAATTTTATTTCTAGTATCTATAGTAGAGTAGGGTCAATTAAGATCTTATAGTCCTCATGCAGCCCGCAAACCACTCCGCACACTACCATTCGAAAGGAGGAAGACCACGTTGGACTTGCGTAGTGGATTTAGAATCCCAAAATACCTCAGAAAAACAAAAAAAACTATCCATACGAGTGATAATTAATATAAAAATTGCTCGTTTACCTATAAAGAAGTTTAAGGGCTGCCAGATAAAATGATAATTCGTATCAGGCTAAAGTCTATTACGAAGCTAGCATGCGTATTTATGATTCATTAAACACGTCCCAGCTATTCGGCATAAAATGAAAAAGAAATGCGTATGTTTAATCTAAAACATTGGCTAATGTTTTGATTATGCGTACAATATACACACTATAATTTAAATCGCTACGCTAATCTGTATTCTGTACAATAATACGCATATTTTACAAAAGGTAGCCATGTTTACTGTGACAACGCCGAGCTCGAACTGTGGCCGCCATAGTAAAAAAAAATTGTTGTCTATTGAATATGCGACGCGCCGCGCATTTTGCAAAGGTCGAGAACCTCCTCTACAATATGGTAGACGAGAATCTTTCACAACCGCGCCACACTCGCCCGAGCGTTAGTTTAAATTACGCGAACTAGTATTCAACTAACCTCACAATATTCGCAACTGCACGCAAATATTTGGCGGGAACATGCCCTTGAATTAATAAAAAAAAACAAATAGCAATGACCTCGACACACTTGATCACATGATAGACAAGATTTAAACTATTCAAAGCAGGTCAGATTAGGGTGAGTATTATTATGTAGATGTACCTACGTTTTTTTTGAATACGTATTATTATGAAATAGAACTAGAATCACCGGCTAGTTGAATTGATAAGATGACGTCATCACAGTCTGGGCCCCTAATTTTGACGTCAGCTAGTACGGTGACCCACAAATCTACAGACACAATAAATTCAGCAACGTACGGCGCGAAACGACGAGGGTCAATGAACTGTTGACGTATTTAAAATACGCACAAAGTAGGTACCTTATCGCGAATGTAGTGCGCGGCGCGGCAAGCGAAGCGAGCTTGCTGTGCTGTGTGTTTGCAAAATGGTTATTTATAGATGTGAGTGTCCGTGACGGATGGTTCACGCTATTTCTAAGGTCCCGAGAAACGGTGAGTAATAGGAGTTTCTAGTAAACTTCAAGCATGAATGAAATAGAAAATTACTTTTCTCTGTTTAACTCTACGTAGTAAAACTATGAAGAATGTTATCACGCACCTATCTAAGAAGGAAGATTACGTTTATATTTTTATGGAATACTTACTGCTCTACTGACTGGTTGCAAGGACATGCAAGGACAAAAAAAATAGAATGCCAATTCGAAAGCTGTCAAACTTAAAATTAGGGATTGACACATACAAAATTATCGGCCTAATTGTAACCGAAAAGTTCGATACTATGCACCTAAGATGTTTTTTTTATTAAACGTCATTGCTATGCACAACGTTATGTAACGAGAAAGTAATACTTAAATTGAACTGTCTTGTTTCTACTCATTTCTTCATTGGAGGCATGAATTAAATTAATCACATGAGCGAGAACTTTTCTCAGCCAATGCCGGAAACTCGGTGAGAGTTCGTTTTACCGCTGTACTTTTAACGCTATTGATATCGTGCAAATGTGAGAAAGGAAGTGTGTCTGTCGTGCTACAAGGCACACTACACCCAATTTCTTTCTTCGTTAAGAAAGGAAGAGTCTGGTTCATGTTGCTATGCGATTTTAGACGCGACACTAGCCTCCACTAAGATTCATATTGGTAGTGAAAGGGCTGCCTTGGAACCTTGTCCGCACAAAACGAGGCACCCGCAGTAGCCGGCCTATCTACCTACCCACATAATGCAGCGGATACAGATCCGAGTTTCTTACTTACACATACACGTGAAGTACGAAGGCCAGTTTTAAACACATACGTGTATTCGTCGCAAATACATACGGCTTCGATGATCAGCAGGTGTAAGCGAACTAAAAGCGAGGGGTTATTGCGATTAACTCTTTTATCCCTTCGTTTCCATATCAAAGAGTAATGAACCTTGTTCTACTATTGGACGACGTCGATTAGTAACCGTGTGATCTTATGTGTCCTAAAAGTCCGTATTTGTCTCACATGTTTACTGTAACGTTTATGAAGGTGCCGGTATTTATAGTATTATAAAGTATTTTTAAATTTTATAGTGAACCCTTTAAAATTATTGTTATGGTTTTAATATAGGTACCTACATAATAATATGATTGTCAATTGTTGTAATATCTTATTCGATTATTTTTGTCATAATTAATGTGCATAGTTATAAGTATTTTGTAAATTCTAATTAGGGTTGTGATGACCGCGATATGTGTAGCCGAGGGTAAATCAATTTAATATCCAGTGTCAAATAGGCATGAGGTGTTAAAATGTGCTATGTAAATAATTGTAATAACAAAAGCAAAACTGTGCGAGTGAATCGATTACAATAACGAAGGTCAGTGCGTTTGCAAGTGTGCGTACGTATGCAAGTATGCAGGCGAGCTCGGTGCGGCGTCGCTGCTGCACGCCTGCACCGGCGGTTGCAACACCCTCCCCCTTCGTTCTCGGCTTCTCGCTCGTCGCCGTCTTGCCGCTAGCCTGTCTCACCTCGCGGCCGGCAGCCTTGCGCGACGCGCCGCGCTCTTCTCACATTCAAAATTATTCGCAACCATTGCAAAACTCTCTGTGCAATAAAAATATTATATCTTTCGATGCGGTTGCAATTAGTTGTTAAACAGAGATTATTAAATTTTTACAAAGAAATTGCGAAAATTAAGTGCCTTTGAAACTTTGAATGCACTCCTCGTTGCATGTCCCGCGCGCGTCGTTATGAGAACCCCGTATTATTGGCGGTCACGTTGACGTCGCGCGGTGCCGCCATATCTGTCTCGGCCACCAACTAGCAAAATTAATAGGTAATTATTTTCGTGTACAGTGCTTCTGATTGATTTTGTAGTTCAGTGATTGTGTGACAAAGTGTTTTCCATCTTCTGGCATCCTCTGTGCTCATTCCAATTGGATTCTTTTTGGAAAATAAGGCGCGCGCCGGCCGGTTCTTATCGGGTGCTATGCAGTTGCAACTCTCAACTTATTGCAGTTTTGCATTCACCAAAGTTTCATGCGCGGAAAGTTCCTAGTGTTCGCAAATTGCAAATAAAGGATTTTAAATCGTGTTTTAAAGTGATTATTCGTTTAAAGTGATATGTGTAACAGTTTCTAAAGAGTTGTCACAGTTTACTCTGCTGTGTTATTTCGGTCATTGACCGCCGGAATTCGCATCTCCTTTATATTAGTGATGTTGTTAGATTTTTGACATAATGTTGATTTTCGGTTTTTAGGCTCAAAATAGTTTCACGTCACTAGCAGAATGCAATAAGCCGGCCATTCGCTTTTTGAAATTCGCCTTCACCCGGATGGAATGAGGAGTGCAGGAACCCATTGTTTCACAGTTTCATATGTTTGAACATCATTTGTTTTTTAGTTTTTCGGACGATTAGAGAGTTATCATTTTGTTCCAAAATTACAAAAATTACAAAATAAAGGTAAATATAATTTATTTGCAAAGTTTATTCAAAGTAAATATAAATTTTATAAGTTTATAAAGATGTATATAAAAACGTTCGGCGTCGGTCACACACGTGGCTTCCATGAGTCGTATTCGTATGACATCATCTGTAGGCGAGCCATGAGAGATCCCACCTCTACATGAAGGCACTTTGTTCAACTTTATTGTATCTTGCTGAAGTGTGGAAGTTATAGGATTTGTGTTAGCCAAGTGTGTGTAAAACTGATGATGCATGTGCAGAATGGCGGAGGGCAACGGAGAAATACCCATTGAAGAGGTACCTGGGAAGGACTCCGACGTTGGCCGAACACCAGATTACCGCAAACTAATTGAATATGGCTTGGATCCTAAGGTAAGAGTTTATATACTATTTGCAGCTATTTAAGCATGCTTATGACCATGTTCTAGTGTTTCAAAGATGAAATAAGAACCGGCCACCAAATAGTAGTAGCATGCGGAACAAAAGTTTAAAATATTTTTTTCTTATAAATTATGATATCTGCAGAAACTGTATATTTATTATTTACTGTTAGTTAAAGCTAGAGTAATATGGAAAATATTTAAAATAATAATAATGGTCAGAATGTGAAGCGGGATGAGCCTCGCTGGTCATCGGTGACATTGTTACAATACTAGCCGGGGACACACAAAGCCTGATTATTCTATATCAGGCCATGAAAGGCCAGCATCTGCTGACCTTCATTATCATTATCATCATTAAAGTTTACATCTTTTGTAACAAAAAAAATTTTGATACTTGAAAACTTTTCTTATAAGAATCTTGTTGGTCTGTATTACTGTGTGCTCTAAGCATGTTCCTATTGCATTTTGTATTATAAAACTTATTTGAAAAATGTATTTAATTTTTGTCCTTATTTTTATTAATTTTAAACCTAGGTCATAAAAATAAGACCTAAAGGTGACCTATGAATTATGATAACCTTTTTCTAGACATATCCAGGCATTTTTATCTTTATACTTTATTGAGTAGTTTCAGTCTGTTTTTTTTTTATTTTAAATACTAATTTTAGACTAAAACTTGCCAAGTGCAAAAATTTGCAATATTCCTATTTAACATTTACATGCCAAGAATGTAGTAACCCTGAAATACATTTTATATCTAAGATAATGCAGTGGTCTGAGCACTAGATATTGAGTTCTAAATTGCTAATCTTATCTTGGAACCATTTCTAAGAAGTGAGCACTGACCATTACTGGTGTTGCCACTTGCCAGCTGTTGCAATTTGTTGCCAGCTGCAAATTATGTTGAATCGCCAACTGATTTCATTTCTTTTACCTAGATATATTGTTTTGGAATATACATTGCACTTTTTACCTGATAAACGTGACCTTGTGACTTAATCACCTGCATTGCATGCTTGTTTGTTTTTAAACTTGTTGCTATGTATAGAAATATCTCTCATAATGTAAGCATAATTGTTTTTTTTTTATTGCCAATATCATGCATTTTTAAGCTGAGAATCTGTGGACAGATATAGTCTGTCTGCAAGCACTAGATTTTTCCCGCGAAATTCAAATTTTTGCAATGTTCAGGTATAGAATTAATACCGCCTTTCAACAGTTTCTTTGTTACGTGCAACGTCAATTTCGAAGTCACTAAAGAATTCTACGTATTGGTAAATTCCCGCAATTATTCCTTCGTGGAAAGGACGTTATGCCCTCTAATCACTATCGATTTATATCTTATCACGCGTAGACGAGGTGCGGTGAGGAGGTCCTTGTCTGACTAGATGCCAATTAGATTTGTCACCACCTACTGAATTACGTGTCTCGATCAAAAAGGCATATCTGTAGGTAATTTTTGCGGCTTGAGGTCAGTGCTGGCCGTGTGTGATGACGGAGGTGGAAGGGCGGTAGGCGCGTGGTGCGCGGGGTACGGGCCGGTGCACGCGTGAAGGGAACTAGCGGGGTTCACGACGAGCACGGGGTTGGCGGGGGAGGGGGCGGGGCACAGTCTGAGTAATTTTCCTCGTCACTGTCCTTTGTTAATAACATTGTGCGAAGGTATTTACCTCTTTTTATAGGCATGTAAAAATAAGTACACGTCGAGTTGCAGTTTGGGTAAACGGTCGACCCGCTACAGTCGTATGTACTGTAATGAAAACGAAAGCCTTGATAATGTTAAATGCCGTGCATGTTGGCGTGGAGCATCGCTCGCTGCTTCGCCTTGTAGTGTCTTGACGTGTTCTGATTTCATGCTAAAATATCAATTCGATATGTATACGGTCACGTTTGTCTTGAGGAATATTAGGCTAACGTGTAGCTACAATGATATGTGAGACATTTTCAATCTGATGGCTTATCGCCGAATTTGGCGGGAAATGTTCTTCCGATGCACTCGTTTGTGGATTGATCTTGAATAGGAAAATTTATTAATAAGTTTATAAATGAATTATTTTTTATAATATGTCGAATTACATAAGATAATTGTCAGCATAAACCAACGGGTCTTCGTTCAGTTTAATAGAATACGTAAAATTTACTAGAATTTAGTTTATTTTGCAATCCAGCTTCTTCAATAATAGGAATGAGTAAAGCTGAAAAAACTGTCAGTTTAGTCACGTATTGGGGCCAACGGTAGGTTCAACCTTGGCATTAAAATTAAACTGCCAATTCCTGAACCGTACCTGGATTTCAATACCATTTAGTCGGACACTTCACCAATCATCCACTTTATATCTCTACAATCCATCCACTCTATACGGATTGATGATGGACACTAAATGATGATCAAGGACATAATCTTTACCACCAACATTGCTAAATTGGCTCCAACATATTGGCCGGACATTAAACGCAGTCAAGTAGCGCTGCTCTGCACGGGTTAGCGACAGAGACGCCTCGATAACATCGGCTTCCATTAGCCGCTTGCCGTTTGCCACTTACTTTGCCGTTAGACACGACACGAAGCGACGTGATTGTACGTCTGTCGCTTCCTACATTATTCTGGATTGTAACAACGTATGTGCACCTTACAGCACGTAAGTTAGCGCCTGAGCAATTTCCTTATTTTCGAAGATGACCAAAAAAAAGAGCACGATATTGGCATTTTGGTCTTATATGCTATTGTCTGTTACATTTATCGCCAATTACTTAATATACCATTTTCTCATAGTTAGCTACTGGAATGCCTATAACGTCAAGGAATAATGTGAAATATAACATTCGCGTAAACATAAGAAATAATTAAGGAATAATGTAGTTTTTTATTAGAAAAAGAAATTTAAAAATTAAAACTTAAAAACATGTGTGTCAAAAAAAAAACACTATTCCACTTTATACAATAAAATAGTCGATATAACCAAATATTGGGTATTCCGTGAGCACATTCCTATTTCAGTAAGTAACTGTATATTGCCTAGGCGCCAAGTTGCAATAGACTACCGAGTCTGAGAATGCAATTGTATTCTCGTAAAGGCATCAATGTCATTAAAAAATTTACGCATCCACTAGAACTCGCTACTGCACTGTACCCAGCTGTCCCCAAGGTAATACCTTGGGGATTATTTCTGGGAGAGTGGAATTTAAAATGGATTAATTTACAGTTCTTTCAAAACCAACCTGATTTATGAAATTGTCAGACTAAATTTAATTTTACTCAAATGCTAGTATCTTCCAGGGACATAATATACCATAATACTAGTATCCTTAGTCCGTGTTTTTAGCTGCGAATAATATCAATACCATAGATATTTTATGTACTAGACGAGTATGAAATCCACGACCTTTCCTTTCTGAGGCAGACTACTCGCCGTACTACAGACTTCTACAAACAACTACATAAGCAAATTCCCCGTAAAGCTGCTACTTTTCGGACTTCACAAAGAGACCGTAGTCTTGGCGACAAAAAAAATAAAACAAGATTTCCTTTGTACGCTACGAAAGGAGGCTTAACTTCACTCGATATTTTGTCACAAACTAGGTCGATGTTTCTGAAGAGATTATCTTGTAAAACGACTTTTAATGAACTTAATTGATTTCAGTATGTGTCACGAGCCCACACGTCTGGTGCTTTCTGTGAATCATAATGTTTCTGCTATTTTCGATTATCTCTCGTTTGTGTGTAGCATACATTTTTATATTGGACCTAAATTAATATAAGGCATTTACTATCTGCACTTTCGCTTGAGTCTGGATTCATCGGTCCAATGCCATCGATGATGGTCTTATTACTTTTCTGTTCTACGAACTGGTTACGTTTCGAATATTTTACAATAATGAAAGTCTTCATCAGGAGTTTTTGCTCTTCTATAAATAATAGGTTCTGCCGTCCCCTCTGCTATGTGCTGAGATTGTCCCTCTCATATCCACGTGTTTACTCCTGCTGCATATTTAGTGCATACCCTTGTTCACACCATAAATAATTCAAAATGGTCGTGTGTGCGTGAAATTTTCTCGACGGGAGCATTGCGCCTGAATTTCAATTGTTGATTACACTTTGTGATTTTAATGTACCGTTCTGGCTTGTGGCTCTTTGCTAAGTTTCACAGTGAACCGGCATAACAATAAGCTGTCCCATTTTTACGTGAGAATTGTATCGTTCAGATGTTAGTCACCCGTGTAATGGCAGTGGTTACAAATTAGTCTTTGTCTGATTTTTAATCGCAAATGTTTTGCTGTACAACTTTGTTCTTTAAATTAACAGATATAAGCCAGGTTGGCCTTTGATAATTTAAAGGAGTATGTCTTTCGTAAATTATCTAGGTCTATGGAAAATGCAGTTATACAATAAACATCAAACAATAATGATAAATCATTATGCTACTACGGTAGTCGGGTAATTACCGCCAAAATCTGACTTCTGAATATGATACATGTGACGTCACAGATAAATTGATATTGCGCAAAGTTTCTTGCCACGTAAGATTTTCCACGTAGTATTTCTG
Source organism: Manduca sexta (assembly GCF_014839805.1). Classification (NCBI taxonomy): domain Eukaryota; kingdom Metazoa; phylum Arthropoda; class Insecta; order Lepidoptera; family Sphingidae; genus Manduca; species Manduca sexta. The sequence goes on from NC_051135.1 coordinate 10,034,135, forward strand.
TATTATGATGTTACTTTGTTATAAGATAAGTGTTTAACTACTTTATTATATAGATAGAAATTATCCCTGAAGTAAATTAAACCCTGACTGAATAATATATAATTGATCAGACTAATTCATAGAATTGTCCTTATTAATTGCACAATTAGGGCCTGTTTTACAAGTTTCAATTAAACTTTCTTTGGCTGTTCTCGTATTAAATAGCTAGTATAGATAATGTTTATTTTATTTACATTTACTTGATAGCAAAGATTATAGTGTGCCTCGTATTTGAGCGGCTGATATATTTGTTAATAATAACATTAAAACATGGTGAAACAGGCTCTAAACGTTGCATTATACTCTACGAATAACTTGTCGGATGATTGAAAAATGAGCCCTAAATCGTAGAAATATTGCCCTTGTTGAAATCATATTATGGTCGTTAATTAAACGTTGTTTGATATTCCAGGTGGCTGCCAAGCTGGACGACATTTATAAGACTGGAAAGCTAGCGCACGCCGAGTTGGACGAGCGTGCGCTAGACGCCTTAAAAGAATTTCCATCCGACGGTGCTTTAAGTGTACTTGGACAATTTTTAGATTCAAATCTCGAGCATGTTTCAAATAAAAGTGCTTATTTATGTGGAGTTATGAAGACTTATAGGTGAGTCAGTGTTTTGTGTGCCCTTTGTGCGAGACGACTGGTCAGAAAAAAAAAGTGGGTAAAAGTTGCTGCAGTAACCGTCTTGGCGGTCCGATCAATTGAAACATCTCACCCTATTTAAAGGGGTACGTGTATCTTGCCGCAAGCAAGTATTTAATAAGTAAAACCAGAAAAGCGACTCCCTATTTTATACTTTCTAAAGAGTGTTTCGTGCGGTGCGCGGTACGCGAGTAGTTTGCGCGATTTAAATTACTAGCACAGTATACGATTCACATAGTACGTCATCGCATTTCATGTGGAAGAAAAATCGCGACGTCTATAAGCGTTATTGGATAATTATTACGCCAGTTATGAGTGTTATGAAATGATTTGGCTGCGTACCGCCCACGTGTCGCCCCGTAACGTGCAACTGCCCCGTCTATACACGTTACCTTCGATGCTATACTGTCATTATAAATTGTTATATTGCTTGCCTAAACCATTTTTCCAAAACAAAGTCCTCCGCCGCGTCTGTCTGATGGCGATAGACTCAAAGACCTAACTGATTTTGATGCAGTTTAGTATGGAGTTAGTTTGAGACCTTGGGAAGGACATAGGCTACGGTTTATCCTGGAAAAATATATAGCGGGACATTTATCCCGAAACTTATTACGCGAGCTAAGCCGCGAGCAAAAGCTAGTAAAGAATAGAGGTGATTATGACTATAAAAATATTGGCTTGGAAAAGTACATTACACACGTCTCTGCAGTCAATTAGCACTATTACTTTATTGTCGTTTTTCGATTGTTTTGTACAGTGATATATTTAAATTTAATATTATTTCTAAGTTGCATTATTTTTATCGTGGGTAGAACACGCGTATGTAAAGTACATCTGTTAGACGTACAATAGCTTTGTATGTTTAGACCAGTACCAGTGTATAAGAACTGATGCTTTGATATGTAGATCGTTGTAGCTGATGTGATTACTGGATTTTACATACAGCCCTTTGTCGTAAAGGTTTTTGTTATGGGAATGTGGCGATAAAAAAAGATAAACAGTTTAGATTTCAACTGTTTTAAATATTAAATAACATATCATTTTAAACTAATATTTGTACGCCTTAATGGCAAATCATAAGGAGCCCTGCTTTATTTATTTAAGATCTATAACGTGTACCTATGTTGGACAAATAAATAATTCTGATTCAACGATTAACGGTATACACATAATCTACGTTATTCAGTTAGTTGTGCAGTTTTTTTCGCATAGTAACACGATCTATACATTGGATGATTGCCAAACTACTCAGTGCATCTGGGTCACAATCTTGAAAAATTGATTTGACACGTAATCTGTCGCCTGTGACCGTTAGATTTCCGCCTCCAGAACTTCCCTTCGACAAATTGGACATGGGAAGTGCGAAATGGTCATGAGGCGGATGGATCCTAACTGGGATGTGGTCTTGAACCCAAGTTTTGTGAGACGATTTTTTTAATGGCTTCCTTGGTCTGACGGTACGAGTCTTGATGTTTAGGGTTCAATTTTAATGTCGGGCGAAAGTTATTTTAGATGATTTTGATTGTAGTTTACGTAAGATAAGTGGCTAAAAAACAAAAATGCTACAAGAATATTCCAACGCCAACACCACGTCGAAAAAGATATGGTATACTAAGGATAGAGGGATACTGTAAGAGATCTTTTTGAAGGATGGACGTTTCGATCCTTTGTGACAGCAACTGATTAGATTATTACTAATCGTCGCTTCAGATGTCACCTCGCCTGTTGCATGACGTAATTCATTTTCCGATGAGGAAATCTGACTGATCTCGTATCAATAGTTTTAGATTTTTTCACGGTTGCGTAACTGCTCTATTTGATATTTGTCAACCTTCAGTGGATTGTATACTCTCCATATAATGTTCTAAAGTTGATTTTTTCAAAACATTTGCGTCGATGTGGGTAGATTCAGATTTTTGTTTCGGGTCGCACATGCTAAATGATAGATCTCCCGAGGTTTCCAAACAGGAAATTGCTATCACTAAAGATATTTCTAGCGTAATGTATGGACGTGTGGATGCCTTGGTTATCTACGATTCTACACACGTGCATAATCTAAATGACAAGGATAGACGTCTGTTGCAAAAAAATCAGAAAACCAATGACCAAACAACCCCGACCAGCCCATTTCGAGACGTGATTAGTTTATCGTCTTGCCGGCTCGCAACTCGTCACTTCCAGACGGTCTGCCGAATTAAATATCTCCAATGACCTCTGTGAGAAGAGGGCACAGTGTAATAATGTACTCGATACCAGCCATTAAAATGCAATAAAAAATGATTGCCGCATCTAAAATACTCGACGGGGCTGGTTGGACGCGAGTGGCTTTGTCTGTTTGCCTTGTGCTGGTAAACGCGTCTTGAGGTAGATATTAAAGAATGTTTATGGAATTTGAGTTGAGTGTGGTGGAAATTTCTCGAGTTTGGTTTAGAATTAAACTATTTTTCGGATTTTATCGGGGTTTTTATATTTTAATTTTTCTCCTGACGTTTCGATAACTGCAGCCTTCTTGGTCACAAGGAAAAAAACTCCAAAAAATAGTTTAATTTTAATGTCTAACATTCGCGTAAACATAAGAAATCATTAGTCTGATACAGATTCTTATTAACGTTTGCGCCCAAGTTAAAAGGTGTAACTTACATATATATTGCCCGCCAAACTTATTTAGGTCCCATATGAGCAGAGTTTTCAGATACTAATTCCAACCCCGAACAACGGCGTGTTTTTGGAAATCAAAAATCTTGTTTGGTCTACTTGAGACCGAACTAAATATCTCCCGGGTTAGGGTCTTATGCTTTTGTCGTGTTAGAGCGTCTTGTAGTTATCACAGATAACACAAGGTTCCGCTTTTGAATATTGGAAAGTAGCGGTTGCGCGAACCGCTGAAACATTATCGTCTAAATCAACCCCTACTATAGCTTTTGATATAATCCAAACTCCGAAACCCGCCACTCTGTGTACTATCCTAGGACCTATGCAACAGTTTTTTTTATGTTAAATATCCCGTTTCTGAAATCCAATACCTGTACTAATTGAGTTTCTAGCCACCGTCACGCCATCTCGACGGTGCAGTCTCTGTGTAGAATCGAATTAGGGTCGATAATCGACCGTAACCGCCGGTCAGTTGGGTGTACACGGGTCGACACGCGGCGACACTGTGTCCGCAGCTGGAACACGTCGGCTTGGACATGTAATAAGATCATTTTGTCCTCGTGTCAGCGTGTTTGCGCCGCTGCCAGATTAGATTACGAATGGTCATTAGCCTCGCGAAGGCGTGACACGATGCAGAAATTGCACTCCGATGCAATGTTTGCGTGTTTTTTTTTAATACCGAATGTGAACATGTACAAAAATCGTGGGAAAACTAGAACTTCATATGTTAAAAGGTGCAATATTTATCGGCTTGGCGAAACACGAGCTGCGCTGGATTCGATTTTGTCTCTGATTCACCATTACGAAATACGACTGAATTTAGTCGATATGCGGATGACCATCCTACATCATGAGATTGACATAAGCTTAATGGATCAAAACTCGGAGCTATGTAGGTGCAAATTCGACTTCCTTTTGTAGATAAGGTTAAATATCGATTTATTTTTATGTTTTTGGAGCTAGATTAGTTCGAGCTTTAATTTGATAGCCCGGAGACCTTCAATGGTCGCTGGTTCGAAACCGTGCGGTGTCGTACAATGTACAACCGGAGTAAATTTTTATGGCCCGTGTAAAATTCACTTTACCCAATGACAGAAAATAACAACTGTGATATCCATAACTGAATTCTGCCTAACTGTTTTTATACCTGAGCTTAGTAAGATCTAGTCAGGTACACCACATTGGACGGTAAAATGTTCCAATTGAACTAAAAAATCGACCAGCCAGACGCCATTGTTAATTGCCATAATTATGCCGGCCTGCACAATTGCTTCGCTTCTAAAATCCAGTGTTGGTTACTTTATAGTCATTGTTGTCAAAGGTATAATTTAAATTGCAATGATATTTACAAAGAGTTCTAAGATTACATACAGCGGACATTGGGAAGATTATCATGCAAAAATTTTACGCTCATGCAATGGTTACTCAATGTACCGTGAAATACCAAAACATCAATGTAAAATACTTATATTTTTTCCATATCTTCATTTGCAAAGTTTTAATGTATATATTAGATATTAATGTTTTCGTATTAATATCAAAGGACACTGTGACATTTTGTCTCACAGGCATTTCAAATAAGACAGCGATTTATTACTAATAGTAATAAGGTTTGAAGCTCAAATTGTGTTCTCATGTCCCGTCTATACCAAACTATAGCCTTTAATGTCGGAAAATGTATTTGATGTGTCATCATCTATTAGTTTTACGGGCCTTAAAATTGTTATGTTTCTGTTTTATGTCATGACTAAAAATAATAACTAAATTGACAATATATTATATAATGGCCGCAATAAAATAAATTAATTACCATGAATAAGGAAAGTCAGTAGTTGTTCAATATAATAAACGTTAGGTATGATTTGTAAGATAATCCTTACTATAAGCTTTACGATTTGAGACATAACTGATATATACCGAACATGGGCTTCTAAATACTTTATGTATGAACTTCTTTATACGCCTCTGCTTACCCTTACAGGATACGAGCGTTGTCATAAAATTCAAATTCGTTTTTGTGAGCATATTCCTTATTAGGATTTTTTTAAAAGTATAGTACACTTGCACAGCCTTAGGTTTCATTTTTTACGTCACACTTTTAGAATTGCGACGTGAGCGCAAAGAATCGCAAAAATTCAATTAAGTATAGCAAACAAAAAAATTACAGTATATATTTTGTAATGTATTTTTATTAATAATTCTATATTGACATAATTATGTGCAGTAATAAGCCAGATCTCTTCCATCCCAGCCTTGCGGTTTCCGCGACGGTCATTGGCAAATCGTCTCTCATTACGCGTTGAAAATACGATATCAGATTAACTTATTATAATATGATTAGGCATAAATGTGGTGTTTATGCAAATCGAATCGTAATAAACCGTTCATATTATTTCTGTAAAGAAGGTTAATTGTTTTAGCAGTATACTTCTTCAGTCTTACTTATAAAAAAATCACAAATCTATGCTTAGTCAAAACACAAATTTACTCGATCAGCTGTAAGTCAAAATCCGCCATCTTGCCTCTTAATAAGGTTTAAACTAGGAAACCGGTGGTGTTTTTTACAGCTATTTAAGCAATTATAAATCACCTTTTAACGCTAAAACAAGTTTATAAGTAAGACTGCCTATGTTTAAAACTTTATGCTCAAGGTTTAAACGTTCGAATTTCGAAAATCAATAGATAAAAAAATATGCCCGAAAACGGATTTACTTGATTAAAACATCTTCAACGTACCACATAACTCATAATACATTGAATAAAGGTACTCGTACAAATTTCATTTTGCAATTCGCCCCATGAGAACGAAGTTAGTTCTAAAGACTAACTTCACATTTTATCATAGCAATGTTGTCTGAACTGTTCACTATACATTTATAAATCCTGTTTGTAAGTGGACATAGAACTTAGGAGGGTGAAATCAGTGCTGCCAACTTCACGGCGCGGTGTTGGTATAGAACTAGACCGTGTTGACACGCAAAACTTTTGGGGTTATGTTTGAAAATAGAACACTCATAGCTGGCAGGAGATACCATTAAAAATAAAAAGTTTTTATCGTAAAGTATTTATTTGTTGCTTTATAAAAAAACGAAAAATGTTTGTCTTTTGTTTCCAGGCAAAAAAGCAGGGCGGGCGTGCAGGGCGCTCCCGCCCTGGCTCCCTCTGTCCAGGTGAAGGGCCCCGACGAGGACAAGATCAAACAAATATTGGTCCGCACTGGTTACACGTTAGATGTTACCACTGGTCAGTATAACCTTAATTCTATAATTATACCTACTTTGTACCATATTTTGTTCGCGGATCTGTCTACGAGACGTCATTTTCTTTCTTAGCTTATGTCCTTTTAAATCGTTTAAATTGTCGTATTTTTTTTCTAAAGTTAATTTAGTGAAATATATAAAAACATAACATACCGTTGAAAAAAGTCACTCAGTTTACGATTCATTATATCAGTACAAACTATGTATTCTTATAAACTGCAACAATAGCATAGATTGTTTATTTTAGTGTCCTATATAAGTTTATTAGTATGTAGACAGATGTAATCATATTATATTGTAATGTTTACAATGGAAATGTCATTCGAATAAGTCAGTGACGTTCATAATGACATTAGAATATAGCATGCCCATAACTATAAAGTTGACCAATAAAACTACGGTAATTCCAACTCCGTCGCTATTTCATAAGATGCTGACAATATAATGCCTTTACTCTGTCAAGAATCTTGTAAGAATTTGATTAAACATAAACATAAAAGGCTGGTTGCTCTATTGATTGAACAAAATTTATATTTCGCATAACAAAGATTTTTTCTCATATGTAATTTTGTTAATGATTAATTATAATGACATTTAAAAAAATATATTTTGTAAGAATTATATTGAGATCACAAGTAAAGATATTAATATTTTTACGGTGGTATATTGGTAGTTGCTAATAGAGCAAGTGTGCGTGTTCAGGACAACGCAAGTACGGCGGGCCGCCGCCCGGGTGGGAGGGCGGTACGCCGGGCGCCGGCTGCGAGGTGTTCTGCGGCAAGATCCCCAAGGACATGTACGAGGACGAGCTGATCCCGCTGTTCGAGCGGTGCGGCACCATCTGGGACCTGCGCCTCATGATGGACCCCATGACGGGCACCAACCGTGGGTACGCGTTCGTCACCTTCACCACCAGGGACGCCACGCAGCGCGCCGTCCACGAGGTGAGAATACACGCCGACAAATCCACGTTTATATGTTGTGTGTCCAGAGTGGTATACGGGCCCTAGAGACCCTATAACGATTGGCGCAGTTTCACATGTCATTATTCAGTGTGTCGCAAAATTTTTCACGTTTATAAACACGATTAGTCAGTTGTCTATTTTTATCGATGTTTCAAAATGTCGATATATCGATACACCGATGACGGACATTTGAGAGCGCGCCAATCGGTGCAAACATTAGTGCCGTGTTGGGACCATAACACACACAAGTCCGGTCCTCTGCCTGGACGCGGGGCGCATTCGGTGTGGACGCGAGCGGAGATGCGTGCCAGCCGCGACCTTCACTACCGATACGAGCGCGGACACGATCGCGTGCGCATGCCACCCGGCACACGGCACACACATGGCACGTATGCTCGCGTGACACACGTGGACCGACTACCAATGCCACAGATATGTCTCACGATACATTCGGGTGGTCGTCGATCGCCCTCATGAATATGATAATTTATAATTGGTAACACCAAATTGAATCAAAAACTTTTTCTACCTGATTTTAATTTTTTTGTTTCTATAAGATTATTTTTTTAATTGGGTGTGCCGAATTTGATGCAAAATTCATTCTAATGTAACGTCTGCTTTCCAGGTGACTCGCCGAAATGTTTAAGTATATTTCCTTGAAAGATTAACAGAATCACAGCACACGCTGGTCCGTGTTTGACGGCTTCGCGCTGCCACCCGCCATCCTCGTGGCAAAGGCTAACATGGCCCACACAGGCTCTATGTTAAACTGTTATAAATGTAATATGGCAGAGCGGAACGGCGTGGTTAACGTTTGCCACCCGCAGCGGAAGCTGTCAAACATGTGTGTCACTTGCAAGACTACTAGTGTATCATCAGCCAGTACTTTTGCAAGTTTCCAATCATTTGCCTGTCGAACATATTCACAGTCACACTTGGGAGATATAGATTTAAGCTTGTTATACCATTTAAACAGCATGACATTAATATCCCGCGGCGGCGGTCGCCTGCGTGCCGCGGGTGCCACGTGCAGGCCGGGGGCGCGCCGCCGGCCGCCGCCGCTCTCTGTAATCACTGAATTTGTGTAAATGTGCAATCATAACACCTGTAAACTGATCTAGCCTCGCTTGTCCTGAGATATCATCCCGTTCTTTACTGTTGCACCTCGTTCAATTTTAAGTTGCTTTGATTTTTTTTGTTACCATCACACTCTTATTCGCTTTTTTTATTTTCACTTCATCAAACGGTCCACTTACAGGGTTAACTTTGAATTGGCTTCAAATTGTTCTCCAACTGAGAATTTAATATATCTCAGGCTCTCCTCTTTGCTCCGTACAACACTTTCGGCTTATCATCCAAAAAACAGTTAACTCATCACGATTGGCTCTAACCGTCATCATGTTCACGCTGCGCCCGAGCTGCGCCCAGCCGAGCCGTGCCGAGCCGAGCCGAGCCGTGCCGGCCGAGCCGTGCCGAGCAGTGCCGAGCCGGGCCGAGCCGCCGCTCGCGGCCTCGCGCGACGCGCTAAATTCTCACGCATCTCTCGTCCGGCCCAGACCGACGACATATCGGCCAAACCGGATTCGAATCACTTTTTTTTCAAAATTGTTCCCTTATTATTTTTCCCACAGCTCGATAATCACGAAATAAAACCAGGGAAGACTCTGAGAATTAAGATTAGCGTACCGAATCTGCGACTTTTCGTCGGCAACATTCCCAAGTCTAAAGGCAAAGAGGAGATACTGGAAGAGTTTGGTAAATTAACAGGTAAAGTGTCACTCGAATGAATTAAGGAGTTAATAGCCTTGTCGGGTTGAGTGCGTGGGGCTTGGTGTGGACCGCTGAGGGTGCCCCGCTTGCGTCCCGCTTGTTCCCTCGGCCCTGGCCTGCCTGCTCCCGCCTGCGCCCCCCTCCGCGCCACGCGTACCGCACCCGCCTGTCCCGCCGCCTGCTCCCCGCCTGCCTCCCGCTCCCCGTCCGTCCGCCCCGCCCCCGCCCCCTGACCCCTGCCCGCGTCTCTCCAGTCATTGGGCCCGGACGCGGCCGCCGCTGCGCGACCCGGCCTCGGCCGTTGGCCATTCTCCCTCGAATTGTTCTTGCAGCTGAATGATTATGAAATTCGAAAGGGGAAAAAGATTGGCGTAACAGTTTCCTTTAACAATCACCGGTTATTCGTGGGGAATATCCCTAAGAATCGAGATCGGGACGATTTGTTTGAGGAGTTTTCTAAGCACGCACGTAAGTCCTTGTCGAATTCATAATAAGTGCTATTGAGTACTGCGCGGGCCGGCGCGCCGACTGCGGCGCGGGAGGCGCGGGAGGCGCGCGCCCGTAGGTGGCGCACGGCGCAGGCGCGACGCATGCGCACGCGCACGCGCTCGGCGCGCCGGCCCGCCGAGTGCATCCGGTAGTAGATTTGCAAACGAAGTGTTTACTGATGATGATTGGCCGCCTCGAGAATGCTCACTGGTAATGACTGGAGAATCTTGCCGTTGTTCTCTAGACTAGACTTCTTCAGTGCCGTATATGTTCTCCTGGATATATCGTTTGATTTGCTTCATATTAGTAGCGTTGAAGGAATGAGTCGCGACGGGGTCGAGGGAAGCTTGTTGTACATTTGGAGGGTGGCGCGAGGCTCCTTGTCTACATTGTGTCGTGTGATTGCAGCTGGACTGGTTGAAGTGATTATATATAGTTCGCCCGATGACAAGAAAAAGAATCGAGGATTTTGTTTTTTGGAATACGAGTCTCACAAAGCGGCGTCGTTAGCCAAGCGCAGGCTGGGCACTGGAAGAATAAAGGTACGTTGGCACTGTTGTCTTCACTCTTTAACATACGAGCAGTATTCGGTAGGAACAATTTCACATTGAGCTATAGAAAGGGAATCGGCAAATCAGTATTAATTATAGAGACTGACTTGAATTATTATTTCTAATGTTCGAAGTGATTGACCACTGAGTACTGTATTCATATTAAATGCAGTTTAATTTTTACGGTCTGAAGTTAGTCGTTTAGCTGCTCGTGTTATGCATCATTGATTTCACGACCCGTTACTGACTTCATACCGAACAAGTTAAATAGTAATAAAATACTTTCACGCAGACGAACAAAGTTGCACTTATGGATACGTCAAAACAATTTATAAGAATAATTGTTATTTCTAATTTACATTTAAGATTTAAATATTTATGCAGTAGATTTGACGCACTAGTTTAGTTTTGTAATGCTTTTTCGATATACATCTTAGATTTATCTACATCACTATTACATGGAAAGTAAATTGCAAAGTAGAAGATAGCGTAGACAAGAAGCCGAAATAATATCTGATTTTGATGATCTGATTCTATTAAATTGTAACGTTATTGGTACTGTAGTCTAATATAAACTCATGTTCCTTTCTTTCAAGTAGATTTTAGTATTTAACATTTTGAATATATTTCGGCCTGGCTACATGAACTCTTAACCCCTTATTCATGGATGTTATTTATCTAAGGACGGAGCATTGCTGTGATAACAAGGTTGTTTTTCAGCTTTATTTATCTGATAGCTTGTTGTTAGTTCAGCTGTGTTTATCTGACAGCCAACTAGATGCAAGTTGTATATCAATATTAGCCAATCATATCAGCCCTATGTCTACGCACTGCGAATGCCATCAGCACTGAGCAACAGACTAGTTATCACAGCAATGCTCCGTCCTTAGATAAATAACGTTTATGAATAAGGAGGTTAGTGATTTCAGCCAACGCCCCTTAGCACTTCACCCATGGCGCTGATATTATGTCCGATTAATTTAGAGACAGATGTAATGGGCAAGGTGCTTGCTGTTCGCTGGTTGCATTGTTGATATAGCCTGACCAGAAAAATACAAAACTTCGTCATGTTGTACTGGATATGATACTAATTTGTTGTATTGATAAGGTTAACTTTAGTAAATGTGGCCACAAAGGATTCAAAAATAATTAAGTACTTATCGTTGACCTAAAATCATGAAATTAGGCAAGAAGCGATGTCTCTTACAACACATGTAAAAAAAAAATACTTTCATAACAAAAAGCGAATTTACTATTACAAACTAATTTGTGGTTGAGCAATAACCGTGTCTAGAGATTAGCAAAGTTAAGTTTGTCGAGTTTGAACTTCTTAGATACCTACAAGTTTGTACCGAAACCTCGGTACGCGAGTCCAACTGTCACTTGTCCAATGTTCTAGTCACGCTATACGATCATAACCAATCAAATATGCTAGTAGTCGTTATAAAGACGCATGGGTTATCTGAGCAACTGCATCAGCTATACCATAGATCAGCTATATAATAGATGTTAGCTTCTGATATTACGTCCCCATCAGGCCACGAGCGTTTCCATTGAAGAATCTGACGCTATGATATATCCAAATGTGTGACGTGTGTTTACTGTGTAGGTATGGGGCTGTGATATAATTGTGGATTGGGCGGACCCCCAAGAAGAACCCGACGAGCAAACTATGAGCAAAGTGAGTGTATTTCATAATAATTTTTACTTATTAGATTTTGCTCGCGGCTCCGAATCCATGAAAGTTTTTCCGGGATAAATATTTTCTCGTGATAGAAGTAGCCTATAGCACACAGGAGTAATGTAACTTTCTATCAGTGAAATAATTATCCATATTGGTACCGTTACAAAGCTACAAACAAAGAAACAAATTGACCATTTATAATATTTGTACTCTAAAAATAATTATAAAGGGCCCATTCAGATTGCGCATTTTATACCACGTCGATAAAGTGCCGTTTTGAAGCGCGCGTTTTTTTTTTGTTTTTACCACGCTCTCATTGCTTCGCTCTTGCATTTGAACTAGGTCTTTAATTACTTAAAAAAACATTGTGTATTGGCTTATAGAACTTGTGTGTACTATGAGGAATGGTGATTTTCAAGTTGGTTGAAAAATAGTCAGTCAAGTTTTCACAACTGGAGAATTATATTTTTTTTGTAACTTTATTAATGGCTGTCATATGCATTTTGGCACTGAGACAGTTGGTATGTCTGAAAGTTTTTTTCCTTAAACCCTCTAAAACCCACGACGACTGTCCAGGTGAAGGTGTTATACGTACGGAATCTGACGCAAGACATAACCGAGGAGGCGCTGAAAGAGGAGTTCGAGCGCTACGGTAACGTGGAGCGAGTCAAGAAAATCAAGGACTACGCATTCGTGCACTTCGACGACCGGGACTGCGCTGTCAAGGTGAGGGTGCATGCAAAAACAACACTTGTCATTGTAGATATTTAATTCAAAATCAGTTGTTGTTGGAGGGAAATATCTTTCTCAAAATTGGGCTAGTTTTTTTTTATAAATAGTATAATAAGGTTAGTTCAGTATATTGTTGATGCGTTTTTGAAATTTCATCCAAACGCAGAGAGTTTTAATATTCATCCAGTCATTTGACAAACTTATTTATAATCTTAGATATTGTCAGAAATGTACATTTTTTTTAAACTGAAATTTGCAGTATACTTAGTGCGGTAGGTGGACGCCACTAGATGTTTTAGTGCATGATTGTGTTGTACACGTTTCCGTGGTGTGGTTCCAGGCGATGCAGGAGCTGGACGGCAAGGAGGTGGGCGGCGCGCAGCTCGAGGTGTCGCTGGCCAAGCCGCCCTCCGACAAGAAGAAGAAGGAGGAGATCCTGCGCGCGCGCGAGCGCCGCATGATGCAGATGATACACGGCCGCGGCGGGTCAGTGCGCGCTCACTACACTCACCACACTCAGTCATTTTAACTCGGTTCATTTAGGACAATAAACACCACAAATTTCACAAATTATAGGGCAGCTGAAATACTTAAAAAGAGAATCTACTTAATTAAACACAATGAGGTGTGACCCGCGGCTTCGCCTGTGTGAAAAGCTTTTCTCGCTCAAATCTCGTATATTTAGCGATTTGTGACGCCATTGATATGACGCTAGTCAATTTTTAAAAAAAATTACTTAAAAATTTGAAATTACCCAAAACATCTCGATAAACAGTAGCCTGTGTGTCAATCCGAAACATGATCTCTCCATGTGCCAAATTTGTGCATTAATTTCTATGAAACGTCCAATCATCGTAATATTTGACAAACATTGCATTTGTAATGCGCAGATTCGACTGGTGCGGGTGTTCGCCGGCGCACACGCTGCGCGGGCGCACTCCGCAGCCGCCGCCGCGCCCGCCGCAGCCGCGACACGACTACGGTCAGTCGCACCGCGCGCGCGCACACGCACGCACACACACCTACCGACACACACACCACGACCCCTACTCACACTCCTACCCACACACACACTCATACCCACACTCACACTCCTACCCACACTCACACTCTTATCCACACTCACACTCGTACCCACACCCGCGCGACGGACGCTAAGTGACGTTTATACACAGCGGCACGTTAGTACTTCTCGTCTCTTCTGTTTAATTCGATATGTAATTTAAGGTCGAAGCAGTCACATCGCCTCGGCAGCAGGTCGCAACAAAGTAGATTATTGAAAAGTGGATTTTGACTGTATGGCATACGTCTTATTTTATACACACTGTTTGGTGCTTTAAATTTCCACTACGTATGCTGAATTTAACGATGCAATATAATTAGTATAGTCCAGTTCACACAGTTAAGTCTGTTTTTCAACGCTCTACTTGGAGACGATCTGGTGTCGAGGCGATGCGAGTGCTCTGCCCTCGGCTCCGCTAGCGACACCTGGCGTCCGCGCGCGGCTCGTTACAGTGTATACTGGCACCACGTGACTGCACCACGAGGTAGGTGCGGGGATGTCCCTGGCTTGTATCTAGTTGTCACGTGACGTCGCGCATGCGCGTCGGCTCCCTCCACCTACCTCCCGACGAGTCGTCGTCACATACGATATGATAATGTGAACACGGTGTGGTCTCCACGCGCACACTCGCACATTCCGCTACTTGTCCCCTACTAACAAGATGGCCGCTACTATACACTTAGTCCGGGATTACCCCCCGTTGTGTTGCCGTGCGTAATAGTGTTGCTACTCGCAAGAGATTCCGTAGAACGTGTGGGATATATATGGTAGTGTATCGTTAAGGCCTCAGTACATGTTTCATTAACGCTGTTTTCTAGGCTAGTGATTAATGATCTAGGAATAGGTACGGTGCATGGTTTCCGAAGAGTTACCGAGTCCAGAGTACGTTGATCGTCCATGTCGTAACAATACTCACAGTGCATGCGGATACGAGACGCGGTGTCCGAGGTGACGTTTGGATTGCAGCCCGGTCCGGTATCTGATTGTGTGTTGTCGCCGTCCGTGGCGCGGTGGTGGGAGTGGGGTGTGTGGTGAGGATAGCCAGCGAGTGCATGTGGTGTGTGGATGGGTCGCCAGCAGCCGAGAGGTGTGGGACTAACCGTGTGCTGTGCCATCCCCGTGTCCAGTGCGAAGTGAGAGCATGCGTTCACTTGTCAAATCTTTTCCCGGTACGAGTGTCGTGGAGGCTCGCAACCCGCCAGCCTACATACGGTAGCTTGTAAGTTAGACGTTAGTATAGCTTAGCCTCTAAATGGGCCTGTGTTGTGTGTTTATAGATTATGATTACGACTATTACGGGTACGGTGATTACCGAGGTGGCTACAATGAGCCATTTTACCGGTACGATGAGTTCTATTTTGATTACGCGGGACCACCGCAACCGTCCGCCGTCCGCCAGCCTCCCAACAGACCGCAACCGGTGGGTCCCCACACACACTCACTAATGTTATCACATATTACTAGTCACTAGTCGCTGTACTCATCATTGTTCTATCGATTTTTTGAGTTGCCAAATTTTTATCATCTATTGTTTTTTTGTGTAGTTATATTTTATTTTAATCCCATCCTCGAATGGAGTTAGTGACTCGGTAAAGACGGTAGTGTGTAGGCCTGACGGTGGTGATCGCGAGCGGCCGGCGGGCGCTACACCGCAGCCTCGACTTGTCACTGCCGGGAAAAGTGTTGAGGGAACGGGAACGAACGGGAATGGGTCGCGGGGTGGCCGGTCGGCCGATCTCACCATCAGGTCTATATGGCTGAGGCCACTCCGACTAACATGCCCGTGTATCTGACCTGTATGTGTTGTTTTCAGTTGCCATTTCACGTTTGCACCGCTTAAGGTCATGTCGCCGCGCTTGTCACCCCCCATGTAGCGCTTCGCTTTGCTTAGTACTAACCGTTCACGCGCACGCGCAGTAGGCGAGGCATGCCGCTCCCCGATGCTTGGAACGCTCCAATAATGTTTATAATTTTCTCGTTGTTGCAACGAGGTAGAGAATATGTTGAGAAGACTTACTGACCCGCTTGGTAAATGCCTCACTCAGGACGACGAGCTCGGTCTCGGGCCCAACTCGCTTTACTACGATCTAACCGGAGGCATTCAGGTACCATCATGACGTCATGAATCTTATTTATATTGATGTACTATCGTATCTACACGTAGTCCATGTCGTGTCGATGTTAGCCCTAGTTTACTTGTCATGTACGTCTGTAGCACTGTCGTTAGATGCCGACTCGTGTAAACCCATCCTAGAATGCAATTTTATTTTTTGATACTTTGATCGAATATGATTTAGTAGGTACCTGATTGTTTCAATGTTTATTTAATTGACAATGTGTATCTATATATTTTTTTATTTACATAATTTGGCAATTAATTTGTGTCGGTGAAATGATTGGAATGAATCTTTTTACCTTCCAACTTTCTAGTACTAGTTATCCGTTTCTTTAAAACAGTAGTAACCGAGCCGCGCCGTCACTGCTCAACAGTTTGTGATGAAGTTTTGCACATCGCTAACCCGCGTCCCGTGTTAACGACTTAACATTATGTATATGGGGAACAATACTAACAATGATCACACACTTTACATTAATCTCTTTGGATATTCACACATTTCCGGGTTTAATGGATGTATGTGATGTTTTTAAGCAACGGATATGACGTTAGCGATAGATTACGTTTAAGTTGAATCTATATTACTTAGTTTTATTTGCAGCATGTCTGTTTTTGTTCAACAAGGGCGCATTCTTTGTCCTTTATATTCGTGTAGTGAATGAGTTACTACGACTTGGAATGTGTCGTTGCTTGGATGAATTTAAATTGTATGGGTTTTGGACGATTTCTGTGGTTGTGTGGTGTATATAATTGCACATTGTATTGAGTTGTTGCACTCCAAAATTAGTTCCTAATTTGACAAATCTATTTATTAAAAAAAAATAATTAAAATGATATATTTGGCAAAACTCGCAACTCAAATGTCGATATTATGTTGAGTTATTGTTTGTGATGGCTACAGAAGTCGAACGAAACTTGTTTATTCTAGCACGGTATCGAAGCTGCGTACTTTGAAACATTAACGATGACAATAAATTAGTATAGTTATAGATCTGAATAATTGCTGTTCGATTTGCTTAGTTTTAATTGAGGAATGTTTGAAGGTGCGCACGCGCATATAGGAATGTAATTTTTTACTTTATCGATGTTTTGTAACGTACAAATTGTACCAACGACGCACCGCCCGCTGTTTGACGCCGCCCGCGTCTACCGCGCTGCACACAGTCGCAAAGGGTTCGATTCTGGCCGCACAGTATTGGCCTTTCATATCATTAGAAATTAATGTATTGTAAGTAGAAATAGTTGTAGTTTTATATTTAGTGAAAACGTTGTTGTTGTAAGTGTTGTGAGTCAGAATCGAATTATGAGTAAACCGTCTCGCCGCCGTTCTGTCTTCGTACCGATTATGTTTTACAATCGATGGAAAATTCAGTATTTTGATTGCCAACCGAGTTGTTTATAGGAGAGAAATTTTATCGTGAAAATGTTGTTTTGGAGCAGTTAAAAGTATCGGGAATAAAAAGTGCAATAAATTGGTCAAAGAAATAAGTATTGACCATCTCGTTGTGCAACTCTGTTAAGTTATGGTTCATTTATGTTTTCCTATATATTTATATTCGCCAGCTAATTTGTTTTAAATTGATTCGATTTTGATAACTGATTTAATGTAAACGAGCCATTAAGAAAATTATGTTTATTATTTGCCATATAACTGAAATATTTATTGGTTACAAAATGTTTCATGTTTTCACATCGTTTGGAATAGAATAATACTGCTAACTAGCGCTGGTTAATATCGCGTAAGGACGACAAAAGCCAAATTGATAAAGTATCGACATTCGGTTTAAAGTTTCAACTCTTTTACAAAGCAGTTTTTTTCTCACGTTTACGCGGTATTCACCAATGCTAGTTACACTGTATTGTACAATTCTTGATGAGGTACCATTTATTTTTGTAAATATTTGTCTAGTAGTTAAGAAATATTTAGTATTGATTTTGAAGAGTGAATATAAGGCAGGTAATAAATAAGGGTTGAATGTCGCGAGTCGGTACGAGGGTAGAGGGTGAAGCGGGTGGTGTGGGCGCGGGCGGGCGGGCGGCGGCGGCGCGGTGCGGTACGTGACGGGCGGCGCGTGCGCAGGCTGGGTCATGTGGGAGGGGCGCGCGATGGGCGCGGCGCGCGGCGGCGGCGGCGGGCGCGGCTGGAGCCCGTGGTGGTGCGCGGCGCGCCGCGCGTGGCCGCCGCACGCACAGCGCCATGCGTGGCAACCCGCGCGCCAAGCCAAGTTTACCAGGTCAGTACCACCACCACACCACACCACCACCACACTTACACGCTAGCTAGACCCGCTCCGCCGAGTCGCCTCGCTGCGATTTGTCTATTGTATATAGGAGCGCATTTTAGCATTGCAATCCGACCAATCTGTCCCACCTGGTGAGTGCTATCTATCATGGCGCACTTTTTACTAAACAACTGTAAAGTTTAATTTATTAAAACGTCAACATAAGAGCTGATTTTTCAGTTATCAGACAAAAATATCGTAATATTAGTTGTCATTGATAAATTTCCTTTGTAAAATTGACCCTGAAGCATTGCCAGAATAAAAAAACACAACAAAGCTTGCAAAACATGCCAATTCCAAGTTTATTAATGTTTGGTCATAGTCCCCTCAGTATTTTACACTAAATCACATTACTTAAGTATTACTTCATATCTTAATATTTATTTTCTCTAAACTTTGTTCAAATTAAACAAAACAATAACTGCAAACACCAAATATAACTGAAATATTAAAATCTCCCTTATATAATGAAACAAAGTTTGGTGAAAATGGACAGTAGTTAAAAAAATGAATGATTTAACTTTCCAATAAGATACTGTTAACAAGATTTTTAACTGGACTCTGATGTCTAATCAGATAAAGCATTCAATCGAATATTAACATCTTGTGGGATTTTTGCATGTCTAACGTGCGCCCGTCTTAATATCATTTCTACAAAGTGCCGAGTGTGTTGGTCCCTAATCACCTGATCATAAACTAGAAAATTTAACAAATTTTAAAAATCTAGTTTTTTGTAAACCAAATTCAAAATTGAAATGGAAAACATTGGACTCTGATTCGGTCGCAGTCGCTCATTGCTCGCCGGTCTCATACCCGTTCGTTTGGTTTCAGCATGTTTAATGGTTTGCGTGTAATCTGGATCGCGATTCACACTTTTTTGGTAACTACCCACTTCCAATATCCTATCCTATATCCCCCAGGGCTGCCACAAACTTGTTCCAAAAGTCACAGCTCGGCGGAGTCACGAGTCCAATTTTTTCTGTTGAAAGTTTGTGGGAGACCTTTAGGTTTCCTGGTTGGTAACCCGTAGTGTGTAGAGTAACGTAGTGTAGTATTGTGACGCCGTGTGAGTAAGTAAGCAGTGAGCGGGCGCAGTGCACAGTGCGGTGTGGTTGCAGGTAAACGCAAATACGACGGGGGTCACCAGAACCAAGGGGGAGAGTCGAAGCGGCGGCTGGGTGCGGCGGCAGCGGCGGCGTGCGGGTGGGGCGCGCCCCCGTCGCCGTCGTCGCCGGCCGGCAGCTAGTGCGCCGCTCCCCCGGAGCCGGCGCGCGCGGCGGAGCCCCGCTCCGGAGAACTACAAGCTGCGCGGGGAGCGCCTCTGCCGCGGCCCGCGCCATCGGCTCCCCGGTCACGTTTGCGCCCGGCCCCGCCCTGTACCGCGGGGGTCGCTCTTTTTTCTATATATGTGTTTTTTATTTGATTTTCAAGTTTTCGATTTTGTATCACATCGATTCCGTAAAAAATTTAAAGTAGGACGTTATGAAATGTTTGGATAGTAAGTTTCCCGTTATGCTTATGTTTTCTCTGTCGTGAGCCGGAGTGGTCGCCCGCGGTTGCCTGTTTGCGGGCGCCCGCTCTGATAGCTGGGGCCGTCCCCTCGACTGTCTGTTTATTTTTTTTAATACATGTTATTCGATATATTTTATTCCTGAGAACGCATTTTGCGATGTGATGTGTATTTTAGCAGTAATTATTATATTGTAAGGAGTTTGACTGTTGTTTTTTGACATACTTACAATTTAGGATACTTGAGAATGAATTGATGGAATGAACTCTCGACGACTATAGAGATTACAGCTAAAATAGAACCACCAATCTTGTACTCGACATTTCCCGACTGTGTTCCTGCTTTAGTTTTTTTGCTTTATTTTTATTACATATGTCCCTTTAAAAATAAATACATTAGTGTGAGGAAGTAGTATTGTAAAAGTTCAGGATTTCTGTAATGTTTATTATTGCTGTACTAAACAATTTTTTTTTGTATTCGATCACATAGCATGTCCGTACTATTAGAACTCTGACTTGTATCAATCTTGTATCAGTTTAATGTGGAATAAATTTGAAAAACTGTGTTTGCCTTATTAACTTCTTGTTTCCTTTCGACTACACGCACCCACCTCCCAATCGACTTCTGGCCCTGGACCACATACTTTAGACCTTCTGAGCTGTCCTTAATAGGCTGACTGAGGAATCTGGAGTATGTCTAATTTGGAATACGACGAATACGAACAAACGATGTTAAATATGTAGTTTAGTTGGAGCCCTAGTTTATTTAATACCTGCGGGCCTTGGTTAACTTGATACGCCACTGCTTATACACATACAGTATAAATTCACGTTTTAATTAGTCAAGGTAAAAACACAAATGATATTAATTCTTTAACTCGATATGTGTCATGTGCGAGCCTATCGCAATATCGGGGAAACAATACATATTTTGTATCTATTCTAAAACACGACATATAATAATAACCCTTATCCATGACGGATCTATTACATAGAGTGAACATATAATGTGTCATGTTGACAGAGCTGCTATTTGTCTAGAGGGCACTGAGCTTATCTTGGTCTATGATATCGTGGCCAATAGTGAAACGACGATAGCAAAAAGGAGGCGGTGCTAAAGGGCTCGCACATCTGCCCATAATGACTGCAGTCATGATTTATCTATTGTTTTCTAGGGTGGATTGAAACCCAAGGGATTAAAAAGGGCCTTCCCTCGATAATAAACGGTGCATTGACCTATTGTTGTGGTATGCACCCGTCTGTATTTACGACTGTGTTGTAAATCTCCCTTGCACTAAATAATTTGAGTGGTAAGGACAAAGCGCTGCTTGCGATATACTTATGTTTATACTTGTTTATTTATGGCAAATATTTTTGTAACTATGACATTAGTAATGATGAATCTAAGGATAATAAAATAAAATTAAATAACCTCTGACAAAAATAAAAACCCTGAAAACGAAATAAATAGAATGTAAATGCGACTGTCAAAAAGCATTTTAATAGCCGGTCCGTGTTCGGTCTCCCAACGAGACGACGATTGGATAAAAATATTACTAGGTACTTATAATATACTTAAATGACTAACACCCATATTTTATTTGTTTACTTTTTAGCGCTTTTTTATATCGGCGTTAGTTAAATTTTTATTTAATTTATATTTCGATCTTCAATATTTTCTCCACCATAGGCCTCAATCACAGCCTTTTTATAATACCTAATAATCGGGTTTATTCTTATGAGTCCAAACATGCTGTATATGCTGTACAACTTGCCGAAAAGTTGGATATCCTGCTGATTACGTTATGCTGCTACATCTACCCAAAGTTGCCAAGTTATGAAAATACCACTGAAATGATAATTTAATTTCAAACCAATCCGACCGGAAAAAATACGTAATAGCCTGATGATTTCCAAACGCCTGAGTAGATCTTCCTACATTATAGCTAAGAACCTTCTAGATCACCTCAACTCTCAAACGAAAACCGCATTTAAATTAATTTGAGCGCTACGATGTCACAGACAAACAGATACACAGATCACACCTCGAACTTATGACATCCCTCTTTTAAGTCGGGGGTTAAAAATCGGATATCCGCTGTGGCGGCATTATCCGCACAAAACATCCGTTTTATAAACAAAATTATAAATTAATAAAATAAACTTAAAACTAATAATCAATCTGTTTAAACCTAAATACTATTGTAAAACTAAACTTAAATTAATAAACATAAAATATACTAAACTATTATCATTAAAATAAAAATTGTAAAATAACATTTCAATGTACAAATGGTACAACATTCGATATATATAGCGGTCAGCTAACAATGCCCTACGTCACATGAACCGGTCGGAGCGGGACGCGTACGCTCCGCCTGTCACGTAGTCCCCGGCCGACCGCAGTCAGTCAGCCGACGCATGCGGCGCGGATCGCTCACGCTCTCGCTGTCGCTTACGCTTGTTATTATTTAACCGTTCATAGTATTTTGTTCGTTTCGTTTCGCTGTAGACTTTCTCTTTATTTTCTCTCCTTCTTTCTTGTAGTGTGTGTTTATTCTACTCTTGTGTGAATTGTACTCTTACTCTGTACAAATAAACTCTCTTTACGTGTGGACTTTACTTCTATTACTTCTACCCGCTACACTCGAGTCTAACACATACCTACAAAGTGGTGACCCCGAGCCGTTCAGCAAGAAGAGTCGCAGCAATGGCAAGCGAAGATAAGCAAGATTGTGCCACCAAATGCGCTGAGTCATGCCGCGTGGGTATACGGGTACCCCATTCTACCCCGAGAAACCAGCATTATGGTTCGCTCAGCTGGAAGCACAGTTCGCGCTATCTAATATCACCAGTGATACGACAAAATATTATCACACGATCAGCCAGTTGGATCCGCAATATGCTGTGGAAGTCGAAGACGTCATTTCTACACCACCAGCCGCCGGCAAATACGACAAGCTTAAGATAGAGCTAATCAGACGATCGTCGGATTCCCGGGACAAGAAGATTAAACAGCTTCTTAGTCACGAAGAACTCGGGGATAGGAAGCCATCGCAGTTCGCCCGTCACCTGCAAAACCTTGCGGGACCAGGAGTACCTGATGACTTCCTTAGGTCAATATGGACGAGCCGTCTACCACAAACTACCCAGTCTATAATCGCGTCTCAACCGAAGGCGTCACTGGAGGAGTTAGCAGACTTGGCAGACCGAATCCATGATGTGGTTACCCCCAACATGCAAGTTGCATCGACATCGAGTCAAGTACCGGCCGACAACAACGATGTGGCAGTCATGGACAAGAAAATTGCAATGCTGACGGACGAGGTCCGTATGCTGGCTGCCGAGGTTAGGAGATCCCGTCCGACACAGAGGGCACGTTCCCAGACTCGTCGTCCACGCTCCGGGACTAGGTCGCAGTCCAACTACCGCCGGTACCCCCAATGTTGGTATCACCAGAAGTTCGGCGATAAAGCCAGACGGTGCATTAAACCGTGCGACTTCGCGGGAAAAGTGCCGGGCGATCGATAATGGCGACGAACGATTGCCCAAGTACTGGTCGCCTGTTTGTTAAGGACTCTAGGACTAAAGTGCAATTTTAGTAGATACGGGGAGTGATTTATGTGTGTTCCCGGTCTCCAGAATTAGGGCTCGACGCCTCCCTGAAACGGATTTCGACTTGTGTGCCGCTAACGGCAGCAGAATTAAAACGTACGGGTATATTAACTTTAATTTAAACCTAGCGCTGCGTCGTGACTTTGTCTGGAGATTTATTATTGCGGACGTTACGAGGGCGATAATAGGCGTTGATTTTTATGCCATTTTAACCTCATGGTAGATTGTCGTAACAAACGACTAATCGATAACACGACTAGTCTTGTTGCAGTGGCTTCACCTGCGTGCTCACCTGACATCGTTCCCTCGGTAAAGGTAATCACTGGTGAGTCTGTATATCACGACATATTAAAGGAATTTCCCAACATCACTCGCCCATCCGGCACACATCACTTGCCCAAACATAACACTTTACATTTTATTCGCACCACACCGGGTCCCCAGTAACATGTACTCCACGTAGGCTGGCCCCAGATAAATTAAAGATCGCCAAGGAAGAGTTTGCTACTATGCTCCAAATCGGCATAGCCAGACCTTCCGACTCACCTTGGTCTTCTCCATTGCATTTAGCCCCTAAGAAGAACAGCGGATGGCGTCCATGTGGCGACTATAGGATGCTTAACGCACGGACCATTCCGACTTCGCCTATAGTCTTTCTGGGTGTAAAATTTTTTCCACCATAGATCTCGTAAAGGCCTATAATCAGATCCCATTGAACCCTGCAGACATTTCAAAGACCGCAATAGCAACACCATTTGGACTCTTTGAATTCCTATTTATGACTTTTGGTCTTCGGAATGCTGCTCAAACCTTCCAACGATTTGTAGACGAGATGCTGCGTGGGCTGGATTTTTGTTACGCATACTTAGATGACTTTTAGTTTTCTCTAGCGATGAGGAAACCCACAAGCGTCACCTACGAGAAGTCTTCACGAGACTAAAGGACTACGGCATGGTTATAAATACCTCAAAATGTATTTTTGGTGTTCCAGAGGTAAAGTTTTTAGGGTACCATATTACCGCTGAAGGTACCACACCGCTTCCCTCTAAGGTTGAGGCCATCCAAAACTTCCCAGTCCCGAAGACCGCAAGAGACCTGAGGAGATATTTAGGTATGCTAAACTTTTACCGCAGATTTATCCCAAACGCTGCCCAACAACAAGCTCCCCTAAATGCGTTACTTCAGGGTACCGTAAAAGGTTCGCAACCTGTCACATTCACTGAGGTTGAGCAGGAGGCTTTTGAAGCCAGCAAAGAGGGCCTATGTAAGGCTGCCTTGTTGGCCCATCCTAATAGCCAATTCAAATTAGGGCTAGTCACGGATGCTTCTGATACGGCAATAAGAGCAGCGTTGCAACAGTTGGCAGAAGATAACTCTTGGCAACCACTTGCGTTCTTCTCCAAAAAGCTCAGTCCTTCCCAACAAAAATATTCACCTTATGATAGGGAACTGCTGGCAATTTATGAAGCCATCAAACACTTCAGGCATATGGTCGAGGCTAGGGACTTTGTGGTATATACAGACCACAAACCACTCTGTTATGCTTTCCACGCCCGCAAGGAGAACTGCTCACCCAGACAGTTCAGGCACCTGGACTTTATATCCCAATTTACCACGGATATCAGACACATATCCGGTAAGGATAATGTGGTTGCAGATACACTATCCAGAATTGACGAAATTGCTCAGCCGGTTGACTTAAACCGCTTGGTAATACTGCAACAAACAGATTCCGAATTGAGGCAATTACTGGATAGTAACACATCCTTACGGCTGGAAAAGTCAAGGTACCGGGTTTGGACGCTGAACTGTTCTGCGATGTGAGCACCAGCACTCCCCGGCCATATGTCCCTCAGGAGTTGCGACACAGTGTCTTCAAGAGCCTGCATTCCCTTAGTCATCCAGGAGCCAAAGCATCAGCCAGACTTGTGGCTGAGAGGTTTGTTTGGCCTGGCGTAAGGAAGGACTGTAGAACTTGGACGCAAGCTTGTCTGGCTTGTCAAAAAGCCAAGATATCTCGCCACGTTTCGTCACCCGTCGGCACCTTTAAATTGCCAGGGTCAAGGTTCGCGCACATCCATATAGACCTAGTCGGTCCTTTACCACTGTCTCATGGATATCGGTATTGCCTCACTGCCGTCGATAGGTTTACTCGTTGGCCTGAGGTTATGCCACTGCGTGACATTACAGCCGAGACCGTTGCCAATGCATTAGTAAATAGGTGGATAGCGCGTTTCGGATGCCCTATGAATATTGTTACTGACCGTGGCATGCAGTTTGAATCTGCGCTGTTTAAACGTCTGTCAGACCTGGTTGGTTTCCGGCACAGGACCACGACGGCATATCATCCTGCATGCAACGGGTTAGTGGAGAGGTTCCACAGGCAATTGAAAACTGCCATTACTTGCCACGGCAATGACAATTGGGTTGAATCCCTCCCACTAGTTCTTCTAGGCGTCCGGTCGGCGTATAAAGAAGACTTACAAGCTTCTTCTGCGGAGCTCGTTTATGGCGAGCCACTTAGGTTACCGGGAGAATTCTTCCACTCCCAACCTGACAACTCCAGTGACGTGACGGATTATCTATCTAGAATTCGGTCGTTTGCGAGTAAAATTCGGCCGACGCAAGCATCACGTCACGGTAATCGTAGTGTCTTTGTGTTTAAAGATCTAGCGACGGCATCGCATGTCTTTCTTAGGGAGGAAATCAATCGCGGTCGCCTTCAACCTGCTTATACTGGTCCCCATCAGGTACTTAAGAGAAGCGATAAGGTGATCACTATTCTCCTGAATGGTAAGTCGGTCACAGTATCCATAGACCGCATTAAGCCGGCCTACATACTGCGTGACCCATACGCAGCCAACACACATACAGACACACACACAAACAAACATACACCAAACACGCCACAAGACACATCCCAACCACTACAGACTCCCAGTGACCTTGACACCGAGAAGCCGTGCGTCACGAGAACCAGGTCAGGCCGATCTGTACGCCTACCAAACTATTATCGCCCGTAGGACGGTCTCTCGGGGGTGATGTGGCGGCATTATCCGCACAAAACATCAGTTTTATAAACAAAATTATAAATTAATAAAATAAACTTAAAACTAATAATCAATCTGTTTAAACCTAAATACTATTGTAAAACTAAACTTAAATTAATAAACATAAAATATACTAAACTATTATCATTAAAATAAAAATTGTAAAATAACATTTCAATGTACAAATGGTACAACATTCGATATATATAGCGGTCAGCTAACAATGCCCTACGTCACATGAACCGGTCGGAGCGGGACGCGTACGCTCCGCCTGTCACGTAGTCCCCGGCCGACCGCAGTCAGTCAGCCGACGCATGCGGCGCGGATCGCTCACGCTCTCGCTGTCGCTTACGCTTGTTATTATTTAACCGTTCATAGTATTTTGTTCGTTTCGTTTCGCTGTAGACTTTCTCTTTATTTTCTCTCCTTCTTTCTTGTAGTGTGTGTTTATTCTACTCTTGTGTGAATTGTACTCTTACTCTGTACAAATAAACTCTCTTTACGTGTGGACTTTACTTCTATTACTTCTACCCGCTACACTCGAGTCTAACACATACCTACATCCGCTATTATGTTTATAAGATAGAATGGCCATAGACTTGTTAAATCCTATAACTAATTCATCTTTGTTTAGCCTCCACAGAGCTATGCTATGGAGGGAATTGGACAGTTAATATTTCCAACTTCTCTCTATCTTTCTATTTAATAATTTTACTGGCGGGATAAAGACTAATTCCCTGAGACCCGCCGAGCTTCACCTGTGCCATAAAATGCGTGCCACTGCTGATCCTGGCTTACAGAAGTTGTAGTGATGGGTGTGAGGGCGGGAAAGTCTCTAGCCTCTACATAAATCAACTGAAGTTACTTTATCGTAAAATTATGAAACCATTTCGGTCAAGTTAGCTCATTTGTGCCAAATAATACCGTAAAGCGTCTACAAGTTATTTTACTAACTACGGGGTATTGAATGAAACGCAGCAATACGTTAAAGTGTTGTATTGAAGTACGTGAGGTGATGTGTCGGCGCTGGGCCGGGCGCGTCGTCATACGGTGTCGCGGGGCGAGGGCGCGGGCGGTGCGGCGAGGCGGGCGGCGGGGGCGCGCGGCCTCGGCGGCGGGCGCGGCGGCGGCGGCGGGCGGCGCGGCGCGCGGCGGCGCGAGCGGCGGCGGCACCACGCGCCCAGCGCCGCCGCGCCCGCCGCCCCGCCGGCGCCGAACACCGCCCACCACCACGTCCACGACGACGCAGCGTCACCGGTCGCGCCGCTCTCGCCTACGGACACCCACTCTGCTACCGACGTGCTGGACCCATCACACTTCCCCTGTTTTCTAAACCCCTTCGGCTGACACCGTTATTGGCGACAGTCACAATACTGGCTGCCGGTGTGAAATGCGGCAATAACTAATTCACATTTGTTGACCACAATTACTTATACCAATGCGAGAAATGAAGATGTTTTGCTGGTTATTGCCATAGGTCTTGCCGCAGAAAAGTCTTATACAGCATGTTAAATTTATGGAATCCCAAAATCCTAAGTTTTGTTTTATTGTATGCTTTACAATATTCAATCGGTGCTTACGTAGATTTTACACTAACTATATTCAAGACACTACAAACTTAGGAACATTCATACAGCTCTACATAATCAGTTAAGTTGCTCATTGGCCTAAAGTATTGCCTCTGTTAGAATTTGCAAAACATAAAACGAATGCCATGTTATTTTATAATACAATTACCACCATAACGTACGAGTCCTTCAATATCATGGCAATTCACAGAAAATTCATTTTCGCTGCTATTATTTTAATCGAATATTGTAAAGCATAGTTTAAGATTTAGATTATCTTTTTAGTTGAGTTATTTTTATCTGTATTTTAGTTTATACATGCATTTTACCAACATCAATGTGATCACAGGTGAACATAAAGACAAAGCACAATGAGATGTGGCGCAGCACTGCCTACGATACTTTTCCCAAAATCTTTGCAACCTAAAAGCTATTAAGCACAACTTGGCATACTACATTTTTCACAGACATTTATACAGATACTTTTAAATTATAACAGACTTCTTCTTTCATTTTCGGGAATTCGATAAAGTCCAATATTTTGTCATCTTGGTGTATATTTAGTTTATTTTAAATGCAAATTATATTTACTTATTCGTCAATGCATTTTTCTGCATGTTTCGATGTTCTACATTAAGACAGTTGGTAATTAAATGTAAAATAAATTATGAAACTATTCGACGAAGTACTTAAACTTGTACAGACATTGTGTACCTACAAAAATATGTCTAAGCTCACATTATCTAAAGTTTAAATCATTCTGAAATACCTACTTAGTGCATCGCCAAAACAACACAAAACTAAAAGCACTGCATGAATTTAAGGCCATTTTCAAAATTTGTGTTGATGAACATACATTTCAATGTCTTTATAAAACATTTTGAAAATGGCTAGCTATATCTAGGCAGGGTGAAAGCGTGTGAAGCCGTGTCCATCCCGAGCGCACGGTGTAGCGCGAGTGACGCAGCTGAGCAACCGAGGCTGATGTAGACACGACTAATGATTATAGTAGAGGAGGTGGCGGGGCTCGGGTGAAGGCGCGCACTCACGTGGTTAGCGCGGGGCGGCGAGCACGAGCGCGAGCGCGAACAACCCGGCGTGCTGCAGCGCGCGCGCCGCCGCCGCGCCGCCTGCAACCCGCGCGCCACGCGTCACGCCACGCGCGCTCCGCCACACCCGCGCCACGCGCCACGACCAACCACAGCGCCACAGCGCGACTCACAGTGCCATTTTGACAACTACGTTCTTGTTAATACTTCCGTCTTCTTTTTTGGAATGTTATTCATTTTTTTATATTTTATTTTATAAATAAGAACACCAAGGTTTTGTACGTGAATAAACGCAAGCAAGGAAAATAAAAATATGACAATTGCTGCTTAAACATATTCTGTAATAGAATTTCATTATTTTAAATTTGTGTATAAAAAGTTCACTTCCTACAAATAAGAAAGAAAAATAAAAATGTTAAAATTAACTATAACCCGGCATATTTTATGTCCCCTTCAAAAGATCTTATACAGTTAATAATAATTATATATTTTTTCCAACATTTTTAAAGTTTATACGTTCAGCCCACTTTAGAGAAGACAGAAGGGTAAATCTCAACCATAAAATGTTTCTAATGTAATTTCATACTGGCAGGAGTCGCGCTGGCAACATTCTGTAGCCGTTGTGTTTTGTGGCAGAGGTACACTCACCGTGCAGGGTCAGACCCACTTTATATAATGCATAAGCGCTTTCCGAAGGAACCAAAACAGAACCCAATAACAATATATACGAAATAAAAAACATCTAAATTCGCATATTCCGTTAAATATATTTTATAATTATTCATAGTACTAATGAAATCCCTTCAGAAAACGCATGCGAATGCATAGTCCCCGGGCCCCATAGTGCGATGACTCAATGCAAATTTCGTCCCATCGGATATAACTGCGCTAAACAACGTTCGTTCGCGATCAAAAACCGAACTATAAACATCCAATGACATCAACATACGAAATCACTATCCTGAGTCATCACAGTATTTAGAAATAATGACATAAAGACATGAATGCAGAAATGATGAAAACATTTAGTACATAGAAGAGACTAAACTGGGGACTCGGATGTGAAATAAAAACTCACGTTTCTTGCAACATATTCAATATATTCCGCTAATATCAACAAATATATAATTGAATCGAGACTAACACCTAATACATCCTCCGAGACAAACATTGCATTGACCCATCGTATACTGACGGAGTACAGTGGTTGGAACCACGCATAGTTTAGTTGTTTGTTAGTTCTACTGTGTTTAGAATACAATTTACAACGATATAGAAGATTAAAGCAGGAGTAAGCAGCGCTTGTAGGGGCTGTAACCAAAGCAATTTTAACAGCGTTATTTAGAAAATCGTAGCATTATAATGTTCAGACGAATTGGAAACCTCCTTATTTGAAGTCGGTTAAAAATATGCAATAACGGTAAATCATAGCTTACATTATATTTAAATAAAGAATCATAATAATTCAAATATAGAATTCCTGTATATTTTTTTTTATGCCAAAAGAATAGGCTATGGAATAAAGGCCCATAAACCAATGTTTGTTATAATTTCCTCAGCGGCGAATTCTTGGCCAAAATGCATATACTACTGTAAAAATATTTTGCCCTACGGGTTTATTTTACATATATATTTTTATAAGACTATTCACTTTTGCATTCATCATTAATCCAGACTAGACGAATAAAATATATTATCTCTGTTTTTCATATAGAATTTTTACATTGATTAATTTAGCATAAAATATTCAATTTTACAACTCGCACAGCGTAATCTTCGCCTCTAATTTTAGTAATTATATTACATATCGAATCTTAAAGTATTTTCTTACACTACGATTTTATTATCCATAGATTAATATAGAGTTAATAGAGTCGCATAAAGCCGGAAACGGAAATATTTCGCTACAAGTACTGCTTTCCCCGTATACGTGTACTGAACAATCTACTTTATTATATTGTTAATTTTATAATATACCATTATTATATTCTCTTATGCAACGACAAAATGCAAGGTGTAATACAATCGTAAGTAAAGTGCGGTGCCAATTGTATATAATACAGTGAGAATTTTTAAATTAAAAATTTAGAAAAAATACGATTTTGTCTATGGTTAGCCTTGGTAAATGTTTAAAATTGTATATTGATGTGTTTTAGTTAGAATATTGGTATATCTATGACACATTTGATATGTTAAATAATTTCGAAAAATTTAAACACATTAATCGATACAACACTTGCTAGTTACCAAATCGACTAAATATCATTTATGTTCCTTATCGATTACGCTAAGAGATAAATCGTAAATACTTATGTGAACTCTTTATGAAGAAACTGGAATTGGATAATGTTATTATATCAGGGATCGCCTTTATATTGAGTGAAATGGTTTTAAAGAAAGGAAGTTAACTGTTTATATTTATAGTAATTGAATAATATGATGTATTGAGAAACTCTGTATAGGAATTTCGTGAGTGTGAAGTCTACCAATCCGCACTAGGCCAGCGTGGTGGACTAAGGCCTAATCCCTCTCAGTAGTAGAGGAGGCCCGTGCCCGACAGTGGGACAGTATATAATATAGGACTCATATTATTATTATATATATTATATTATGTATTCATTAGCTATATATTATTTTAGGTGAATGAAAATTGAATATTTAATATAATAGACATCACTACAATAAAATCGTGACCACAGAATATAACCTATGTAGAGGTTTAATGAATGGCAAACTCTTTGGTATTATTTTATGGTTATAAGTGTTTCACACTTCCACCTATCTACATGAGATATTTTAATTAATTTGTGTATAAGAGTTTGGCAAAGTTGATATTGGGTTTTCTGGTCTGAAATTTTTGCCCGATATGGCGATATGCTCGCCCCTTTCGCGTGGAAGTGATCAATAAGGCGAAAAGTGGATGCGTTGGCTCTGCCCACCCCTTCGGGACTAAATGATGTGTTTGTGTTTGTTTTGTATAAAGGCGACCCGCAGTGGCGTCGGTGTGCGTGCGTACTAACAGTGTGCGGGCGGCCGGGTGGGCATGAGCGCGCAGTGCGGCAGGCCGGAGCAGGCGGCGGCGCGCGGCAGGCACGCGCCCGCGCACTCCGCCGCGCCGCCGCCCTCCGGCGCGCCCGCGCACGCGCCCGACTCCGGCACCGTCACCTCCGTCCAGATGGCGCGCCACCCCGGCCCGCCCACTGACTTGTCCGCTATTATGAACCTGCAATATTTTAGTGTAATACTCAAACATTCTAATATGACATACAACTAGGTGTTGCGATCGACTTTGCCCGCGAGAAAAAAAAAAGCTACAAAAGTTCCTAAATCACTGCAAATGTTCATAGCAGTGTGAGCAGGATACCAGCATCACCTATTTAAAAAATCTAATTAAAATTCTAGCACTGTCTACGGGAGAAAATTATCGAAATAAAAAGCCTATATGTTAATCTAAGACATGATCTATTCATGTGTTAAATTGCACCCAAAATCGTTAAACAATTTCTACGTTTCCTTTTCACAAACTTTATTTAGTCTGTAACTATTTTGAATATCAATTTTCTTTAATACTCAGTCAAAAAGAGCGTCAATGTGGTCAATCGATTCTACTCCTAGCGACATCTGGCGAACTCAAAGTACTTTACCCACCTACCAAGCGACTCTATCTTAACCGTTATTATTTCAACTTTATGGAGCTAGTAGAGTTCTGTAATAAATACTCACGAGAATAAGCAACTACCTTTAACAAAAACCATCGACTTGATGGAACTAGCACAGTAAGGGCGAAGGGTGAAATGTTTCGAAAGGGAACCCCACACAACATATAGATAATATACATAAATGCGATCCATAAACAATCTAATGATAAAAAGATTTCACATGAATTACTAAAGGAAAGCCGGCATAACGGGTCACATGGTCACGCACAATGGCCCGACTACTTTACGGGCTAAGTGCGAAAAAAGGAGCCCATAACCATAACCATAACCATAACCATAACCATAACCATCGGGCTACATGGACCCTGCGCCACTGTAGCACGTGTAGTGAACACTCACGAGAGCCTAATGGAGTTGGAGGAGGAGAGGTACTGCCAGCGGTCGGTGGGCGCCTTCTCGCCGCACAGCTCGAGCGGCGGGCCGGGGCTCTCGTACCACAGCCGCACTACCGCCGCGCCGCAACCACGCTCTGTAACACAATTACACATTAACAACTCTATGTCTATGGGTGAGGGGTCAAATTAGCATATCTTTCTTCGGCATTGTTCGTAGGGGTTGAGAAGGTCTAGTTAATATCACGTTTTGGATTCCAAAATTATCACCATGGTACATGTTTCTTACACATGAGATAATAGTCATCGACCAATTATTAATGAAACAGCGTAATAGGATCATTAACCAATCAAGAGTGAAAGATATAATAAAGTTACTAAATAGAAATCTCCTTTACCCTTTCGGCGAACAGTTACGACTATTTATACCTACTTTGAATTACAAATGTCAATTTTTCAAAAGTATTCATGCTCTACGTAGAGCGTGCTATATTTCTCTTTGCTTTATAAGAGAAGCCAATACAGCTCTGCTTAGTACACCAATCAACCAGACTAGAGCAAATTAGTCGAAAACGACACAGTTTTACTCACGTAACAAAGTAGGCGGAATCGCCGACCAGTTTCGACCAAGTAGGACATCCTCAGGAGCGAATGCTAAGAGGACGTCGCGTCGCGGTTTTACTCACGTAAACCCGTCAAGGGTTAACGAGAATAAAACCGTGTTGTTTTCGACTAATTTAATATGTCTCGCGTAAGTTTTAATAATATCAGAGTAGAGTAGTACCTGTAAGATGTCCTTCGACAGCAAAGTGCTGGAAGTTGAGCAGCAGTCGCTTCCCGGGCCGCGCCGTGACGAACCAGTTGCAGACGCGCGAGGCGGCGCTGCGCGACGGCGGCTCGTACGTGAGCGGGAACCGCGGCGACGTGATCACGCCCCACTCCGCGCCTGACATGTTGCCGCCGCAGTCGCCGAATATCGACTTCGCGGGCTAGGGCACGTATTGGTATTTAAACTGACTTCAGAACAGAAGAAGGTTTTATTTGTAGTTGAGATTTATGTTTGATAATAAAGTTTTAAGATTTGAGAATCGAAGAACTTAATGCAGGAATGTTATTTATGTGTACTTATTTCTGTCTATCCTACCTGTATTTACGAATAATAAAGAGGTAGAATCATTCACTGGCTAAACATCTATCTTGTTGGAATACGCATAACTCATGCTTGATTTAAAAAATAATGTTATTACACCATATCGGACTAGATAAGCTTGTTACTTTACAATTCATTCACCAGTTTCACGGAACCCTTTAAAGATACATAAGAAGTAGTACATGAGTGGTAAGTTACACGAACCTCGAAGACATATCTGGCCTTGAACCCGGAGGCCACGGCGTCGCCGTCGGTGTGCAGCGCGACGAGCAGGCCGAGCGCGCCGCGCGGCGAGTGCAGCGGGCCGGGCGCCGCCGCGCCGCACCAGCGCCCCAGCGGCACGCGCGAGCCCTCGCGCCCCACCCACCACGCCTCCACCCAGTCCTCGCTGCACGTCGTGCCGCTGCACCACACCGCACATTCAAACCAGAACGAAACCAAAACCTTTCTCGTCTCTACACTAGTCTTCCATTAGTCTAAATACGAATGCAGCAAACTCTAAACGGTAAATATAGGGTTACATCTCCAATCACTTGTTTAATATTTTTTTGAGTCTATAATTTTGTGGAAATTAGTTACAAGATCAGGATCTTTCATGTTTTTAATATACACTAAAAAACGTATACCTATCTTAATATCTTGATGTGATTGATTCTATCTTTGAATAGGGATGACGAATAAGAGACATATTCATGTAGAGTCATTTTCATATTTTTTTAAAGAAGGTAAATTACCCTACATCTTATTGTTTTAACATTAAAGTCGATCTCACAACGAAGTAGGCATTTTTAAACCACTTCCATATACTGCGGTACGTATCCTATCCTATAATTTTGATCTAAAAACTCCTTAAAACATCAGACTACTTACCCATACAGTCCTGCAGTAGCGTTCCACGCATCAGCCTTGACTTTAAAATGATCGAAGACGACAGTGACCTGCTCGTTGGGTGTCGCGTCCAGCATGTACGTGCAGTTGGTGTGCGAGGGGTAGTTGGAGGGGTAGCGGGGAGAGTTGAACTCGCCGCGCTTCTTCGACTCGGAGCGGTATGTGAACGCGCATTCGCCGCCCGGCGCCGCGGTACCGGGTACTCGGTATTCTGGAACATCATCAATAATCGATCAATATATAAAAAAATATCTCTACCACTGTAAAAATATATTACAACAGACCCAAATCTTTATCAACGTAGTCCTCATAAGGGGCCGTTCAAATATTACGTAACGCAATTTTTCCTTGTAAAACGATACGATGCATTACAGGGGTAACATTGTTTTTTTTTATTTTAAAACAATAACAAAGGTATTTTAGCGACTTTCCGGTATTTTGCGTAAAATAATAGTGACTATTCCAAAATAATTGTCACTTTAGAGTTAGATAACTTTTGGAGGGGCGGGGGCGTACAGGAGAACGTTACGGCGCGTTACATGGGGAAGTGGGGGTGTCAAAAATCTTCAAAAATTGCGTTACGTAATACTTGAACGGCTCCTACGTCATATCTTTACTTACTAGCGCCATCTATGATCCCATAGCTAATTCAAACAACGAATACTAGATGGCGCTCTAACTTTCACTCACCAGTCTCGAAAGTATACTTGGCCTTGAACCCCCTGCCCTGCAGCTCTCCCGAGCTGAAGACCATGACGAGTCTGGGCCCGTCGGAGACGAGCGGCGGCGGGAAGGTGCCGGCGCCCTCGCCGCACAGCTCCGCGTCATGCTTGTCGTACGAGTCGGTCGCCTCCTGCCCGCGCAGGTACACCTTCAGGTATCCGTCGGGGCAGGCTGTGCTGTGGGCCACAGAGTTACGTATTGTGTCGGTACTCTCTATTTAAATAAGCTGTGTATTTTTTATAGAGGACTTTAAATCTTTCGTTCTTTGAGGATTTAGTTGTTCTGGTTTGCATTCGACTGAATGGCGACCATTTTACGCATCGCCTGGTAAAATATCCGCTATAATAGCTCAAGCAATGAGGGTTTGAATAGTATAAACTTTGATAGAGATTAAGCATTTCGTAATTAATATATTTTTTCATATCACCAGTTGTGTTACGTTTGAACTAAAAGTGTAAAATTATGTTAATAATTTCGTCAAAATGATGCACTTACTCAGGTTTCGAAAGTTCGCCTTTTGGTATAGAAAAGTTCTGGAACTCTAACCGCACTCGTTCCAGGTTTTGATGATCTTGCATACCGTATATAAAATATCTAAAACCAAAATGATTTTTACGAAATGTTCCATTTATAGTGTTAAGAATAAACTAATGCAATCATACATACCTACAAACAACTTTTTGTATATAGGGGAATGGATAATTTGGATGGTACACGAAACCAGTGGATTCCTTTTTACTTAGAATCTTTTGGTCGCACTCTGAGCCCCTAATGTGCTCGGCGTCGTGTTTACTTATAAAATCTGAAAACAATTTTACATAATATATAATTGCAATTAACCACACACGTAATTATCGATAGTTCCATTATTTGCCGCTAGATCGCGTTATTACATTTCCTGTCACCTCCACACTCACCTAACTTAACAAAACTCTCAGAGAATTCGAAGATCCCCTTAAACCCGCGGTTCTGCGTGCTGGCCGCCCTCGGCAGCGTGTAGAACGTCACCAGGAGCCTCTCGTCGCTGGAGTAGAGCACCAGATTGCGCTGCTGGCCGCAGTACGTGCCGATAACGGCCGACGAGTTGTCTGGCCCGTCGTACACGCGCACCCAGTCGAATGGGCAGCTGCAGACAAAGTAGCCAATTTAATACTTATGTATGTACGGCGCGGTTAAGCGAGGATATAGGATAAGAAAAGCTCTTAACATTTATAATTATAATTTAATTGTTAAATAAGTGAGAGTTTTGTATATGCAAGTTTGTTTGGCCATGTACAATTCCTTAGTCTATAGTTTTCGTCAATCAGCAGTTTATAAGATGACCGCAGTATTGTGACTTGTAGTGCTTTGATCCAAAAAGTATGTGTAGTACATACTGTTAATTCACCATCAGGCAAGTACATGATACAATCATTTAATACCTATGGAACATTAACTGCTTCGGTGGCGTTCGACTGCAGTGCTGAAGTCTCGGTTCGGTCTCTGAGTCGGGCAAAGTGATATTGGGTTTTCCCACTCAGTATCAGCCCGGAGTTTCAGCCTGATATGATGTACCCCTATCAAATTAAGGGACGGAATACACACGACGGAAAGTGGGTACCAGTAACGCGTCGGCCTACCCCATCGGAGATTCAATGCGTGAGTGTATGTGTGGAAAATTTAATTAAATAACATACTGAGGTCCGCCGAAAAACAGGTCGAAGTCCCTGAACTCGAGGCGGATCCGCTGCCCGCGCTGTCCGGTGAATAAATAGTTGCACGTGATGTCTTTGGGGTAGATTCCCGGGTACGTCGGAGACAGCAGCAGGCCCGTCTTGCGCTTGCTCGCTTCGATGACGAAGGAGCACAATGAGTTCGGCACTGGTGTCCCGACTTCGAACTCCGCTGGGGAAACATTAACAAATTATCACATCATCATCATCATCAAGCCCTGTATATATACTGTTCCACTGCTGGGCACAGGCCTCCTCTACTACTGAGAGGGATTAGGTCTTAGTCCACCACGCTGGCCTAGTGTAGATTGGTAGACTTCACACACCTTCAAAATTCCTATAGAGAACTTCTCAGGTATGCAGGTTTCCTCACGATGTTTTCCTTCACCGTTAAATCAAGCGATAATTCCCAAAAAATACACACATAATTTATTTAGAAAACACAGAGGTGTGTGCCCTTGGGATTTGAACCTGTGGACATTCGTCTTGGCAGTCCGTTCCACACCCAACTAGGTCGCTCCACACCCAATTATCGCCGCTAATAAAGTGATAACAAATTATAGATATCGAAAAAATTGCCTTTACATCACATTGTGGTACATAGTCTACAAATTGGTCTGAAGTGTGTCGATTATTACATATAGAATAATTATCACAAGAGTATTACCGCTTAAAGACAAGCACAACACATTCAAGTAAAGTCTATTTTATAATTTTATTCTCTCAATGCTCAAAAGCTACAATGACTGTTGTACTCCAATAAATACAATAGGTAGAATACACACACCACTGACTTAAAATAATGAATTAAATACAAACTATATAACATCACGAATATCTCTTGATAATCAACCGATCTCTTCCAAACTCCTTCACAACTGTATCCAAATGCGTTGATTGCTCCGTAATTAATTTACACACCGCACGTCGACACAAGTACTGTGTTAACTCCGAAATTACTAGCTCATCTCTCAGATGGAACAAATCGATATTGCTTCTTGTTTACTGTGTTCAATTTATTTGCTCTTTGTAGAACTCGTTACGGGAGTCAGAGCTTGAGGATTCTTGAGAATAAATCAAATTCGATGACAATAAGTTTATTGAAGCTCGGCTCAGGTAGTAGGTAGTAGTAACAATTTAGTGATCGTATTGTTTTTTTATACAATATAGCAAAGTGACACCTTTTTACCTGATGGTTGAGTGGGGTCCAATAGAATATCGATTGACGAGCGATGGTTACCCCTGCCGGCCTGTTGAAACCACCACCCTCCACCACGCTGACCTAGTGCGGATTGGCAGACTTCACATATCCTCGAAATTCTTATATTGAACTTCTTAGCTATACAGGTTTCTTCACGATGTTTTCTTTCCCGTTAAAACAAGCGATATTCACAAAGAATATTCACATAACTTAAAAAAGTCAGAGCTGCGTATCTTTGGGTTTTGAAGCGTATATTTCACTCGGTGGTCCGTTCCACGCCTAACTAGGCTATCGCCGCTTTTTTAATTTTGCAAATCCTAAGTACACTTGAATTATATTGAGTATCATAAACGCTTAACGAAGTCTCATCTCAGAATCATACATTGTTTAAGGTACCGGTAATTGTCAAACCTACAGACATAACATTAATTTTGCTTTACTTCCTAAAATATTTTCTGATATCTTCATCTCAATAAAACACACACGTCACGGAATAGTTTTGACATTTGCCCGCCGTAAATCAAAATTGATCCCAGCTCCCTTCCTGCAGGCGCGTAAACAACTTTCTACTATCATTACTTATCTTTATTATTCTTTTCTGTTTCGGCTGCCGTTTTCTTTTTATATTCTTTCTTATATCAAGCCCTTTGAGCAATTTAGTGTCAGCCGATGTAATTTGACTTAGACTTTAGTGGCAGCTTTGTTGAGAAATGCGTTAATATTTTGCGTTTATTAAAAGTTGTAAGATTTATTGTTACTCGTTTATCTGGATTAGTCTCTAAATCTACTTCGAAAGTTGAGTCGGTGGGTCAAACTCTTCGGCCTAATCACGTCTCATTCATGTGTATAAGAATGTTCAACAAAAAATTTATATTCTTCGAATAAATTATCCCGTCCTCTGGTAGCGAGTGGCAGAGAAAGACGCCACGTCGATCATTAATGAGTACAAAGTTGTAAATAACATGCTTTAAGCTTTAATTGTATATCTACGTTGCTTAGAACGGACCACTAGTTCTACGTTCCTGCCATTTTTAACGTTTAAAATTCTATTAAAAACTTTAAACTCCTAATATTTCTTTTCAACACCATCATAAAATATACCTGTACCAGTCAAAAGTTATTTTGGCAATCACCCGCTTAATTGAATTAAGCGCCCTAGCCTACGCAGCGCGAACTTTGGCACTCAGTGTGGGCTCGAGCAGTTAGCGTGCGAACCACGCGGCACACTACCACCACTCTTACTTATAAACTTGTTTTAGCGCTAAGAGGTGATTAAGAATTGCTTAAATAGCTGTCAACATCATCACCGGTTTCCTAGTTTAAACCTTATTAAAGGGCAAGATGGCAGTATTTGACTTAATTTGTGTTTTAACTAAGCATAGCTTTGCGAAATTTTTATAACTAAGGCTGTTCTTCCGCCATGGTCTCCGTACAACAAACATTGTTAATACTCTTATTATATGTTTAATACTTATGTAAACATATGTACGGTTATTATAATATGTAATACGCAAATACATAGATTTTGGTGGACTCAATGTTGTTTACATCTGTAACCCAACATTATTAACAGTTCCGAAACATCTTGTAACAGTTTCTCTACACGCTCAAAGTTAACACTTAAACATGTGGCGACCTATGGCCTAGTTGTCTGAAATTATTTTAGACCAAAGTTCCATTTAATAGTTGGTTCAAATACATGGCCCATCGGACAAACTTCCCGCCACAGACTATGCATGACACGCTACAACTTGGGAACCAATGTTTCGCAAACAGATCGTGTGCAAGTTGGATGAGTTACGACCTTAGCGAGTGACTGGTTGAAGAATGAATTGTAAAAGTTGGTATATGTTTAACAAATTTATCGGACTTAGTAGTATTCGGACGGCTATTTGTTAGTTAAAGGATCCGTATTTTTGTCATAAGGTCCATATTACACTAAACATCTGAATGACATTTTACGCGCCTATAAAAACAATGTTTTGTGAAAAAACTCCTGTGTTCAAAGCTCGGTATCGTGCCGGCGATTTATTTGACAATCTTATGAAGGTGTGGCGGTACAATCGATGCATACACCGCCATCTTGTCAACATCGCCGGAACTGCAAGAGGATCGATGCAGTGACGCAACTACAGTAATATCACACAGCAATCACGATAGATGGCGACGTCGATCCTGAATCACGCTTGCACAATTTGAGCGACGCGTTGCATATATACCATCTCCGAATAGTAACCGTCGGAGGGGCCGCGGCCGGTCAGGCGCAACATCTGCCTGACTGGGAATCTTCCCCTTCCATAGAGGAACGTAACCATCTGTTCCTCTACAGCGGTGTCTGCCTTTACACCACTACAAAGGAAACTGGTTGGCCAATTGTTATTTTAAACGGCAAAAAATATCTCCACTGCACACTGAATGAAATTAGTGTAATTATCCAGATAGAATATCGTTTTGAAGGGAGATGATTAATTCTCTCGCCAGTAGACACAATTATACTAGTCTCTTTGATTATTTTTACACGGATGCGGTAAAAACCCAATACACCTGATGGTAAAAAGAGTAGAATTCAGATGGATTCAGAGTCGACTGACGATAAGCTGTTATCCCCAATCGACACAATTACACCAGTCTGTTATTTACATTTTCTTTGAATGACGAGAGAGCCCGCCGTTCGGCTGATGGTAAGCGATACGACCGCTCATAAACAATAGAAACACCATCCCACACTTAAAATTACAAAGTATTGTATGGTATTCCACCGCGCTCGCTATCCTGAGACATGAGATGTTAAGTCTCATTATGTCCATTAGTTGCACTGACTACAATGGCCTTCAAACCGGAACACAACAGTGACTAGACAGGCGGCAGAAATAGAAATTGGCAGGCGGACTCTCACATATGAGAGACCACTAGTAAAGTAACATTTTTGAAAAAGGTGAATTTACTCACAAGAGTTGATGAAGCGGTATGTGCCAGTGAACAGGGTTGGTGGTGTGTACGTCTTGTCGGTAAAGAAGGATAGCGCGACGGCGCGGTGGAGGGACACGCGCCGTCGAGGCGGGATTGGACCGCAGTACCGCCCGCCAAACGCCGAGTTCACGAGTTCGCCTGCCTCCAGCGACGCCATCTCCGAGTATATGTCCATGTGCTCGTGCAAGCATCTGGAAATAAACATATCACTCCGAAATACGTGATAATGTGTAGCGGCGACCCTGTTGAAGTGGGTTAAAGAGCAAGAAACGAATAACATGTTAAGTGAAGTGTAAAAAACTCTGCAATTTTTTTACCAAAACGAATCCACGATGTTGTACTCTGTTGGCTGTTAATTCAGTCTTCGGTATCATATTAACTCAACACCAAAAATAATAACTACCTTATCTTCCTTAAATGACGTGTTTTTATGCCAAAATATTTTCAGGCATTTTAATTAACTTTTAACATAATTCTGTAAATTATTTCCCAAATTTATTTTCTCTATGGCTTTGTTAAGGACCCTCGAAACAGTAAAGCTTTAAAATATAAATTGTGGTCATCTCTATTGCAATTAAATTCCTTTTTGATGTTTCCACAAAGGAAAACCACATCACAAGCTAATTTTATCAGATCCTTTGGCTACTTAATGTTTTATAAACAATTTGTTCGTGTTTAATGAAAATTGCAAATACCAGGATATCATAATTAGAAGATATTGTCCAGAGAGAATATTTAGAGGTTCTATTAAATTAACTTAAAAACTATACAAGGAAAAAATCTGTGTGTGTTTTAGATCGTATTTTCCAGAGATTAGTTCTACCAGAGGGGACTAAGATCAATTATGTTATAAAACGAAGGCAACCTTTCGTAATACAAAATTCGGAGTCGCAATATACTGAAATAATTAAATTATGAAAATCAGTAACCTGGCAAACAAACTTTCATCTATTTGTAAAATAAAACCCACAGAAATTTAATTACGATTGTAAAAATAATCTCAATTCTGTCTAAAGCCTATATATAAGTTTATTAACATTGCATTCAACCTAAATAATTAAATATCTCAATACTCATCCATATACCTATACTTGACCCGAGCCTCATTCATTCATGAATAATAACCTGCCGGGGGAAAAACATATTTTACCCGGGTAATTTATACCCGGCTGTATATACAGATCCGGATTAGAAAGAAAAATGTGTACTCACGTTGGAAGCTCTCCGACCGCGGCCCCGCTGTAACAAACGTATTATTATGCGGCGAAATTTAGGATTTAACAATGTAAATTTGCATTCCTGTACAATTGTATAATATTATTTTTATTTTAGTACAAATTTTATATTATATTTTTTTTAAAAATTCTAATATAGAAGATCAGTCTTATAGGATTTATACATGATTTTAGTAAGAACAGAACTATATGGTATAGTTAAATATACCTACCATAAAATATTATATTTGTTGTTACAAAGATGGGGCATTACAGTTTCCGTTGAACTCCATTTTGAAAGTTTAAATTTCGAATGCCTTCAGTTTAGCAACTCCGGCTAAACGTCAAACTATATAGTAAGATTTCTAATCTGTGGTGGAACTGAAGAGGTATACTTACTCCGGCGGCTTGCCTCGCAGGTCGAATGTTCGGAACTCGACGAGCACGCGCTGGCCCGGCGCCGCGAGGAACGTGTACAGGCACTGTCGGCTCTGGTTGTTCGGGTTCAATAGCTCCGGCGCGTGGAACGTTCCGTTGCTCGCGCCGCCGCGGCTCACGAATGTGCGGTCGCACTCTGATAACAAAATGAAGGTAAGTTATTACTATAAGCAACTACGCACATTTAAATATTAAGCAGTTGCGAAGGGTGAACATTTTTAAAAGGGAATCCGACACAACATTGCAAGTCGCAGGCTATATTCATCATTAGAAAATAATAATTAGATTTTACATAAATTATGAAAGGGAAACCAACAGGAATCGGGTTGTATAGACCCTTCGCCACTAGTATTAAGTCTGGACCTGCGGTTGGGTCTGAATAACCGAGCGATTACTACATAGCTTATTACCACTTTTAAAAGTATTATGATGCAGTCTAAAAGATATAAGTACAATGTATCCTTAAGCAGACAGTACATTCAAACCCCACAGTGACCTCGTAAGTCCTAGTTACACGCACAACAAAACGCTTGCTATTCTTAAACCGTTCTACATAAATAAATTCAAAGACAAAACGTTCTATGTATGCTTATGCCGGATACAGATCAAGTGAACGAGCGCGAGCGAACGTGAAAAAGTGGTTTTCGGGGCTCGGGACCGCACGCTTGCTCGCCGTTCGTAAATCGCCCTTACACATTCGTTCACGTCTACTCGCGCTCGTTTGTTTCATCTGTGCCTAGCCTTAGGAGTCGCAGATGTTGAGAAACA
Source organism: Manduca sexta (assembly GCF_014839805.1). Taxonomy (NCBI): domain Eukaryota; kingdom Metazoa; phylum Arthropoda; class Insecta; order Lepidoptera; family Sphingidae; genus Manduca; species Manduca sexta. The sequence continues at coordinate 10,078,289 of NC_051135.1, forward strand.
CTAAGGATTTTCAGGTAAGTAGCAATAAACTTGTCATGGTTAAGTGCTCTGTGCCGGCGACCTTTTTACCACTCCTTTGCCCTTTGTTTTGTATAATTATGAAAACGGCAGTATTTCTCGTGCGCGTTGCGTTATTATGTTCTCGTGAATTTAGCTCCGTGATTTATTTTTTTTCTCATTCGACAGGCAGAATGTTGGAGTGCCTTGAACATTTATAAGAGTAGATGAAATTTTGGTTAAACGTTTTTAATCATTATGCAAAAACAGATGATTTTTTTCTGTTATTTTAAATACAACCATTCTTTGCAATAGCTATAAGTTTTTTTTTTTTGTGTCATTATAAATACATAAATATAGAGTGTATCGTATACGTACGAGCTACATCCTTGCTTCTTGCTGGATGAGGTATTCTTTCAATTATTCGAAGCTCTACCTATGGGCGATTATCTAAAGATGGCATGTATAATACATTCACATAGTACATACATATATGTCTTTGTATAAATATCTGAGATTAATATTCATCAGTTGCAATGACAACGCAATGCTCACGCATCGACTGTGAGAAAATATAGCATGATTTAGTTAACCGACCTCATACCTTTTTTATCTTATCGATATTAATTTAACGAGAAAGAAAGACTACAAGATAGGAGCTGCATTGATGTCTGATTGTTGGAGTGTTGTTCAAGCCTTTGCCGGGGTGAATGACTTTTCTACGGATAAAAAAAACTGTACTTTTCTCACGTAATAAGCAGGCAATTCACATAGCCTATCCCCATACCGTCATACAAAACCAATTAAAAAATTAAGCAGTTTCTCAGTTCTTTCATTTTGTATGACCTAAAATTCTAACATTTATAAATCTCAGCAAACTTTCGCATTGATATGTAATACTATATCGTAGACTAAACAATTAAATACAGTTTAAAATGAATACCTTCGCCTTACTAAATATTCTTAGCGGTTTAAAGTAAGCTGAACTATGCTGAAGGATCCTTTCTAAAGCTATCAAAGGCATTACTCTCTTTGTACGCAATTAACATGCTTGCTGGCTTAATTAAATATTCCACAAAGGATTAAGTATTAAAACAGCTTTTAAAATTGCAAAAATATATATTTAAAATAAAGGTATTTCCTAAAATTTTCCTCTTTAAATATACTTAAAATATAGGCATTTAGTATGTATTTCATCTCTTTGTTTCTGAAATTATCTAGCGTAAGAGACAGAGATTTAATGCATAAATATTACCTTCATTTAAGTAGGAAATGTTTCAACAATTCGAAGTTTATTTTACTTTATACCGTCCTTTTCGGACCCCACAGCCAACATTAGGGGAAGCCTGCGAATGGAATACTGGAATCCCTTGACGACTGACGGGCACTGGAGGAGGTTGAGACGGGATATCTGAGGAAGGAAGTGTGGGGGAAAGAGGAGGAAACCTCTTAAGATGGGAAGGTGGGGACAAGGCCCGGAAATATTCGTGGGAGCTCAAAGGCCTCAAAATGTAGTTATAGCCATGAGGTATATACACTGGTCGGTGGTCGTGATAAATATTCCTCATACATGGACGTGCATTCGGTATGAAGACCGAGCGCAAAAGAGTTGTCTCGGAGGGTCCAATGTGGGGTGGAAACACAGCAGTTTTGGAACCATTGCCTGCCTGATATCAAATCCTGACGAACCTACTTGCAAATTGTAATAGAATAACTCATAAATAGCTGCTAGCTGTCGATTTGGGAATGATACCCAAGACTACCCCTAACGCATATTATGTGTTAACACTAGATTAAAGAGAGCGAGGATTTTTTACCTTATGCTAATTGGATATTACGTCGGTAAATTCAGACTATTAATAGCTATATGAAGACTTCAAGACTTACCAAGCGTGTTTAATATGCAAGTTTCTAAGGAATAATCAGAAATAAAGCAATTACTTTAGTTGGCATAAGTTTTCAAAAGTCAACGCAATCAGAAAACTATTTCTAGAATTTCTCATCTCGTTATATATTAACGGTTCTTTTGAAATGGAAAATGTCTTTATGAGATTAAGGATAAAGAAAGTTTTTTTCGATTACGTAGGAAAATAAATGTTAGTATTACACTATGTGCTCACAAGAATAAGGATAATTGGTTTACAAATATCTTTTTAAATTTAACTATTTTTCGGATTTTGTCGCTGTTTTTACATTTTAATTTTCTACCGACGTTTCGAAGGCTTTGCAGCCTTCATGGTCACGGGGCGGACTTTTGTCGTCCGAAAAGTCAAAGCTAGAATATCTATCTACAATTAATAAGTGTATAATTACAAAATTTTAAAAAAGTGATTAAATCGGAAAAATATTGTCATTTTCAATGACTACAAAGTGTGGTTCATGCTAATACTACATTTGGTTTTACGACCAAACGATAACCACTTTGTGACTGATGCGGATTTTATGGTATTCACAGATAGATCGGTCCTTTTCTAAAGTTGGAATATAAACCAGCGATAAAAACAGACTTTAAAGTTTAAGAAAATATTAAAACAGAAGGTGGAATACACTTTTTGATTTTGTAGGATCACATATTATAATAAGGATCTGCTCTTGGACTAGTATTATATTGGTATTAAGCAGTTCCATTTCACGCTTTAAACTTAAGGTAATCACAAAATATTAGGTAATTTTTACATATTGGCACAGATAGGTAACACACTTTTACTTTTCTGACGCCTAGAGCGAAATCTAGCTATCAATAAAGGTGCCAGTCGCAAAGAGTCTAATCGTCACGAGCTCTAAGACACGCTCCGAGTGCCCTCTCCCCTGTTAGTGCCGTCATTAAAAGTTTTCCCAACACTGAACTCACTGGCTTATTAACAACTTCATTACTTAGGATTTACGGCGCTTAGATTAAGCGTATAGCGGCCTGTAGGAGAAAAGGCGATGACTACACGCGTTAAGTCTGTTTGAGACTTGATATGAATTATTAGGTTTTGCTAGAGGCTATACTCACGTAAAAAGCCCTTCCCACTACAAAAACCCCTAAATTACTGTAGCGATTCATAATCTTATACGAAATCACGCCAGCGCCATTTAATTTAAAAAAAAAACTTTCAGAAATGCAAAGATTTCCCACGGAAGTAAATTTCCGAAGTAAAAAGTACACTATTGAATATTTTCTATTTGTGTAAAATTGTATCCAAATCTCTCTCCGGTGATGCCAGATCACAGTCTCACCGGATTATAAGAGTGATAGAATAGAGAGTGCACCTGTGTATTGCGCACACACTTATGCACTATAATATCTCCTGCGTACCTGGCTGATCTCCGTAGAGAGTGGCCACCGTGGACGAAATTCGACTAGGACGAAATCATCAAATGTCTGGTTAACACTTATATGAACACTGAAAACATCATATAATTTAAATTAAACTATTTTACGAATTTTATCGCGGTTTTAATATTTTACTTTTCTCCCGACGTTTCGAAGACTTTGCAGCCTTCATGGTCACGGGGGAACTGTATCCACATCATATAAATTAAATATTGTATACATGACTTCTCGGCGTATTCTACTTAAAATGTTATTCAGAGAAAGCACTGGCAGGCCAAGTTGCGAGCAAAAGCTAGTGCAAATTAAATAAATGTTATATGACACGCTTATCTCTGTGCGTTATGCGGATGCGGCATACCAGCTTGATATATTTAATATAAACAGAGTTAATAAAACGTGTTGTTTTCGAATTTTGCCGCAAGCACAGTCATGCGTGACGGGCTTTAATCTGTACACTGATATTTTATGACTGTACTTATGCAAGTGGCTCATCCGATTTCAAAAAAATAACTAAAGCCAAAGAAACTTTCCAAGATCACGTGGTCTGTATATTAGCTTTTAAAATAAAATCTTTCATTAATTATCAATATTCATGAATAAAATAAAAAATATTAAATTTTAATAATTTCTTTCAACACTGAATTTACATCGTAGCTTGAAGCACCATAATTGAGAAATTTTTGTGGTCCGTACAAAAAGGTTAAATACGACTGGGCTGGTCCGTTTATCTACTATAATTTATTTATTTTTTTTACATATTTGTTAAAAACTTGCATAGCATATTCTTCTAACTAATGCAATCATAAAATCAGTGAGTTTTTCCGTGCATCATTATCACTATCATTGACAGTAATATATTTTTATAATTGTTGTGTACAAGGTAGATTACAATAATTTAAATAATATGATATTGTGTATAACCTACTGAGCCGGCCGTCGCACTGCGTATCGTTAATAAGTATATAATGCGGCGGTAGATGTTAATTACAAGTTGAAATAGAGGCTGTTCCTAAGATTTTTAAGTTTCTTTTATTTATTATTATTATTTTTTTTTGCTTAATATTGTAAGCACTTGTTTTTAATGGGGTCTAAGTTTTTTTTTTTCCGATTCTTAATTTTTTTTTATTTTTTTTTTTTAGTTTTTTATTTTATTTATATTTTGCAAAAAGTATTTTTTAACTTATTTTTAATATTATATTAATATGAAGCCAAAGTTAAGTCGTGACGTTTTCGAGTGCTTTATAAAAGTAATGACATTGTATTTACAAATGTGTGCCGCAATTTGCGTCACGTGACTTAATGCGCGCTCGTTGGATTAAAGTGGGTGGCGGTTAGAGCTCTGTAACAATACTTTTATATTTAATATCTGAACCATGTTTTATTTTTAAAAATCTTTCATCGAGGCACAAAACTATTTTTATCACCAGTGACATAAATTAAAACCAACATACGATTTAAATTGGAATTGCTTTAAGTATCGATAAAGAACATACAATTTAAGTCGGAGGTTCTCTAACATTCAAACCCACATTCAATAAAAATATATAAAAATAACACAGACATGCTTGTGAACAAAACACACGAAACCAATGACAGTGGAAGGGAGGAAGCGATAAAAATAGGGCATACGTGATTTGAATCTACATTGTGCGGGTGTCGCCTTTGGAAATACGCCAGGATTGTTTTTCAAACAAGCTGAATAGCAGTGGCGAAGGGTCCACATAGCCCGATTCCTGCCGGCTTCACTTTATGTAGAATTTCTGTAGAATCTTATTATCATCAGAATGATTTGAAGACCGCATTTATGCACATTAGTACTTATACGTTGTATCGGGTTCCCTTTCCGAAAATTTACACCTTTCGCCACTGCTAAATAGCATATTTTAAACGGCTTTCCATTTAATATCCTTTGAAAAGTGAATTTAATTTCGTGTCCAGTTAATTTTGTTGCAGGTACCAGCGGGATTACGAACATAAAGCCATAACAAGATCTCTGTTATTTACCCGCAAACTTATTACTTTACCGAATTAAGTGAAGATTATTGAATTCGACGGAGCGGAGTGTTCATCTATTATTAAAGTACTAAGTTCCATTAATCTCCGATTAAGGAATTGTATGGAACAAACTCGTTGTGTTCAATCAAATGAATTCAGAAAGTCTAAGGATATTTGTAATAGGTTTTTGCGAGGACGGAAAACACGTTTTAGCATCAGCGATCGAATATTACTTGCTTATAGTTAGATATAAATGTTTCAATGGCGAAGATTCCTACCGGCTTCACCTTTGTAATATAATATATGCAAACTATAAAAATCAATGATATTATTTAAAAATGAATAATTAATATTTATAGCGTAGTGGGCTAAAATTTAATTATAATTAGTATTAGTACCTACAGTTCGTGTCGGCTTCCCTTTCGTAAAATTTCATCCTTAGCCAACAATGAATTCTGTTTGAATTTTTGACGTGATAATTATAGCATTGACGTTTGTTGATTTGTTTCTTCGAAGGCGTAAGATGTAATTTATGACAAAATTTCGATATAGCGATCAAGATGTTACTAAATTACGATAGGGCATGGATGGTGTGATAGAATCGCCGATGCTAAAAGTGATCTAGTATTCCTAATGTGTTAGGTTTAGAGATCTTGTTATATCGTATTTATTTATATAAATGACGTACTTGGAAGTTTAGTAGGCGAGGGCTCAGCGAGTGGTGCCCGGCTTGAGAGCTC